>NC_134705.1:133372269-133682269 GCF_043290135.1 Rhipicephalus microplus
GCTGACATTGTGTTGCCAGCACCCCTTTTCACTGACGATGGTTCTAAAGGGTACCTCTGCCTTATGAGTCTTCGCCGTGAAAAACACAGTCAAAGAGTTCCCTCTGCTATTCTGGATGCTCTTCGCAAGCAATGTTAATTCCAGTTTCTTACAAAAATCCACGAATTTTGTTTTCACACGCACCTCCCGCTTCCCAACAGGAGCAAAGCTTTTTGACACAGCCTGCAGCGCTTTTTCGCTAAAAATGCCTTTTTCCACAACAACAAAACCACCCTCTTTATCCGCCTGCATGAGGCAAAGGTCGTTAGCCCTCAGAAAGGACACCGCGCGTCGGACACAACGATCTGAATGCCGGGGTGGGCCTTTTGGCACCGACTTTTCTAAACTTACTACGCCCTCAAGTAGGCATTGATCGCGGGAATCTTGCTTCGCTTTAGACGCGATGTTTCTATTCATTGCAATCAGATCATGCGCAGGAACATGCGAAGGTATACAGAATTTTGGGCCTTTCCCCAGCAATTGTTCTACGTCATCAGGCAGGTTAGCATTTCCAATCACCTTCACCTTTTTCTTTACAACCGGGGCAGATTTTTCACCAGAGCGGCACAAAATTCTCACCATACTGTTCCAATTTGCTTCCGTTAGTTGAGCCGCTAGTCGAACACAAGAGCGGAACTTCTTCAGAGCCAGCCAATCAGGATCAGTTGAATGACAAAGCGCCCAAATCCAGTCCCTGAATAGTCGCACTTGCCGCCATAATTCTGAACGTAATAATTTGCATAGCCTCTTGACATGGGACCATGACGGGGTCACAGGGCCGAAAAACGCTCTCACATCTGTCGGCACAAGCCCCTTACGCAGGCAGAATCCATACAGTCTAGATCGGCACGTCGAAAGTACGATGTGGCTGAGGAGTGCATCGACGACAGCAGAGGAAGAAACACAAGTAGAGGACACACAGAAAGAGGGACCCACTGTACTAGAAAGGAACTTAAGTAAAACTTCTTTTGGGCCTAGTTGGTTCATAGCCATAGAATATACTTTTACAGCGCAAACATAAAACGATCCACAAAGAAAGCGACGACACACACCAGCGCTGACTAACAACTGACTTTATTTCGGGATATGTCAATGCATAAATACCTTTGAAGGGACGTCGATCCTTGGCAGGAGTAACAATGAACATGCGCTGCTGGCTTTGGAAGCCTATCATATCAGAAAAAGGGCTCAGCTTTGTATAAGCGACACGTCTCTGACGCTGCTCCCATCTGAGTTTCAGTTCATTTCATCACGTATGTAATACACGGTTTCATTTCTTTTGTCAACTCTGATTGTTCCTCTGAGTGTCTGTTATCTGTCGAGATGTGTGGCGCATGTGCGGTGAGGTTGCCCAGGAGGTATTTATGCATTGACATATCCCGAAATAAAGTCAGTTGTTAGTCAGCGCTGGTGTGTGTCGTCGCTTTCTTTGTGGATCGTTTTATGTTTGCGCTGTAAAAGTATATTCTATGGCTATGAACCAACTAGGCCCAAAAGAAGTTTTACTTAAGTTCCTTTCTAGTACAGTGGGTCCCTCTTTCTGTGTGTCCTCTACTTGTGTTTCTTCCTCTGCTGTCGTCGATGCACTCCTCAGCCACATCGTACTTTCGACGTGCCGATCTAGACTGTATGGATTCTGCCTGCGTAAGGGGCTTGTGCCGACAGATGTGAGAGCGTTTTTCGGCCCTGTGACCCCGTCATGGTCCCATGTCAAGAGGCTATGCAAATTATTACGTTCAGAATTATGGCGGCAAGTGCGACTATTCAGGGACTGGATTTGGGCGCTTTGTCATTCAACTGATCCTGATTGGCTGGCTCTGAAGAAGTTCCGCTCTTGTGTTCGACTAGCGGCTCAACTAACGGAAGCAAATTGGAACAGTATGGTGAGAATTTTGTGCCGCTCTGGTGAAAAATCTGCCCCGGTTGTAAAGAAAAAGGTGAAGGTGATTGGAAATGCTAACCTGCCTGATGACGTAGAACAATTGCTGGGGAAAGGCCCAAAATTCTGTATACCTTCGCATGTTCCTGCGCATGATCTGATTGCAATGAATAGAAACATCGCGTCTAAAGCGAAGCAAGATTCCCGCGATCAATGCCTACTTGAGGGCGTAGTAAGTTTAGAAAAGTCGGTGCCAAAAGGCCCACCCCGGCATTCAGATCGTTGTGTCCGACGCGCGGTGTCCTTTCTGAGGGCTAACGACCTTTGCCTCATGCAGGCGGATAAAGAGGGTGGTTTTGTTGTTGTGGAAAAAGGCATTTTTAGCGAAAAAGCGCTGCAGGCTGTGTCAAAAAACTTTGCTCCTGTTGGGAAGCGGGAGGTGCGTGTGAAAACAAAATTCGTGGATTTTTGTAAGAAACTGGAATTAACATTGCTTGCGAAGAGCATCCAGAATAGCAGAGGGAACTCTTTGACTGTGTTTTTCACGGCGAAGACTCATAAGGCAGAGGTACCCTTTAGAACCATCGTCAGTGAAAAGGGGTGCTGGCAACACAATGTCAGCCTGTTTTTGCAGGAAAAATTGAAGTCACTGGTGTACAATGATCCCTTTCGTACAAAAAATGCAGATGATGTAGTGCACTTCTTGAGTAGGAATACCAATGTGGGTTATGGATTCTCAGTTGACATAGAAGATTTGTTTTATTCTGTACCCCAGCATGAGCTTATGTCTTCTGTGCAAGCGTGCATTGAGGCCTATGGGGCTGTGCCTTTTCAGAATTTTGCCGGTGTTTCTTTGAGCAATTTCTTGAGCCTTTTAGAGTTTTATCTTAAGGTCACTTTTATCGTTTTTAATGACCAGCCATATTTGCAGCGTAATGGCATATGTATTGGTTCCTGTCTGGCGCCTCTGCTTGTAGATATTTTTTTAGCAAATGTGGATTGCTCTTTAAGCATAGGTTTTAGCGCGAGAAAGATTGTAAAGGTTTTTAGGTACGTCGATGATTTTTTGGTTTTATTATCTATAGACTCCTCCTACCAGGACTCGGTGACTAAGATTTTAGGTGATTTTAGCAGAGAAGGACGAGGTCTGGTGTTTACTTTTGAGCTCCCACAGAATGGTGTTTTACAGTTTTTAGAATTAAGGCTCGAGTTTTGTGAACGTCATGTGTGTTGGTCCTATCATCCACGCGCAACTAAGGACTTGTTACCTTTTAAGTCGGCGCATTCGAAAATTGTGAAAAGAGGTATTGCGATGGGGGCCATGGAAGCGGCGCTTAGAAAATCATGCACTCACAAGATGCACGATAGTTTCGCAAATCAGATCAGCCGACTTTTGGCTGCGGGGTTCCCAAGGTCGCTTTTGATTGCAGTGGCGGAAACGCTCTTCCAGAAAAAGAAAACTGCCAAGCGGGCGGACGCCGTACAGGACAAAGCGAGGCCTGTGGTGGTCCCGTATATGCATGGGATATCCCATCAGCTCAAGAAAGTGGCAGGCAGACATGGGGTCGCTATGGCGCTGTCTGCCCCGAACAAGCTTTCCAAGCTGTGCTCCCGCACTTGCGGTATGAACAGAGGAGGTTGCAAAATCCGACACGGTGTGACTTATGTCCCGTGTGCCGTCGGCGTGGTTTATGCCATCCCGCTCTCGTGTGGCAAGTTCTACGTCGGAAAAACTGGAAGATGTATCAACGAGCGGCTCAGGGAACACGCTCAAAAAGTTAACAAGAACGAAGATAAAGGAGCCCATCTTGTGGCTCATATTAATTCTTGCTGCAATTGTGAGCCACGTTTTGAAGGGACGTCGATCCTTGGCAGGAGTAACAATGAACATGCGCTGCTGGCTTTGGAAGCCTATCATATCAGAAAAAGGGCTCAGCTTTGTATAAGCGACACGTCTCTGACGCTGCTCCCATCTGAGTTTCAGTTCATTTCATCACGTATGTAATACACGGTTTCATTTCTTTTGTCAACTCTGATTGTTCCTCTGAGTGTCTGTTATCTGTCGAGATGTGTGGCGCATGTGCGGTGAGGTTGCCCAGGAGGTATTTATGCATTGACATATCCCGAAATAAAGTCAGTTGTTAGTCAGCGCTGGTGTGTGTCGTCGCTTTCTTTGTGGATCGTTTTATGTTTGCGCTGTAAAAGTATATTCTATGGCTATGAACCAACTAGGCCCAAAAGAAGTTTTACTTAAGGCTATCCGCAGCTAGAACTACCCACCACATACACTCTCGTACCCTTGCCTCTTACAGAATTCACACAGATGCTTGCAAATTCTCGTTCTTCCCGTTTGCGATCCGAGAATGGAGTAACCTGTCTCTCTTCATTACCAGTCGCACATCCTTAGCCACTTTCTGAAAGCTAGTTGAAGACGACTAGAGAGCCCCGCAAATTTATTATAGTGATAAGTTTTTCTCTTTTTTTCCTATTATTTAGGGGAAATTGTAATATATTCATAATTCTAAAACGTCGTTGTATGTAATCTTTGCATTTCTAGCTGTTAGTGCTTTTTTTCCTGTGTGTTTTTTTGTTACATTGAATAATAACTCACCGTCCTGAACTGTCCACCTGTTATAATCCTTCACGAATCGACAGTGTGTTTAAATAAATAACAGTAACAAAAACAATAATATTTTTGTAATGATAAATTATATATAGGTAGCATTAATATAAATGATATTAGTAATAAAACTAATACTATTAATATATAATTAAAACATTCGCATTTCCACCCTAGAATATGCGCTTGCATTGATTATTATAAGTGCTGCTGCGTCCTAAAAGAAACGACATTCTTCGTCTGTCGTGTAAGAATGTCGGGACCTGAAGTATCAGCTCGTATCGGTAGCTTCACTTCTCCTCTCGATGTGACTAGCAATATTCGATTACATCCTGTAATCCACGCTTGTTACATGTATGTAAACTAATCTCGAAACTGCGTCGAGTTGTAGCGGGCGTTCGTGCCGGCGGTAGCGTTGAAGTTTTGTTGCATGCGCGCACCAATTCGTATGCCGAGGCGCACGGCGCATGTGCGGCCACATGCCTTCCGATATCTCAACGAAATTTCCGGCGTGCTTCGGGAGCTACACAGCCACGCCCCTTTTGTGTTGTCGTTTCTCAAAGCCTCTCTTTTTTGTGGCAAATAAACTACTTCTTGTGCTCAACTTCCAAGAACCTAACCCCCGTATTCTAGAACGTCCCTTTACTCAACGCTTAACCTTCACTTGAGAAAGCCGACGGGAGTGCCATCTCTAGGCAGGGAAAGTCACTGCGGATTAGCGATAATCTGCTGCGATTCTTGAGCAGCGCAGCGTCATTGTGAGCCGAGCTGTGGCGCAAGGCTAAACTCTGTCAAGTGAAGGGTGAAAGTCGAGTCGAGGAGCGTTTGTGAATACGGGGGTTAGTGTTTTCTTTTCGCTCTAACTTGGGGTGAGTACGCAACAGAGTCGTTTGTGTCGGCGCTTATGTTTCCCCTTCTGTACCAGCTTTCTGATTTAATCAGCGCAGGGCAGCCACCTTTGTGACGCTGTGCTTATCGTAAACGTGATTACTGTCGTCTTTTGAACCCTTCAATGAACCCCGTTGCTTCTAACCTAGTTCAATGGACATGTGTCGCAGGGCATATGCGGCCTTTCGTAAACAATGACATAATATATTACAAAACGGACATCGATTATATAATCAAGATGAGGTAGGTTGCTAATCGAATTAACGTCGGCGATAATCTCCTACAGAGAGATGCGCTAGATGATTTCTGTGTCTACTAAGCTAAAGACAAGTGACGTTCTTCGAACTAATCCCTTCATTTTATGACAAGTTTTGCAACGTTTCCACACATGCAACTCCGTTTGACATGTGTTCCAAGGGCAAATGAAAGCCCGTTAAATTAACGTCATCTCAGGGAGTTCCTGAGTGGACACGCAAAGCACCGTACATGGGTATAGCTTCATGGATTATCTATGAAAACTTTTTTTTCTTTAAAAAAAGGCAGGCAGTTCTTTTTTTTTTGCTAAGAAATGATGATGACTGCGAAGTGATAAAGTTGTAATATTTTCGCAGTGCTACTTTATATGTGACAGTATTGTGCTTCCGTAAGGTTTTTTTTTTTTTAACAAGTGACACGGTGGAGTCGCACTGTCAAATGAGACAGCTAAAACACACATATGTCATTCACAGGGTCTTAGCTAGACATATTTTGTACATAGAAGGAGTGAAAGAGGGTCTGGTTAAAGTTCATGCTTTTGTGTATGTATGTATGAGCGGATGTAAATACACAACTACGAAATGTAAGGGTCCCAGGGGGTTTGAACCCCCCTCTTTTCCATCCCTTTCAAAATTCTGTACTTCAATTCTGACATTCCTTATGCCCCCATCCACCAAACCACCAACACCTGCCTACGCCAGTCGTGTAGCAATACTTGAGTGTCTCAAACGCCGGGATATTTAAAAAAAATGACGCGATATTTTTATACCGAAAAACGCCTCTACTTGCTCTGATAGGCTCAACGCAGTTCATTGTGCAGGGAACCTCTGCTGCAGTCCAGTGCACTTAATTGAAATGAGGCCGGTGCAAGTCAGAGTTATTCAGTCATACCTGTCGCGAAATTTCATATCGTTAGTATTCCCATGTTCGTGGATGTATTTGCGAAGGATTAGAAATCGATGCGCCACCTGTTAGCTATGAGAGTAATCGCAGCGCATCGGTATGGTCACTGTGGTATTCGTGAATTTCGCGCGACTTCACGCAGCAGGGATTGGCAGAGCTGCTTTCGACAAAGGCTTATGTGTTCTGCTGGAGCACAATCATCACAAAAATAAAGGCGCAGGTAAAAAAAAACTTATCACTTCGTCGATGCTGCATGTCTGGCGGGCTTGAGAACTGCAACGTCATTTCCTAGCTTGTTTTTTCACTCACAAATGGTGCCACAATAAGCAGACCTCCATGAGTCAGGTTTACGGAGTGTTTCGATCTTTGCAAACCAGCCTTCCACTTTCTTCTAATTTCAATACACATTTCTTTGTGCGTCTGCATCTGATTTAAGTTTATGGCAACTTGAAGTGCTCTCACTAACGAAACATAGGGTTAGATTTTCGTTATTCCTTCTTATGTAGAGCGCTTCTTGATCACACAGCCTTCAGAGGGCGAGGCTATCACGTGCTGTCGTCGTCGCTTGGCTTAAAGGGGCCCTGCAACACTTTTTCACGCATGGTCAAGAAACGCTGCCGATCGGTGCTAGAGGTTCCCGAGAACACGCGAGCCAAATACTACAGCGCAGCACGTAGCCTGTAATTCACAATAAGTTCTCAAAATCAGCAAAAAATTGTTTTCTGTTCTCCACAAATGACGGGAAAAGCTCGAACATCACTCGTCACAGTGATTGTATTAGTCATTGCTTGATTTGAGCATGGCGTGCTTGGTCGTTACAGGGATACCCACAGGAGGCCGCTACTTGTTTACGTGTGCGCGCGTGATCGCACTGAAAACCCGCGTATTCGAAGAAAAAAAAAAGAAGCAAACAAGTGCTGAAGGTCACGAGGTGCGCGTGACGTGTAGGCTTTCCCCGTGCCATCCCTCTCTGCTTAGCTTCCAGCCCTTTTGTCCAGACGAGAAAAGAAAGAATGCAATTGCAGCGTGGGACAAATCTTTACAACTTCGCTCGAACTGGACGGAATCTAAATACTTTTCGTGGTGGTGAATTCGTCCGGCAATAAGCTCTTTTAGTGAATCCACTCAATAGCTACTTGAAAAAGTGTTGCAGGGCTCCTTCAAGGCAGGCAACGCTACTTATATATAGCATAGCCATCTGTAGCACGCTCGCACCAAAGGCATGTCTTCTTCCTGTTGTTCTTTGAGTGCCTCGATGTTGACAATGAAGTGCACAGCACTTTGAATAGAACCACGTAGAAAAATGAAAAGAAAGAGGTAAGAAGCGAGATATAGTAAGATAGAAAAAAATGAGAAAGAAGGAGGACATAATATACAAATAAAGAGAAACAAAGAGAAAAAGTTTTTAAAAGACAAAAAACAAAAAAAAAACAAAGGGGGACAGAAAGACAAGCTAAGGCTAACGAGTTCCAAAATTATTTCAGGCTTGGCACCACTCGTCCACAGCTGCCTCAGTTTTTTTTTCTTCTAGTCGGCTACGTAGCATGCACAATATTTACTGCTGTTGTAGACGTAGTGTGTAACGCGCTTGATTTATTAGATTCCATCAACTCTCAATCACTGAGCCCTCTCTAGCAGCACCTGGATAATATCTTCTACTGCATAAACGTTGCAAAATGTTTCACGATCGCGATCATGTGGCACCCCTGTAATGAAATGTTCTATGTGTGTTCTTTCCAATACTTTTTCTCAATCAAGTAACAGCGCATCACTTGCTTTGGTACTTGAGTTAGTCAACAGTTCGGTAAATTAGTATGGCGATTGCGAGTTAGTCACTAGGTGATTGCAGCGTCGTCATCGGAACCACCAAGTCATTTCATTAGCATGGGTGCTTCGGTTGGTCACGTTAAACGGACGATTATTCGCATATTGTTACTTTTATGAGCCTAATGTACCAAGACTAATAGTCTGGGTGGATATAGGCGAAACATTATTTGAAGGCCTGAGGTGCACGACTTTTACTATTTTCTTTGCTAGTCACAAAATGTAGGTGAGCGTTCTTGAATATCATAAATATTACTAAGGCACCGCAAAATTGGTCACGCTACACTAGTATATGCGTGTTTACTGATACGTATCTCTGGTTGATGATTCCAGTAGCAAAACTTCTCAAGTCGCAGGTTACGTCGCTAGGTGTACGCACAGAAACCTCGCCGAGCCATGACGTCACCATGCGTTGCCTAGAATTTTGTTAGAAGAAGTAAATAAGGAGGATCGAGGAAGAGGAGAAAATGGAATAAATAAAAAGACGAAATTTCTTCGTGAGCCGGGAATCGATCTCGGGTATAGAGGCTATCGAGGCAATCATCGCAGAACAGACGTTTATGGTAAGCATTTTATTGCGTTGCTGCAGGTGAGAGAAAAGGAAACAAGATAAGGATAGATAGAAAGAAAGAGAATGAAAGAGAAAGAAAACAAGAGCAGGAGAGCATATTCTAGTATATCAAGACAGCTAAGGGTTGTAATATTTTAAAAGATGTGTTAGCACATATACTGTGTATAGAAATAGAAAGGTGTGCGTGCGGGTGTTTTATGGCTCTGTGAATCGATGTAAGTAAACTGCACATTCCCATGATGTTCCAACTTGTTCCTGTGTGACAATATGTTTTTATTGTTCATTTTGAGTACCATTATTTTTTTGCACATTTCATTGATATAGAGTGGCCAAGGTAATATTGACCTCAACCTCTCTACAGCAAGACAGCTACAACAGAGCAGAACAGGAGGAGGGGGGAAGGTGCGTCAAGGCGAGAAGGCGAAAAAAAGAATTGAGGGACTAAAACAGCGTAGCCATGTATACACTATATAGTGTGCCACGGTGAAAGGGAAATTGAGAGTGATGAGAAATAAAATGAGGAGGGTAAGGCTACCAGCCTCACTGTCTCCGCCATCTTCGCAGCGTTAGTGAGCAGCTGCCCAGGTTCTTTAAATAGCATGCTAGGTTAGATTCCTTAGCGGTGATTTGTTAATCGAGGTGGGCTGAATGGTGCGTGGCACTTTGTGTCTCGCCTAGTCCTTTATTCCCTCACGCTGCAATTATTTTATTCCATCCGGAGCTCCGCCTACCAAAAGTGGAGAAATTTGCTTCGCGATGTGCCTGGTATAGAACACGTGGAAAAGCAGTACACGTGAATTGTATATCCACCGAGTGATCGCTTGAAAGCTTCTTAAGATGTGTTTGTCGTGTTATGCGGTGGTATGTAGCAGGCGCACATGTTAGCTGTATTAGTATACATTGTTAAATAATCGCGCACCTTTACATTTTGCTGTCGCACTGTCATTTCGTCCTTTCCATTACTGTTCTCGCTATTGATTACCATACTTTGGGTGAATTACTTTTTGGTTGATTGAAGTGTTCCTACGTTTCATAGCTGGCATCTTATCAAATTCCCGAATTGCTTTGGTACATTTCGGATGTATTTCGTGCATTTATCGAAATTCGGCCCACATGCATTCATTTACTTCAGTGCTAACTTGCAGTGCCGCACATTTATGCACTGAGGTTGCTATATATTATGCTAGCTTAGGCGCATTCGCTTCAACAATGCCCACAAGCTCGTTGTTATCAATGGTTTATGAATATTCCGGCTTGTGGTGCTTTTTTGAGTTTCATATGATCGTTACGCCACAAAACAGTGAAATTTCAACAACACTAGCTTGAGAGTAACGACATTCATTTAATGTATATTTATGTACATTTAAATACAATCACATTCAGCAGCAAAAGGTCTGGTTTCTCTTTCGATTTTCATCACTCCTAAGTGTTCGGCTTTTACTTGCTAAAACCATTAGCTGATTATTTATTTATTTTATTTACAGGGTTCCTGCAACACCGTAGTGGCATTACCGCAGGGGGGTATACATACAAAGTTACGAAATCAATAAGGTTGCTGACATTTTTACGATAGTAAACCTTAACATTCTTGAAAATGATAACAACATATAATAAGAGCACACAAAAAATATTTTAGTACGTTATGGCACGTGGCAAACCGGTACAAAAGTTGAATAAGCATGTCACATTGTCACAACGATGAAAAGAAATGGCTGTTATCATACAAGTTTACGATTTCTACGGGAAATTTATTCCAGTCTCAATTTGTTTTTAAAAAGAAGGAGTTGGCAAAAGTTGTGGTTTTGAATGTGTATTCTCGTATTTAATGTGTGTGTTGGCATCTTGTGGAACGATATGTTGGGACCACTAGATATTCTGACTTATCAATTCCCGTTAGGTTGATTGCATCTTATTGCTTTCCCGAATCGCTTTGGCAAATTTCTGGCGTATTTCAGGCGTTTATCGAAAACTGGCTCACATGTCTTTATATATTTCATTGCTTACTTGCAATGCCGGATATTTATGTACAGAGGTTACCTATATTATGCTATTTTAGGCACATTTGCACCTACAATGCCCACAAGTGTGTTGTAATCAATGGTTTATGGATATTCTGGCTCGTGGAGCTTTTGGGTCCCATGTGGTTATTACGCCACGAAACAGTGAAACATCAACAACAATCGTTTGATAGCTTTTACAAACATTGACTGTAAATTTATATACATTAAACAATCAAGCTTTAGTCGAAGTTTCCATCTTCTATATCGTAGAGTTTCCCATGCAGCCTAATGTAGCCTTTATTTCTGATATACAAGCAAATGGGTCATAACTTTTGCTGACGAAGCGAGCTGTCTGGTTAAGAACTATGGGAGACATCGTAGTGGAATCCTTTGTAGGTTCACACTACATGGGTATTTTGCTTAACGTGTGACTAAACGTAAATGTACGGGCATCTAACATTTCGCCGTCGTCCAACTGCGGCAGCCAGTATTCGATACCGCGACCTTCCACTAACCAGTCAAGCACTATGAGCATGGAATACCACATCCGTTTTCCTTTTCAGTTCAGTGGTTTTGCAATACCCCATCCGTTCAGACGATGTAGATGGTTGATGACGTTCCCAGAGCAAACCGTGTGATCAGGGTGGCAAGGTTGACCGCTCGTCAAAGAAGCGGATGCATTTTTTATCTCGCCGGTAACTCGACCAGTCTGCCTTCGCACCTTGACATTCCGCAGGCCATTGTCCTGTCGTAGAGCAGCTCGTAACAATAACGGGCGGCGCGGTGAATGCGTCCTTCGTTGCGATGTCCTGTGATACGTCGCCTGCACTGAAGGACGCCTGATTTGAAAGCATGGTCATTGAAACCGTACGCGCGAATGAGCAGTTCAAGCACAGATGCCAACAATAAATGGCGTATTCTAAACTACTTCATCCTTAATGCTTTAGTAAATGAGTGTAGACCTAATAATTCACCTGTAGGATGAGTGAAACAACCTATGGACCGATGGAATCAATATTAGTGAAATACAAAAAGTGAATGCGCAAGCTCTCAGTATGTTTCATCAACGAAACTGGGATATTCAGCCCCAGTGTCCATCCGAGTGTTAATCTCGATGGCTCAATGACCAATCGGAATTAACACTGGGATGTGCGAGCGCCGCCACGGTGGTGCAGTGGCCAAGTTACTCGGCTGCTGACCCGCAGGTCACGGGATCAAATCCCGGCTGCGGCGGCTGCATTTTCGATGGAGGCGAATATGTTGTAGGCCCGTGTGCTCAGATTTGGGAGCACGTTAATGAACCCCAGGTGGTCGAAATTTCCGGAGCCTTCCACTACGGCGTCTCTCATAATCATATGGAGACGTTAAACCCCGCATATCCATCAATCACTGGGATGTGTGAATCCCGCTTGTGTGTTTGCCTTCTCCGTTTTTTTGTCGCTTTTCCTCGTAGTTTTGTAGCTATGAATTACCAACTCGCCCAGTGTTCCGTCCTCTTAAGGTTCAATGAAGTCTGTCTCAATGCAGTGAATGGGAGCGTTGGTCTTATCAGTTTAAGTTTATTAAAATATGCAGAAGCAGACTCGTGTTCTTCAGTCACCTTCTGTGCGTTTCGTCTTTTGCGCTGTTACATAATAATGCTTCTCAATGATTGGTTAAGTATTTCAGAAATACTAATGTCTCCTTTGTCATTGTTAGTGGACCAATGACGACTTGCAACCTGTCAAGTCTCTACAGCGCATGTGCACTTTATTTTACGCATATAGGGCAAATTAATTCCGGTTTCCCCTTGAAGTATAGTAGTAGTAATAAGAATAAAATTTCAGCCAAACTCTAAAGGTCGAGCATCTCGAACGCCTGCGCAAGCACTCAACGCTATTTTTCTTTCGCTTTGGGGCCGATACATCTTCGCTGTAAAACATACGCTTGTTTTGATTTCCGAGCACATTGAAAAAGCTCAGATGGTCGCAATATTACAGCGCGTATTCCATGTTCTTCGTTATGCCGCTGAGCGCTCGCATAAACTAACGTCATCTTGAATCTGTCTTTCAAGTGCGTGCAACGCAGTTATAACTCGGCCGTTACGTGTCTTCTTCGTCCTCTTCTTCTTCTTTTCTTCAGAGAGAGACTACTGGAAGAGACAAAGAAAAAAAAGAAAGAATAAAAAAATTAAGGAAAAAATATTGTCGGCAAAAAGTGATGATCGCTGCACGAGGCGGGATTACCGCTTACCCATTAATAGCTAAGTGAAACGTAGCCCTGTATAGTAGCATATTCCGATGCGCGTGGAAAAGAAATTTAAGGATCAACATTGCAGAAGAGAGGATAGGGTGGAGTAAAAGGAGGCAAGAGAGTAAAGCGAATCATAGAAAGAAAGAGAGATTGAAATAAACAGAGAGAAAGAGGGAAAGATAGGGAAGCAAGTGAAAAGTGTATTCAAAGAGCGAGAAAAAATACATATCACATATAAATAAGAAGATAGACAGTGACAGAAAAAAGAAACAGGGAAAAAAATGAGAGACAAGCGAAAAAGTAACAAAGGAAAAATAGAAAAAATAGAGAAACGAGGAAAACCACCCTGGTCCTTACTCCTGTCAAGGTTGGCTCTAATACTGCAAAGCTGGTTTAACTTTTCTTTTTTTTTTTTCGAGTGGTCTTCCATTGAGCTGTAAGTGACATATCATTCCGCCATTGTACGCCGAAAAGCCTCTGACTTCAAACACATGAGTTTCTTTGACATAAAACAGAGCCGAATCTTATGCAAACGTGTGCTTACACCCTTTGAACTATTGGTTTTGTCACGCCCCCGAATCTATTACGTTTCGCAGAAGCTACTCTACCGTAGAGCTTCTCGGCTTGCGGAATTTTCGAACAGTACACTGTGAAATATTGGCTTCGCGAACAGGCGGCACACAGACAAAGTGAGACACAAACAAGCGAAAACACAAGTGGATTCATTAAAAAAAGAAGATAAAATATATCAGAAAAAAACAACTAGTGGTTGGCACTTGTTCGCGTCCTGATCTTTTTGTGGACTGATAGTTTTGCGATGCGAATATTTCCCGATGAGTCTAAACCAAGTATTCCGCCTTTCAACCCTTCGTAAGTGCATTTTTGCCAATTTTGCGGCAAGGACTCTGAATCATTCCTGCCTTAATATAAACACAGCAGCTCAGCGCTCACTGAAAACTATATGCAAACAATATCTCCACATTCTTCTTTATTTTTTATTTAAATATTGCGTGACTTGAAATATGCCGAAACCAAATTGCGGTTCCTCCTTGAATGGGGAACGCTTCATTAGGTAGGGTCGGCTTACAGCGCTAAGCCGCGTTGATTGCCGCATAAATTCCCAGCTTCCCAGCTTGGGAACAAATAATATTGCCGGGGTCGGCAGGAAATTTGCACTTTGGGTGAATAATGCACCTTCTCATTTTTGTTTTATACTTTTCTCTAGGCACGTACACTGGAACTTGAGAGGTGCTGACCCGAATAAACTTTCGTCATCAACAAACGCGGTTTTAACACTCTTTTGGAGGCCCGACGTGTTTGCCGAAACAAAGGAGTTCTGCCTTAAAAGAGATCTGACAGGCAGAACTCTCTCCCTTTGACACGGCACTTTACGGGAGAGCTTTGCATTATAATATTATCTGCCGTATAATTCCTCAAAACCACGTTATGATCATGAAAGACAGCTATTAAGATGGCTACGGACTTTTTGACCACCGGGTCTTTTGAACAGCACACGGGCTTTAGGCATTTCTCCTGTGTCGAATCGCAACCGAATTGCCGCGATCTAGCACGCGACCTCCGGATCGGCTGCCGAGCACCACAGACAGCTCCACTGCAACGGATAAGTTTCACATTTCGTAACAAATACGCGCGAACGTGGGCTTCCAACTTTCACTTTCTACAGTGTTGTCCCAGCGAGAATGCTTGCTTCAATAGCATAGAAAAAAAAGGAAGACCATATATAATAAATGCACACTGAAGTTGAACAATATACTAGCTTCACCTCATAAATTATAGTGTCAAAGCTTGAAGGTAAGTTAACCTTGCTAAATATATTAATATAGTAGAAGATGATTACGAGTTTTCGGTGCTTCTATGGCTGCCCTGGCTACGCCTTCTGACGATCAATTCTTAATATTTTTAAATCTAAATTTCAACATTCAGGAGGCACCTCCTTCTGAACTGTATTAACTATAAGCTTCCAAATATTCCGACACCCACAGCTATCCCGCATTTCGCCAGCCAAACTGCGGATCATTTAGAGCAGCGGCTGACAGTTGAAACTGTTACCAATCATTACTTCGATATACTGCGGGCACACTGGAACTGTATTTTGTAACCACCGAAAGAGTCGAGCCACATCACTGTTACCTCAATCGCCGCAGTAAACGGGGTTGCCAATAACCTCACTTCGGCAATTTGCGAATCCAACGACTCTCTCTGTTGCTTTCAGTGTTATTGCAGCATTTCTCTTTTTTTAGCGTCCCTGCTTTGCTGCTATTTTTGTTTTCACTTTCGCCTAATCCTTTTACTACATGCATGCCGAAAATGCGTGTCTGTATAGTGAAGGGGAATACACCGTACAAATGGCCAGAGGTTGACTCGTATTCCTCGAGCAGCGGTATATGAAACGTAAGGACTCGCGTCGCATTCGCGAAGGTGTGTACGCATCGCAAATGGCTCGCTATAAACCAGCCGAAGGTGAAAGCAGGTTAGCACTCGGCCTTGTGCCCAATGAGTCGGTGTGCGCTAAAAGGCGCACACGTGCTGCAGGCGGATACGGTAGCGACAAAAATGCAGTGTGTGTATACAGGCTGGTGCTTCTGATATGCCTAGTGGCACGGGTCATGCAAACCACCTTAAGGCCGACTGAATTTCAAATGTCTCTGGACGCAAGCGAGGTTATTACGGGTAAATAACCCCAGAAAACCGCTATGCATTGTTTCTGTGGCCGTGGCAATTCACTGAGAAGGTTATCACAGCGATTTTATTAGCCATGCATTACAATGGATCGAAGAGCAGCGTCTTGCGAAAGGTGCAGATGAATGAAATGCAAAAAACATTTCCTATATCACGAAGCGTTTTTTGAGCCACAATAATTTCCACCAAGTATGCACCAACTTGCCCCCCAAAAAATGTATTGCCTTGGAATGCCTTGCTAAAGGGCTATTTTTTAAATGGATGTAATATACGAACTCTGGTTAGTTTCAACAGTGGTGCAGATGCTACGAAACTGCACTGGGAATTCTGAGGAAGTGAAAGTTTGTGCCGAACAACTGCGACCGAATTGCCAAAGCTGTTTTTTTCGTATAAGAGGTGGTTTCGATGCCTCCGGTACAAATATGTGCACGGCATATGGACATGAATGTAATGGCATGGTGCATAGAGGTAGGCGTATTGGCGCTTCGGTTTTGATTTCAACGGTGAGGTTTGTCGAGACTAATTTTGTCAGTCTGCAATAATTACCACACGCGTCTTTTCGGGAAACTCAATTCCGCAATTCGCTCTTTTTTAGGAATTAGTTTAATTACCTTGTACTTCACGTGGGAGAGTTTTTTTACTTTTGTATATGTCCAGTCATCTTCATATCTGTGGTAATACAGAAAAAATGTTATTATGAAAGCTGTGATCTCGCTTACTTCCCAGGATTTTCGGACGTGAGCTCTCAAGATTATGTCATTGCTTTGTCTTCCACGATTTTTTTATATGATTTGCTCGCAGCGTAGCCGAACCATGCGTGCGAGGTATTTGAACGTTTTGGTGACACACATGTTCTCTATATTGTTTTTTGCGTGTTGCGCTGCCTGCTGAGATGAAAAAGACCAGCGGTAACGACAGAAACATTCTACGAAGTGAGCTTACTCTGCGACCTTTGATCTCTTCACTTTACGCAATACACACAGCGGCATAACAGTGAATCATTTCTCAACACACGTAATCGTTAGAACGTTCATCGTTCTTTTCTCAGAAGCGTCTGCTTGCCCTAAAAAGATTTTACGTAATAAACAATCAGGCTTCAGTGATCACAAGCCCTTAACACGGAATCGCGGTCTTCCAGAACAATACGTATAAGTGATCGCGCTCCCGAGAATAGCTTGTGCTGAGGCCGTGTATGTCTCGCAGGATCGACCGTTCTTCTTCGCAAGCGTCAGATGGGCCTCCGTACCATCGCGACGACCTCTGGCGAACGTCAGTGAAAATCCGTCTACTTGAAGCGCAAGCTGTCATGAGGCCATCCTTGCAATCATCCGGGCTACACTGCGTTCGCTCGGCTCAGTTACGATAATGCAAAGGAACTAAGAATTCTAGCTACTACACGGATGTAGGCGTCATCGCAAGGGTACAAAAAAACATACAATACAGATTGCGTACTGTTTTTCGAAATAAAACTGTTTTCGCAGCGCTAAATCTCACAGCCTAGTAAGAAGGCATGTAAGCCCGCATACAATGATCTCTCGTGTGTTTTGGCTGTAACGTAGATATGCTTCGAAAAATACGGCGACAGCAGATTCAGTCACTGCTGTCGCACTGAAACATGGTGGTCGGTAAATCCAAGGCAATGTAAACAAGAACAGAGGACACGAAAGGAGGAAAAAAAGACAGAGAAGAAAGAGCACAGAGAAAGAAGGAGAAATAAAGAAAAAAACGAACAAAAAGTGAAGGAAAGAAAGAAAGGAAAAGAGGAAAAACGGAAGCAAAAGAAAGAAAGAAAAAAAAGAAATAAAGGCAGACAAGTAAACGTAGCCGGATAGCGTTGGTAACCTTACCATCTGCGCTTGATCACTCACTCACTTATTCAATCTCTCACTCACTAACTCTCTCACTCACGTGACACTGCACTGATCTCTACCCCTGCATGAGCGATACTGTCGAGTTTCTTTTTAACGACACCTTAATTCCAGACGCCGTGCTGCTCTACGAGCTCGGTGAATGACGCAGTATGGGGATTAAAAGACCGTGCCCAACGCGTAAAGTGACGCCAAGCCAGGTAAAGAACTTGTGGACTCTGTGACGTGCCATCAACTGGCGACCCTTTGTATGTTTATTCTTCCGGCAGATTTCTGGCCTAGCGCCCTCAGGGCCAATCGCGATGGCTCTAAAACTGACCGAAGCTTCGCGCGGAGGGTGCAGCGATAGTAAAGAAGATGGTTGGTGGATAACGCTTGACGTCACTAAGCAAGCCAGGCAAGGGGAGACGTCATATGTGTTGTGAATGACTCCATTTGATTTTTACTATACTGAGGTTTTTTAACCTACGCTTACGTGGCTCAGTACGCGAGCCTCGAGCATTTGCTCGCCGTCGAAATGTGGCCGCCACGTCTCTCAATAAATACCACGCCTTTTTCGGGTCATCACCCCAGTGACGTACAATCGCTGGGTCAACGTCGCTGTCAACACGAAAGAAAAGTTGAAACCGTATTTGGATACCGAAACACACACACACACACACACACACACACGCACACACACACACGCACACGCCCACACACAAACACACACACACCGACATGCACACACACACAAACACGCACACGCACGCACACGCACACACACACACACACAAACACACACACACACACACAAACACACACACGCACGCACACACACGCAAAAACACACACTCACGAACGCACACACACGCACACACTTCTCTCATGCAATATCGAATTATAGCACCTGATTTCCATGCGTATCATTGATATATAATGCAGTAAAATGGATATGCTTCCAAATTGCTATTAGCTGAACATGCTGATGGAAGTGCACGAATTTCGAAACATGAAGCAAGAAGAATTGATAGATGATCGAAAGTTCTCGTTTTCTAAGTTTGCGACAAATACATAGAGCACTCCTTTCTATATCAACTTGCAAAATACTTGCAAGCGCAGTTTTATTGCGGAAAACATTAGGTTGCTATCGCTTGCCCTCTGTGTTGAGAGAATGAAAACTTTATGTAAGAATGTATAATTTAGGTTAGCCTTACGTCAGCTCTTCCGAGTTCACACTGCAATATCAACACGCCGCTTTTCTAACACGGGGTGTATCATGTGAATCGGGATCTTTTATTTTGTGTGCGGATATTGTGCGGTAGACTCCTAAACTTAATATTGAGTCGTCAGTATACTTTAATGGGCTTCTCCAGTATATGTGCACGTTTTGTACAGCGAATTTTTTCATGAGAAGAAGATAGCGGAAACCATAGACTGATAGATACCACCGATATAGTTTTGAACATGAAATTCCCGCCATTTTGCTGCTGCATTCACTTGTAATATGTGCACATGCACTACATCTTCCAAGTAAAAGTATCGTGTGTATAAACGGTGATCGCTGTAGACTGTCGCTCATGTGTCTTTGTTACTAAACGATCCACCATGCTATTCACGCAGCATGCTTACCTTAAAGCACAAGGGGAAATGTTTTATCAAACTTTGGTGTAATTGTCAGTAGATTTATTTAAGGAAATATTTTAATCATTGGCTATCCACACCTGGGCTGTGTAACTACGCGAAAATTTAATTTTTGAGCCACTCGCACCATACCACTTAACGTCCGGCGGTTCTATTTTCCTTGAATCAAACAGAAACGAACAAGCAGCATTTTATTGCGTCTCTTAATGCACGGAGTGTTGTTTAATAAATGCAGTTAGATCGATTACTAGTGAATACTTGTAGGTGGTCCGTCTGATATCTTCGGGATCATTTTGAAAAAGTCGTACTGCGGCGCTTGTGTTTTTGTTCATTTACCCTAATTTATTGGTACGTAGGGCACTGTTGTTGATAATATTGTCGTTTTAGATGTCATACATTGAGGTTTCACTCTGACGTAAATTGTTATTTCACCTTAGTTTCCCTTTAACGCTCACACAGGAAAACATAAAGCGGCTGGCCTTCATTTCACAAAGCTGTACAAATCTGCGACGTCCATAGCACCACGTCTTTTTGACTACCCTCATTTCGAGGTACCTGTTTAATTCAGGGTACGTTATCAATGCTCTCAATCGCAAGTGAGATCGTACACTCGAGAGTGCATTAAGTATACAGGCCAACGGTAATCGCCAATGAGATCACAATATTAGAAATAGGTTTCTCAAACGACAACTTCAGTTGGAATTCAGCTCTATGCGTGATCACTGTTATCAGCCCTCATTTTCTCTGTTTACACTCGTCTGATTATATAGGTGCGTACAGAGCAACGCTCGGGCTCATTTTCGAGCCGTCATGCAGGCCACGTAGCACGCACTCGACGCACGCCAATTCTCATTTGGCGTTGATTGCGGAGCACGTTGCGCGGACGACGGCGAACTAGCGGGCGTGCGCGAGACTTCGCAATCGCTCGCCCAGTAATCGACCGTTGATTAAGGGTCTCTGTGTGGCCGTTTATTAGCCCGAGGAAAAAGCCAGAGGCCATCAATTAGAGGGAACGGTAGCCGCTGCCTCGTCGTGGCGACCGCTGATGTTTGATTGATTGACATGTGGGGTTTAACGTCCCGAAACCACAATAAGATTACGAAAGACGCCGTAGTGGAGGGATCCGGACGTTTCGACCACTTGGGGTTATTTAACGCGCACCCAAATCTGAGCACACGGGCCTACAGTATGTTTGCCTCGAGACAATGTATTTTCTAACACTTTGTTGGTTGGCCGTGATAGAAAGATTGCATCCCATGGTGTTATCTTTATTTTCCTCTGTTGTTTCCTGATGCGGTGATTGAGTTTAGCTGAAGTGTGTGGTTCTTTCGGAAGTAGTTGGAAGCAGTTATTTTTGAAAATGTGTTTCTTTTTGAAATGTGCTTCTTACACTACATCTGTGGATGTAGTGTAAGTGTGTCGTTTCATGGGAAAAACTAGCTCCTGTGTGTACGTTCTCTTCATTCATGGCTTGGCTTTAATACACCCACTGAAAGTTCACTAGTTATTTGTTGAATAATTCTGTTTATCGCTCGCTCATATAATTGAATTGAATTTAACTTTACTATACCATATACGGTCAAATAAAAACATGTTACAGGCACCTGGTTTATTAGCAGAATGCTAAAGTACGGATCCATGCTGCTATAACCCACAGATAATTTACGAGCAGGCGACTGAGTTTCAGCAATATAATATAACGACACGTTCGATTTGCCCACTCAAGATAGTATACAGCTGTTTATCAATGTAGTAGTAATGAGTATATAAAAAGTAATTTAAACAGAGGTTAACACAAACAAGTCAACTTACTTTATTGGCGTTTCAGCTCACACTACAAACGACACGAAACTTGCACTAAACAGTTCTAAAATGACGTTAAAACACCAAAATGAACCATATGTGTTCTTTTACATAAATACGCCGATCATTCTGTAATGACGTACCAACGCTAGATGGCATTTAGCTGCGAAAGCATAGGTAATACGTTCTTATGAAGCTGCTTCCCTGCCTTTCTTTTAATATTTCTCTCTCTCTTTCCTAATGAAGGCTGGACGCTGAAAAGTTAGGTGATTATACACGCGTATTGCCACAAAAACAGAAATGCCAATGCCTATGAACAGTGGCAAGCGTAATGAAACATCCAGGGACTGATTACTGCACCAGAGAAACAACTTACGATTCCGAAGATGCATTGTCCGGTTGCAGTTTAGTGGGTGTTCTTGCCTTGGTTACGCAGACCCATAAACACGAGAACCTCAATCTTTCAGACCTGAATGTATGGCAACCCTACTACCTGCCTGTTATCCTCAACACCACCAAAACGCAAAGAGGAAAAAAGCAAGTGTGAAATAATGTACCTTTTTAATAATCACTAAAGCATGTTTGTTCACCTGCTCCTAAAAGTTTATAGGGTATGCAGCTTTGTTGGTGCGTTTAACAATAGTTGTGTTATGACTCGAAAGTGATGCCCCGTCGTTCCATGTCGTCACGACGTGTCTTCATATTTGAGCCCAGATGTTCGATTCGCGATCAATCCAACTGCAGTAAGGTAGAAAAAGGTGGACGAGAAAAATTTCATGCCTTTCTGTTATTTTGCTGAAAGATAAAAATATAAGGGCGCATGCACTCGCCGAAGCGTTCTATATCTCAAACGAGGGTAGTGATTTTATATCTGAACCATGTGCTTGTCTACTAGATTGCGATGCATGCAAGCTCAACCATTTCCTTGGCGTGACTTAAGTGTTTCTCTGAGCATCCGTGTGTTGGTTTTCGTTCTGTTTGTTTTTGTTCCAATAAACTTCAGTTGTTAGATAGCACACGTAGTATGTTTTTATATTCACGTGCTTCGCCTTTTTTGCAATAGTTTTGTGCCAGATGCGATCAAGTCAGCAGGGTTTCAACGTAGGCAAGCATAATAAAAAAAAACTACACGCACATTAAAGAAATTCAGGTGGTCAAAGCCGAATTCTGCGGCATATAGGTATAGATTTTCTTCGGCAAGAAATTCGTGTGAACAAACTCGTGCAGTGCGACAACCGTGTTCTAAAAAATGGATCTTAACTTACCAACATAAAAAGCAGCAAATATAAATACACTTGGAAATTCACTGAAACTGTAAAAAAAACAGAGAAGCACTACTACTATACTGCATTTTACAAGAAACGTGTGGATGCAGTGTCCTTTCATTCTTACTCATAAAAGTGTCGGCTTGCGCACGACCAGTGCTAGCGAGCGTATACCTGTTGTTGTATTGCATGTTTGCGAAGAGGAATGCTGCCTTATTTAGTGAAATAGGTAATCATATTTTCTTAATAAGTGGGAACCTAATCTCAGGTAACGAGGGCCCACTTGCGCAAACAATCATAATCCCGGCCCTGCCGTAACGTAAATCAGGTACTCGGACTTCTAGTTACCCGGAGTTAACAATACCACTATAGTTGGTTAAGGAATATAGGCGCATTGCCCCGCGAGTTGCATTAGTGGTCTTTTTATCGCACAGCAGACGCAGGAGTTTTTTCTGTTGTTTTTTTCTAATCCAGGGTTCACATTATAGAGTAAATCAACTATGAGGACACCGTGTATGCTCAACCGAGAAGCGGTAACTCATAAAAGCCTTGCTCTGCCATTACCGCAATATCCGTGCTCACATCGGCTAAAATAGAGAGTTTAATAACGTATGGTGAACCAAGGTTGCTAAGTAAACAAAAGGACGGTAAATATTTCCGCAAGTGGGCACTATTACGTTAGCAAAAGAAATATGGACAAGAAAGTTTGAGGCAGACGACCTATAGGGCGAGACGCCAAGCAAACGTGAGGCAAATGTGAGGATGCAGTGAAAGAAATCTGTACTGGAGGAGCACCGAGGACTATGGAAAGCAATATGTAGGTTTCCTGTGCTACGTGACCCGAGCCCTCTCGAGAGAAAATGTCATAGGTACGACCTGCGGAAGAAGGGCGCTGGAACCAGCTGGATGGTTTATTCGGGGAGTGAATCTTCAATAGGCTATTGACAAAGTAAGGCTCTAAACTAAGTAAAATACAGGTAGAAGATTCAAAGAAACATCTAGGGACATGTTGGAAATTTGGTTATTAAACTTTCTAAAGCCAATGCACTATTGTATTGTTAAAAGCTATCAGGAATATGAATGCTTCAGAAAAACGATGAAGACAAAGATTAAAATAGCGCACGCTCTCTTTCCGTTTCGTTATCTTGGCAGCATCTGCTCCTATCTCTGCCTATATGTTTCGAGAACACATTTCTATACTTTCACCCCGTGACATCTGGTGGGGATGAGGGTATAAAAGTAAGAGTATTATATTTCGGGGTTTAGTAGCGCACTAAAGAAGTCAGGAGGTAAAACACGCACAAGCCTTGCTAACTTGCATAATTATGTATATTTTAAAGCTTGCAGATTACCTGTACTAAGTTCCCTTATGCTAAGCAAAATGTTTTGTTGTTACTACATTAAGGAGAAGGTGGTGAGGTTAAGCGTAGCACGCAGTATACTTCATTATAAACACAGAAGATTGCAGAAAAATTATAGGAACATATCAATTTCTGTGAAAGAAATGCATGACGGCAAAGCAAAGGTGTATACATTCGACCATTCACCCACTTTGATAGCTGAGAGTGAATATTTTTTCGTGTGTGTGCTTGTACGCGTGTTTTATTTTCTCAAACAGCCTTTTTTTAGTTCTAATCCCTTCACCCACTCATGTGCAGCGTAGCAAACGAGACGTTAATCATGACCACACTTTGGGGCCATGAGCATGTAGCGGTATCTTCCGTCGGAGACAGCCGTGGCCTGCCGTAACTAAATAAGAATTATGGTACGGAAAACATCATTCATGTCCTGCATACCGTGTCTCAACACACAGTGGTCTCTTCTCACAAAGGGACCGGAAGGCCAAGCACTCTCGGCTCTATTGTGGGCCATCTTGACAGCCTAGAGTTGGTAGGCCAGAAGCGGGCTACAGAGGGTGTCGTCCTACCTAGTCGAGTAATTATTAACTGCAGAGTGATAGGCGAAAAAAAAATCGTGGCACTAAAAAAGCAGGTAAGTGGATAGGACCCCCGTTAAACGCAGAAGACATCCACTGGAGCTTTGAGGTAAAGTAACAGTATCGCTCTACAAACCACGTGGCCTCCCGGGGTGTTTAGTATTTTACAACGGGACCTCATTTGTTTCTTAGGGGTGGTGTTCAGTTTACCAGGAAATCCACACACTTTGTTGCGCGATCCTGCAATTTCGCCAGAGTGTTCCCAAGCTACCTATAACTGGGAGTCATTATTAGTAACTGCAGTTTTTATTTCATCGGATATGAATTTTGTTCGCCTTTTCCTCGTTCAGTTATAGCAGAACGCCGTTGCTGCCGCAAAGAGTTGGCGCCGTGTACACACTTCTTCGGACCCGTCCTCTAGCGTTCTGTAGTGGCAAAGGTGTTATGGATGCGGCTTATTTCAATGCACAACTTCGATTCTCATCAATTGTGGCCCCATTTTCGTGGGGACGATGTACAAGAGAACAATAGGAAAGGGAAATTGACAACCTCCCGATCTTAGGGCGAAGCCGGGCTCGATATCTGCTCCAGGACAAATTTGAAATGTGGAGCATTTTTTTTTGTCGCAGGATGTCGCGCTTAGGCGTCGCTGCCATTCACACCCCCACTGCGCATGCTTAGCTCGTCTCACGCATCGCGCCTCGTCTCATCTCCCTCGATCGCCGGCGGTGTGTATATGCGGAGAAGCGCACGTTCGGAATTAATTCAAGGGTGTCTTTACTTAGCTTTTGCTTCACTTGGTGCTTTGCATGACTATTTAGACCCTTTCCCTGTTTACAAACACAGGCCCTTGACGACATCCGGTTTCGTCCACCGATGTGCCGTAAAAGCATCGGTGAGCAAGAAGAGCGTTAGAAAAAAGCCCGCCAATTTTCTACACTTTCCTTAGCTTATTAAAGACGATAGTCCTTTTGGGGGAACTTAGACGCAAATATTTTGACCAGTTTGTTCTATTGTCTGTTTCTCCACCGTTAATGGTATGGGGTACTCTAAACGGCACCAGCAAATACCCCAAACGGCCGACCCCATCCGCAGCCCCCACCTATGTTACTCAAGCTTCAGCGGTCATACCTGTGCGATTGTCAATTAAAAAGGAATTATTGCGCATATCTGAGGCACCATAACAACCCGTATATATTCCGCATGTGCGCCTTTTACTAGAAAAGGCATACATAAGTAATTCTAAAGGCCATAGCGTTTATTACGCTGCGCTGACCATGCATGCAACGCCTGCACGAAAGGGCGAGTGTTTTCAACGCTTTGATAAGACGACACGGTGGTGGCACCTATCCGTCGCCTTGCGTTCTACACCTTATCACCTCTGAGACGGGCGCGCATGCCCATCTCAGAGCCGCACGCTCCGTTTTTCGAGATAACTGCCACATAGCGCTCATGTCTCACGTGTGACGTGCCTTGATACGCTCGTTCGCCTCCGCTGCACGTTCGAGGCACTCAAACGCAGCACCTCCAGAATACCATTCACCAATTTTCTTGCGCAGAACATCAAATAAACGTTTTGTTCACTCCCTTCGGACGCAAGGCTATCGTCTTTCGATGACATCTGCACATTAACATGCAGATACGGGGCCGAATTTCGGGGCAGAATATATTCAAACTAATGTTCTTTTGAGCGACCTAAAACCTACAAGAGATCAACTTTACCATTACGCACGTTCTTTTCGTCTAAAAACTAATAAGATTCTTTCCTTACCTTTGAAATACTGGAAAACATTCTTTCAGTTTCGACCTTACCAGCTTATATATGAGGTGACAGGAAGTTTTTTTCATGGCACATTCTTGCAATGTTTAACCGTCTATTTGCAACACTAATGCGATACCCTCCCTCTGCGACGTAAATTTGCTAAAGTTCCTCCTGTTGGAAGATGCGGGCGCCATTTTTTCAGTCAACTAAAGCTGTGTTCCAATTTCGCATAGCATCGTTGACGGTCCAGGCTCATAGTTTCGAAGAAAGCGTCGAGCCCTAGTACTCTGGGAAACGGAACGCGTCTGAATGACACATGCACAACGTCACTCCGTTGCGAGATTAGAATGCTAGAGACAGGAACGTAACAGTTCTTTCTATAACTTCTGTCATGGTCAAATCTGTCAAAACTCGAACGTAGCTCACTCACGCTGAGTGCTTGCAACGTGTGTTTTTTTCCGGACTCTCCCTCTACTAAGCGTATACTCACACTTAATAACCATCAGCAGCAAGACTATCAACAACGTGGGCAGCTATGCGGGTACCCATGTTGTCCTTTCGGACGCGTAGTGGACCGTTCGTTGATTCTAAAAAAAAATGAATGAATGCGTAGTGGGAATAGCGCAACTGTAGTTGTAGTAGGTATTTCGGGGTACTTCGAAAGGGCTAATGTTCATTTGTTTGCGGCATGTTTGAAGCATGCACCGAGAAGTGAAGCCAAAAGGCGATAAAGTATGTGACGAGACCAATAAAACGAGCCGTATTACGTATCACGTAATACAGGACGGGAAACGACACTCACCCACACCATAACACCTCCGCTGAACAAACTTTTTTATGAGGTGGAATGGTCGATGAATGCTTTTTTACAAAATTATTGCTGCTACCCAACAGGACTCGTCCGCCGTGATGTTACAAGGATCGCGTTGCTCGGCTTCAGAGTCGAAGGTCACGGTTTCGATCCCGGCTGCACCGATCCCATTTCAATGTAGAGGAAATGCTAGAGACCCATCTACTCTGTGGTGTAAGTTCACGTTCAAAGAGCCAGTCGGTCTGACTTTCTGGAGCACCCTGCTACATCATGTCTCTGATATTTTTTTATTTATTCAATACTGCAGACTCAAGGTTCAATCAGGGTGTGTAATACAGATACAAATAAAATAATACAGATACGAATAAAATAGTAATTGCAAAACTGAAACACTAAAGGGCGAAAATATTGTTTGGTAAGGCAATTCATTCATCACATGCGTTAGTAAGGCAGTTCTATTCAAATATGCTGACCCGCAGGTCGCGGGTTCGATTCCCGGCTGTGCCCCGCCGCGGTGGTCTAGTGGCTAAGGTACTCGGCTGCTGACCCGCAGGTCGCGGGTTCGATTCCCGGCTGCAGCGGCTGCATTTTCGATGGAGGCGGAAATGTTGTAGGCCCGTGTACTCAGATTTGGGTGCACGTTAAAGAACCCCAGGTGGTCAAAATTTCCGGAGCCCTCCACTACGGCGTCTCTCATAATCAAATGGTGGTTTTGGGACGTTAAACCCCACAAATCAATCAATTCCCGGCTGCGGCGGCTGCATTTCCGATGGAGGCGGAAATGTTGTAGGCCCGTGTACTCAGATTTGGGTGCAGGTTAAAGAACCCCAGGTAATCGAAATTTCCGGAGCCCTCCACTACGGCGTCTCTCATAATCAAATGGTGGTTTTGGGACGTTAAACCCCACAAATCAATCAATCTATTCAAATATGGTTCTTGGAAAGTACAAAATCTTAAGTCGTGGTTTTGACACTTAAAACCACAGATTGTAGTATTTCCTATTAGTGTGTCCAACCGAGTTCAAAACTAATCAGTGCATGTTTCAGTGCCGTCCCTTTCCTTCCTTATTTTTTTCTTCCGTCCATGATAAAGGATGAGATGACGCTCTTAGTGATGACACCCATACAGATTGCACCACACTAATACAAGCAGTAGGCGTTGCGAAGATAACGCCTCCTCACGTATTGTTGCATTGTACATCTGACCGCATAATTCCACAGAGACACATGTATTTGCGTCAATGCTGCCTCGATATAAGAAGATTATCAGGAGTGCAGTTGCTTTGTGAAGTCATGGCTCTTGAGCTAAAACGAGACCTCCCATGAGTGACTCGCCAGATACGCCTTGGCGTATCCTTCACAAGTTGTTATGCCCACTTGATTGGCTGCAGTGATACAGGTCCAGACTGAGGTCACGGTCGATTGCTCAAAACCCTTGATATTTTATTCAGCGCCTGTTCAGCATACGCTCATGAACGTCAGACACCGATCTACACGACTGAGGGATTTCAAAGTAGTTCCTTAACCGATGAGCTTGTGTTAGGTCCTTGACCTCACGTCACCAGCGCACAAGGTGCTATAGGAGCTGTCGTAGCCTTCTTGGAAGATACAGTACTATAAGCACGTCTTTAAATTTCCTCAGCGTAGTGGCACTATATTGTAATCTTACTCACTTACCGTAATTTTTCATTACACTCTTGCTCATCTGTATCCCCTCCCCTGTGTGGAGTTACAGACCACAGTAAATATACCTCAGGCTATACCTCTTTACCTTTTTGTAAATATATTCTGTCTCTCAGTAGTTCTTCTTGGAGTATGATGTAGCGAAGTCCTTGAGAAGTCTGCTACGTGCACAGTCATCTTCTGCGAAGAATATACTTCGTAAAAAAAACATGAAATACGCAGAAAGTCACACCTGACATCTAAACTATGCAACAGGTTCCTACGTGAACACACGATGAAATTTTCCAGCATGGGACAAAACAGTCCTTTATTGAGCGAGGGACGACACGTCTGGAAGGTTTACAGTGGACAAGATAAATCCTTCCACGTGTGTTGAAAGCTGTTGCTGTTTACCAATAACTTTCTGTTTTAACTTTCTTTTTGTTATGAAGTCATTGCTTCTTGCGTCAGTAACTTTGACGTGTGCTCTCCTTTTGCCCCTGCTAACACTTCTTGACCGTCATGCAAGAACCCGAGGCAGAGTCAAAACAAACCACACACATTTTCAGGGCTGCGTGCTTTCAGAGACCGGAGTTCGAGACTCACCACTACCAGCTAATTCGTAGCGGTGCATATATATATATATATATATATATATGTATATATATATATATATATATATATATATATATATATATATATATGTATATATATATATATATATTGTAGCATTGATATTTGGCACAGGCCGGAACGCCAGCTGAAGAAGAGAAGGAAGAGTGTTGTTGCTGCTCGCGCTCGCTCCGCTTGACAGCTGGTCGGTTCTACCGCTACGTTTTCCACAAAGTAAACGTCTCTTCTGCTCACCACTAAAGGTGTACTATCAAGTGGTGGAGGTGCTGGGTACCTTTTTCCATCCTGGAACTCCGCAACCGAACTCTACCTTCGCCATCAACAATGTCCATCGACGCTGCACAGCAGACGGCTCCTACATCTCCACCTGTCCACTGTCCCGGCGTCCCGAGAGAGCGAGATCCAGACATCTTCAACGGCACCGATGAGCAGGACGTCGAGGACTGGCTCTCTTCGTTCGAACGAGTAAGCGTCAACAACAGGTGGGACGAAAACGACAAACTGGGCCGCGTCCACTTTTACCTCAGAGGAGTAGCAGAGCTCTGGCTCAACAACCACGAAGCCGAGCTTACCGACTGGGCCACTTTCAAGACCACCTTCGCGGACGTGTTTGGCCGACCGACAGTGCGCAAGCTCCGTGCAGAACAGCGCTTGCGGGATCGCGCCCAACTGTCGGGAGAGGGTTTCACGTCCTACATTGAGGACGTCGTAGGCCTCTGCCGTCGCTTTGATCCTGACATGTCGGAAACCGCCAAGGTAAAACACATTATGAAGGGCATCGAGGACGATGCCTTCCACATGCTGGTGGCTAAAGACCCGCAAACAGTTTCGGAAGTCATCCAACACTGCCAAAGTTTCGATGAGTTGCGAAAACAGCGCATTTCAACGCGACGGCCTACTTTCGACATGACCAGCACGCCAGCATTGACCGTTGGTGCAATATCTCCAGAACAGACTGTATTGACCCCGCAAATCCAGCAATTTATCCGAGAGGAAGTGGCACGCCAGTTGTCCCTTGCCCCCTTGCTTCCCAGCAATACGCATGGGCTGACCTCGTCACTGCGCCAAACCATCGAAGAGCAAGTCTGCGAGGCACTTCCCCCCACGTACCAGCCACCACCTGTGTCCGCTCCCCTGACTTACGCTGACGTCGCGCGAAGGCAGGTACATGCGCCGTCAAACGTCGTCGACCCTGCCCACCAAGCGAACGCCTTCTACGCAACACACGTACCGGCAGGCTCGCATGTTCCCATTTACCGCCGTCCTTCAACGCTTCCCAACAACCCTTGGCGTACATCGGATAACAGACCTATCTGTTATTACTGTCGTCAGCCTGGCCATGTTGAGCGGTTCTGTCGCCGGCGCGTCCCTCACTCAGGCATTATTGATGGCACCTACGGCTACGCCCCCACAGAACCACCACAGACGCTGCCGTTCCATGCAGCTTCGGACACTTCTCCGCCGAGCCGCCGCGCCTTCAACCCACGCCGATCGCCTTCCCCGCGCCGACGTTCGCCTTCACCAATGCTTCGGCGTGCACCACCTGCCCAAACGGAAAACTGACCATCGCAGTTCCGGAGGCAAGAACTGCGCCACCGTCGAACTCCACAAGGCCTCGTTCTCTACCGAATAATGAAATAACTGTCTTGATTGAAGGTATCCCCGTTCAAGCATTAATAGATACCGGAGCTGCCGTGTCTGTATTGAGTGAAGCATTGTGTCGCAAGTTAAGAAAAGTTACGATTCCGCTTTCTGGTCTCTCCCTTCGTACGGCAACAGCGCATCACGTGAACCCTTCTATGACGTGCACGGCTCGGTTAATCATCCAGGGCGTTCTGTACGTGGTTGAATTTATCGTGTTTCCGCACTGCTCACACGACGTCATATTAGGCTGGGACTTCCTTTCCACACATCATGCCGTTGTTGATTGTGCCCGGGCCGAACTAGAATTGTCATCGCTCTCCGACGACGATTATAATAAGCCTTCTATTTCTCGTGTTGTCGTCGCCGCGGAGACTGATATTCCACCTATGTCTTCTGTTATTGTGCCGATCTCGTGCGACCATGCCGCTTTTTCGCACGTCATGTTCACGCCGTCAGAAGACTTCACTTCTCGAAAAAACGTTCTTCTGCCTTTTGCTCTTCTGACGGTCGAAGCCACTTGCGCAAACATTTATGCCACGAATCTCCTTTCTGTACCAGTCACCCTATTCCGTGGCGAATGCATCGGCCGCCTTGAGGACATCGATTGTGTTTGCACCAGTCAACTGCCCTATCAAGCAAAAAGCCTTGAGATCGCCAGTGTTACTTCCGCTCTCACATCCGCCACCTCTTCCCTCGACGTCTTCCTTCCATCGATTGATCCTGACCTTCCTGTTGACCAACGAACTCAACTCTTGACACTTCTCGACCACTTCCGCTCATCGTTCGACTTCAAACAAACCAGTCTGGGCCGAACATCTGCAATTGTCCATCGTATTGACACTGGCACCCACGCACCATTGCGTCAGCGTCCATACCGGGTCTCCCACGCCGAACGCCAAGTTATAGACGATCAAGTGTCTGATATGCTCAATCGTGGTGTTATACAGCCGTCTAACAGTCCGTGGGCCTCCCCGGTGGTACTGGTCAAAAAGAAGGACGGGGGCATCCGATTCTGTGTGGATTACAGGCGCCTTAACAAGATCACGCGCAAAGATGTTTATCCGCTCCCCAGAATTGACGACGCTCTCGACTGTTTGCAAGGTGCAGAATTCTTTTCTTCGCTGGATCTTCGATCGGGATACTGGCAGGTACCCATGGATGAAGCTGACCGCGCCAAGACTGCGTTTGTAACTCCGGACGGCTTATACGAGTTTAACGTGATGCCGTTCGGCCTTTGTAACGCCCCAGCCACCTTCGAGCGTCTGATGGACAACATACTTCGAGGCCTTAAATGGCAGACGTGTCTTTGCTATTTGGACGACGTCGTCGTTTTTTCAAAAGACTTCGATACCCATCTTCTGCGCCTCGCAAGTGTCCTGCATTGCCTTACACATGCTGGGCTCCAACTAAATTTGAAAAAGTGCCATTTTGCCGCCCGGAAGCTCACCATCTTAGGGCATGTTGTCAGCAAGGACGGCGTTCTACCTGATCCTGGAAAACTCCGTGCTGTCGCCCAGTTTCCGAAGCCATCGACACTTAAGGAACTCCGGAGCTTTATCGGCTTATGTTCATACTTTCGCCGATTTGTCCGTAATTTTGCATCTGTCATGGCCCCTTTAACACGGCTACTTTCTGACACCGAGGGCATTTCGGCGTGGTCTTCCAATTGCGATAAGGCATTCGCGAAACTACGTCAATTGCTGACATCTCCACCGATTCTCCGTCACTTTGATCCTGATGCCCCTACAGAAATACACACCGACGCAAGTGGAGTCGGACTTGGCGCTATTCTTGCTCAACGCAAGTCTGGATACGACGAGTACGTCGTTTCTTATGCCAGTCGCACTCTTACTAGGGCTGAACAGAATTATTCAGTCACAGAAAAAGAATGTCTAGCCATCGTCTGGGCAATCACAAAATTTCGACCCTACGTCTATGGCCGTCCATTTGACGTCGTGACTGATCACCACGCCCTCTGCTGGTTATCGTCACTAAAAGACCCATCTGGCCGTCTCGCTCGTTGGGCGTTACGCCTCCAAGACTATGATATCCGTGTCGTCTACAGGTCAGGCCGCAAACATTCAGATGCCGACGCTCTCTCCCGCTCTCCACTTCCCCATGAACACGGAAGTACTTCTGTATCCAGCCTCGATGCTGTGGCACTTTCGTACGCGGACATGCCCTATGAACAGCGCCAAGACGCTTGGATAGCCTCTATGATAGAGTTACTGTCTCAGCCGTCCCAAGTTACGCCCAATCGTTCACTGCAGCGCACAGCTCGACACTTTACCATCCGCGATGGACTCCTGTACCGTCGCAACTACCTTTCTGACGGCCGCAAGTGGTTGCTTGTGATTCCTCGCCACCTACGTGCCGACATTTGCGACTCTTTTCACGCGGATCCTCAATGCGGCCACGCCGGTGTGATAAAAACGTATGCACGTCTCCGGCTGCGGTACTATTGGCGCGGAATGTACCGCTTTGTCCGACAGTACGTGCGTTCGTGCTCCAAATGTCAACGCCGAAAAAGCCCACCACACATAGCCAATGGACAACTGCAGCCGTTGCCTTGCCCCTCCCGCCCTTTCGACCGCATCGGAATTGACTTGTACGGTCCCCTTCCCTATACGCCTAACGGGAACCGCTGGGTGATTGTCGCCATTGATCACTTGACACGCTATGCTGAAACTGCTGCGCTGCCAGAGGCCACATCACGTGAAGTTGGCTTATTTATCCTTCACAATCTCATTCTACGCCATGGCGCGCCTCGTGAGCTACTCAGTGACCGCGGCCGTACGTTCCTCTCCGAAGCGGTACAAGCCCTTCTTCGCGAATGCAACGTTGTGCATCGGACAACCAGCGCATACCATCCGCAAACGAATGGAATGACCGAACGGTTTAACCGCTCACTGGGCGACATGCTATCCATGTACGTGTCCGCTGATCACACCAACTGGGACCGCATACTGCCCTTTGTAACTTACGCTTACAACAGCGCCACTCAGTCTACGACAGGATTCTCTCCGTTCTTCCTCCTTTACGGGCGCGAACCTTCCTCATTCATGGACACCATTCTCTTGTATCATCCAGACGCTTCGGAATCCACAACTCTATCTGAAGTCGCCACCTATGCAGAAGAATGCAGGCAACTCGCGCGTTCCTTAACCGCCCAAGATCAAGCGTACCAGAAGAACCGTCACGACGAAAACCTGTCTTCGCAGTCATACTCGCCTGGCGCCTTGGTATGGCTTCGGGTTCCCTCATCTGTTCCTGGTCTTTCCACCAAGCTACTGCCGAAGTACGAAGGCCCCTACCGAGTCCTACGTCAGGCCTCACCGGTTAACTATATTGTTGAGCCGGTTCAACCATCAACAGACCGACGGCATCGAGGCCGCGAGACTGTTCACGTAGATCGATTGAAGCCGCACTACGACCCACCCGTCGTACCCGTTCCATAGGTCGCCAGGATGGCTCCTTTTCTGAGGGGGGAGTGATTTGTAGCATTGATATTTGGCACAGGCCGGAACGCCAGCTGAAGAAGAGAAGGAAGAGTGTTGTTGCTGCTCGCGCTCGCTCCGCTTGACAGCTGGTCGGTTCTACCGCTACGTTTTCCACAAAGTAAACGTCTCTTCTGCTCACCACTAAAGGTGTACTATCAATATATATATATATATATAAGGGGAAGAAGTGTATACCTAAGGGCTCGTTTTTCCGTGTTTTAACACAATATTAATGAGATATAACAGACAGTAATGCCAAGGAATGTACAGGGGAAGTTATTAAAACCAATGGAATGTAAATAAGAAGAAAGAAAAGTGGATGAAAAAATTACCAACTGTGAGCAGGAATCGAACCTACGACCTTCGATTCCTGCTCACAGTTGGTAATTTTTTCATCCACTTTTCTTTCTTCTTATTTACATTCCATTGGTTTTAATAACTTCCCCTGTACATTCCTTGGCATTACTGTCTGTTATATCTCATATATATATATATATATATATATATATATATTATATATATATATATATATATATATATATATATATATATATATATATATATATATATATATATATATATTTATATATATATATATATATATATATTATATATATATGTATATGTATACATTGCTGAATAAATGAAAATGAAGTGCCGCACCTATGTTACTCGCGCGCGCGCGCGCCTGTGTGTGTGTGTGTGTGTGTGTGTGTGTGTGTGTGTGTGTGTGTGTGTGTGTGTGTGTGTGTGTGTGTGTGTGTGTGTGTGTGCGCGTGTGTGTATTCGCTCGGCACTCGCTTTATTTACGCACCTGTCAAATCTTTGGCGACAGGCTGCAGAAGCAGCGGGAGAAAAAGCAACAGCACACGAGAAAGTTGGAGCAGTAGGGTATACTGGAGAAGAGGCCTTGCCATCGGAAGTGTATTGATTCGCGCTGGCCGCTTTTCGGCATAGGGTTGCGGGAGAGGGGGCAAATGTAATATCCGGGGCAGCTAGCAAACAAACGCCCAACGCGAGATATGATGGTCCCCCGCGCGAGTGGCAGGAGTGCTTTATGTCAAGGACGGAAACGCAATGGATTGACGTATATACGTACATGCATGCACCGGAAAACGCCGCTGCCTCGAAAAGCGCGCCGTATATTTAGCTCGACGCCGAGTGACGGAGTGCAACTCGGTAACGCAGCGTATTAATAGACGAGCTGGTGGCGCATTTGAGCGCCGCACTGTCGTATATAGCTAACTCGGCGCTGAGTTGTATTGATGCCAGAGCTGACCTTCATAGCCGGAGATGACGTTTGCGCCGTAGGCAAACGTTTAAAGATAGCATTCGAAAGCAATGAGCTGCAAAAGAAGTTCCAGCCAGGCGACGGGAATGAACCCTGAGTACGCTCTTTGAAAAAAAAAAAACAAAAAAGATCAGTTTCACTCTATTTTCTCAGTCCTTACTTCTGACTTAGGTAGCTATGCATAAAGAGACAGGCGAACTTGAAATATCGTTTCAATCTCAACTGAAAGAAGGAGAACGCAAAAGATAGAGAGTTAACCCGCTTCGTCAAAAACAATCTTATACGTGGCGAGACTGGCCTCTCCGAAAACAGCAACACAGAGCTTTCTATTTCTAACAGCGAGGTTATTTAAGCTAGCCGTGATTTTTGTATGCCGCCTCTAAGAAAACTATTATTATAACGAATCTGTATGCGCGAGGGAAATGCGGTAAACCCCCTTACTCAGCAGTGACAGACCCTGTAAGGTGACAGATAACCTTACAACAAATGGCTCCAAAGTGACAGCAGCGAGTCTATGGCTTCGAGCACGTGTAACTGATTAGCGGGGAACCGGAAAGCCAATGGCTGATGCTAAAAGACCCTGAAGGGACACAAGGCCTGGGCCAACGGCCGCGGGCACGCAAGTCTATGAGAGGTGTGAATGCTTTGTCTGTGTGCAAGCTTCTGTTTTTAGGGGTTCTCAACGCGGGCTCCGCGGAAGCTAAGGGCTCCGCAGGTCCCTGGTAGTAGTTCCTCGTGTCGCTGATAAAAATTCTCTGGTCCTGCACTCGCACACTCCACTCACTTGGATGGGGATCGCGAGGTGTGACTAATTTACGCAACCCCCATTATACACACCCGAGAGCCGATAAGGACATCTCAGTGCTTTTTTTTTATTTTTATGCAAAGTAAAAATTAAAGGAGCTCACCGGGGGGATGGGGTTGTTCATTGACACTTGAGGATTATACTCGCGGACAATTTTTCTTGGCAACGAAGGGAAAACTACTGGAACCAAGCTACTGCACATTAACTCCTCCAAAAGAGTATATTCCGGTTCGGCCCGCGTTTTGAATGCCAGCCGTTTTCGAGCAATAACACTCCATGCAATTTACAACGTCTACTTGCACAGGTATTTTCAAGTGGTATTCATCACACGCTCTTTTTGCGAGTCGTTGAAATAGCTGGATGGCGATGAGCGCTCACCAAAAGACAAGACGCCATTTGGACAGTGAGGTGCACGCAAAACGAGTGACATTTTCACACGAACTGACACTGTATAACTGGTAAAGATTTATCAGTGCGTCGGTGATGTGTACGGCGTCTCCTTATTAACAACGTTTTGTAGAGAATAAAGTGATCTACGTTTTATTTATCTTTACCAGAAAACCAGGTGCCATATCTGCGTGTTAATCTGCAAATGTCGTTGAAAGACGATAGTCTTGCGTGTGGAGAGAGTAAACAAAACAGTTATTCGATGTTCTGCGTAAGAAAATCCGTGAATGGTATTCTGGAGGCGCTGCGTTTGTGCCTCGAGCGTGCAGTGGAGGCGAACGAGCACAATAAGTCACGTCACACGTGAGGCACGAGCGCCATCTGGCAGTTTTCTTGGAAAACGAAGTGCGTGGCTTTGAGACGGGTGTGTGCGCCCGTCTCAGAGGTGATAAGATGTAGAAGGCAAAACGACGGGTAGCTGCCACCACCGTCACGTCTTAGCAAAGCGTTGGAAACACTCACCTTTTCGTGCAAGCGTTGCATGGTCAGCGCAGCGTGATATACGCTACGGTCCCTAATGTCACTTATGTATGTCTTTTGCCGTAAGAGACGCACATGCAGAATATATACGTGTTGTTATGGTGCCCCAGACATGCGCAATAACTGCTTTTTAATTGACCATTGCACAAGTATGAACGCTAAACCTTGACCAACATTGGCGGGCACTGCGGATGAGGTCGACCGTTTCAAATACCCGGTGCCGTTAAGAGTGGACAAACAGACAAATGTACAGACAGGCAGACAAAAACTTTTGCGTTGGAGGTCCCCAAAAAGGCTATCGTCTTTAACATACGGATGCAATTGTGGGACAATATTCTTCAGCGGTGGCACATGCCCACGTTGGCTTCGTAGCCTTACCTTAATTTTCAAGAAAAGTTATCCGCGAGTACAGCAGAGTTCCCTGGCAACAACGTGATTGAGAACCACTGTTCTAAAATATTGACATCCGTGTCTAGAGTGTGCTTGCCTGTGGTTCAACTCGGCCCTCTCTGCGCTGAGCATCCAGAGCGTAGAAACAAGTTATAGCTTGCTAGCTTCTAGGCCGTTGCAAGGCTTTAGCTAGGGGATATCACCTTGCAGCGGTTAGCATCGCCTAGAAGCGGCTTAGAAGCACCCTAGAAACAGCCCTAATCACCTATACTATAGCTAAGGCCTAGAAATAACGCAGAACCTACCAAATTATTCTTTATAATAGTCCAGCTACGACGTTTCAAGCTATGGACGGCAAATTTCAAGCTTCGCTGATTTTTGTTAGTTTGTAAAGCTAAATAGAGGAGGAAGCATGCACCGAAAGCGGGACTATTTTCATTACAAAAAACTTTTGTCACTTGAGCGGACGCTAATGAGAGTACAGACGACAGACTATAGTCTCAGGGGACAGCGTTTTAAAGGGAGGCTAAAACAAAATGATAATTCAGATAACAGTCATTAACTACACTGTAAAAACTGAGCTGTCCTTGATCTCGTCATATTGTAGCTTCAACACGGGGCATGAAAATCAGTGTCGAAACTTGCGCTTCTACATTTCCCAAAAAAGGCGTTGACGCTCACGTCACTGTTTGGAAGTATCTCTCCCGCCATTTAAACCACAGAATAAAATTTCTAAAACTTGGGTTGTTGGGCATCTTCCCAACAAGCCAACCTTCTTCAAAACACAATGTTCTTAAATTTTACTGAACAGGAACTGCGTAGGCTATGAGGTCATCTCCATAACGTCATCACAATCTATGACGTCATGGTGAGTGGCGCGAAATTGTTAAGGTCATACTTTCTCGCTTCTGGTGGTGAGAGGGTTGTTTTCATCATCCCGAAAGAGGAATTTATTAATATCTCAAAAATGTTTTCTTTAAATTTGCAATGCACGAATGATTATGAAGCGTTGCGTGTGGATCTATAGAGACGCATGATTTGTACAACATATGGGTCTCAAAGCGCCCTGATCAAGGTTGTTTAGAAGAGCTGACAAACTTACGGTACTGACAATACAGTGCCTCAGTAGACGTGATCACAGCTTAAGTAAGAGGAAACTATAAGATATTGCGATAGATTAGAGTAGCATTACAAAGTCCCGCCAATACCCCAAGAAGACGGCGTCTGCCTATTTCTCAATAAATAACTTTACATCTATCCGTGCACCCTCTTCAGCATCCTTGTTAACTTGAATGCCGTATTCACTTGTATTTGCTAACTACTTTACTTCCTGTTAGTTATAATACATTCCTCGGATTGTTGTACAAGGTCATTTCAATTTATTTTACTTGCAATTCGTTTTAAAATCACCGTTGATGAATTCTGAATCATCGTAATGAATACTCGATTGAGTTAATTCAGTAGTTTAACACTCCTGTAATTACTTTCTAAGCCATATGAAGTGTAACGATGGGTTGAAAGAGGAGTTCGTGAAATTTCATTCGAGAAAACCAACGCGTCTACCGCTGTGAAGCAGTGGTTATGTGGTCGGCGATCCCTGCCGTGACGTGAACATTTCAGTAGACACGAGCGGGTAGAGGCCCATGTGTGAACTGTGCGACGTGTGTCCGCGTTTAGAAACACAATATGGATAAAATTTCTGGGGCCCTCACTACAGTGGCTTTCATAATCATATCGTATTTTGCGGATGTAAAACCCGAGATATATGTGAAAGCCGACGCGTTAAGATATCGTGCGCGTTTTTCCAACACCAACTTGATTACGACTAGCATCAATTATAAGTAATTTATCTGCTTTCTTTTCATCAGCATATGCGTGTGTGACCAGGAATTCGTGCTAATTTTTTCGCTTCGAATTTTGTGCCTTCGATCAAATCCGGTGTCGTTTTTCTCACTTCGTTCACAAGACGGAAACAATCTGGATCATTTACGCAAGCAGCATGCCATGTGACTGAATACGTAGTCACTTATCCGTTGACAGGTGCAGTATAGGCTCTGCACCTTTGACGTCAATACAGCTTCTATTTTTAGATGTAAGCCTTCGCAGCGTATCCGCCGAGGACAATGGAACAATGGGGGAATCTCGTTTCACGGGTATCTCTATAGGTCTTCTTACGACAGTTCACGCGTGCAAATACGATTAATGCAGCAACGGCTCTTTCCTGATCTGTTTGACGCACGAGCTCGCACGTCATACCCTTACTGTGTCGATTGGGTCTTCTATCTGATTATGAAACAATAGCAATCATGGAATTGAAATGGTGGCGAGAACCTTGCTTTTGCAAAATTTGTCACGGCCACTTGCGCACGTTTCGACGATATGCGCGTTGACGGTGCTAGAGTTGCCCAAATTTGAGCGTCCTGGGATGTATCGGACGGTAACCTCATGCTGTAATAGTCAAACCATAGAAGCGATCTAGTACAGAAAGCAGGCGTTGTTTTTTTTTTCAGATACCGATAGAGGTTATGCACCACCGTCTTTTTTTTTTCGTACTATTCACGTGGTCATTCGTGTTGTCTATACTGGTTTCGCTAAATGCCTTAAAGAGATTTTGTGTTTTTAAATAAATTTGAGCAATGGTGCTATGACTAGTTCCTCCGATGACTGTTCCTTTACTACTAAGAATGTAGTTTTAGTCTCGCTATCCGACCATAGCAATCAAATTCCTGTGAAGCTAGTATCCGAAGGCTCCTGTGACTGCTTTCAAAAAATTACGGGATTGCTTATAGGGATACTACAAAAACAAAACCAATGAATTTGTTTTGAATGACAAACTGTACTCTGGGAACTCTACTTCCATATGTTATGCTCTCATACGTTGGTCATTACAAGTGAAAATAAAGGTTGACGTTTCAGTTTAAATTTTCGCTCTTTAATATCCGTGCGTCACGTCAAAGATTTTAAACTGTTTTTGATATTCTCTTAACATTGGCTCAATAAAAGTTTCCGAAACTTCATATGCTAGATCTATGGGACCCACAGATGGCAATGTGCTTCCTTTTTATTACTTAGAAACGTTGAAACTAGTATACACCTTCAGAATCTATGACATTACGGTATTTAGTGCGCGAATCCTAAAATTGCGTTTCCATGCTCTTTTTTTTTGCTTTCTACACTTTTTCTCGCTTAGCAAGCATCGTGTCCTGGTGCGAGTGATGCTTTTGGAATCGGGAAATTCTGCCTCCACAAATACTTAGGTGATGAAATCGTTGGTCAAGTTGGTGGTCCATTATACTGACAACAACACAACAAAGGACAAGGGATAACAACAACGCACACGAGCACTGAGCTTACAACTGAAGTTCATTTTCAAAACGACGCAGAACATAAATAAAGTAAAAAAACTGCATGAATAAACGATTACGAACCAATATTTGCAAAAGACCAAAAAGAGAAAACATTCTACGTCATGTACGGTGGCGCACTTCTTTGTTCCGATGGTGCACTTCTTATCCCGTCAGAGGGATGGACGGGATGGTCACGCAAATATTGCCAGATCTACAAATGTTTGCAGCCACAATTACCTGACGCGTTAGTTGGGAATCAGATCGCCCCATCATTCGACACCTTTCGAACAGGGGGTTGCATCCAGGATTGCCACCGGTCAATCACGCATCAGCTGGTCTGACCAGTATACTGCTTACTGCATGGCAGCAGGATGCCGTACACCACTACCTCTACACTTATTGTGTGGCGGTTTCGGTGCTTCGCGTGGGAGCCGGTCTCTTCCTCTAGCGATCTCAATTTCACGGCAATCCAGAACAGCTTCTGAGGGGCAGAGATGCCACGCGAACTTGGACACAGTAACAATGTTTGCACGCGTGGTCGCACAAGATACCTCCAGGAATATGATGTGCTCAATGGCTCCGTCCAAGCAGTGGCCCTTGGGGAGACTTCCTAACAGGTTGACACACAATGGCGCTTGCGTGGCCGCTTCTCCACGCGCGCAGAGTGGTAACATATCTCCCTTCAAGGTTCACCCTGTTAGCGCCATCTCCAGGCACGGCCGTAAGGTGGTGATCGCTTAATTGGGAGTCAAGAACAGCTCCAACATGACCTGCCAAAAGTTGGCAATACTCTACATCGACCGTGGCCTTTAAAAAAACTGAAAATGGGGATAAGGGCACAACGACCTTTAGAACGCGTGCGCCCGATGGGGGCCCAACGCGCACCCATTATGCCATCTCGCTAGTGATGACGAAAAGGTTCTCCAGTTGCTGCGCTCTGATGACCGCCAGCCTTACTTCCGTGTATGTAAATGGCTAGCCAGTTACAAGTTGGAAAAGGTTCGCTATGAAGCTCAGTGAGTAGAAAGCGCGCGACGCTAGAAGCAACGTGAGACGCTGGGAAGCAACGTGAGATGGTATAAAAGAAGTAATCGTCGTTCTGCCGTCAATCGCTGTGTTTTGTCGTCTATTGGCTAAGTCGGTGAGGCTATGCTTCTTTATTCGTTCTTCTTTATCAGTCACGCCAACGCCAGCCATCAACGGCGACGACGCTGAACGTAGGAGCACGCGCCCATGAGCAGTTTTCCAGAACATGAAAACGAGCAGTGGGATGGCGCTGAGATTGTGCCGATGGGACATCAACTTAGACTCAGCCGTTCATAACTTTCTCGCTGGTATTGTAAGCACATTTCTGTTTTGGCTTCGCGAAGAGCTCCCAATTCTCACGTGTTGATGAAGGCACGTAACAGCAACTGCGCTTAGTATGATAGTCTCCATTGTCATGTCAAAAATAAGTGTGCTAGTATGAATCGAAGGGCGTTTGCGGAGGTGCATTTGCTCGGTGATGAAAATGAGATATCGCATCAATATCATTTTCGCCGGCCAACCTCTTCACGCGTCATCTAAGTTGAGGGTCGGCAAAATTTTGAGATGAACGGCAGAGTTGCCCGAAATCAACATGGCGAAATCAACAACCCACAGCCGAGCACCCCCGTATTCTAGAACACCCCTTCACTCAACGCTCCGCCTTCACTTGAGAAAGCCGATAAAATTGCCATCTCTAGGCAGTAAAAGTCACTGTATATCAATATAATTTGCTGCTGTTCTTGAGTAGCGCAGCGTCCCTTTCGTCCGAGCAGCGGTGCAGTGCGCAGCCTTGTCAAGTTAACGGTGAAAGTCGAGTTGAGGAGCGTTTGTGAATAAGGGGGTTAGTATATCCCCCAAATACGATGCTGTCACCTCTTTAAATTCGTACAATGGGCTGCACGGCCGTAAAATACGCAATACTACACCCCTCATTAACTCATTTTAATGTATCACAAAAGCTTTACCAACGCTCGGCTCAAACCATGCCGCAGTGCTTGAGAAGCTTCGCTATCATTTGGGATCATGCGGGTTCGGTCAACAAGAAGCAGATAATCAGGTTGATTCGAGAGTGAATAAGAAACAGTGCGTATATATATATATATATATATATATATATATATATATATATATATATATATATATATATATATATATATATATATATATATATATATATATATATATAAATATACATATATATATATATTTATATATATATATATATATATATATATATATATATATATATATATATATATATATGTGTGTGTGTGTGTGTGTGTGTGTGTGTGTGTGTGTGTGTGTGTGTGTGTGTGTGTGTGTGTGTGTGTGTGTGTGTGTGAAGCGGACCGGACAAGAAGAAGCACGAGAGCCGGGGCAGGAAAGAAGAGAAGGATGAAGTTAGGAATATTGCAGATTAAGATGGGCGCCAGTTTCATACTGAGGCTGTAATGTTCTTCCGTTATTTTAAGTAGGAACACTACATTATTTTGGCGCAGCCGGCCATCGAAGCCAACATGTGGGTGCCGTTCTTCGTTCGCGAGACGTCCGCGGACAAGATCACCTTTTCGATGTACCAAGTTCAAGATGAAGCAGCGGTGGACCTACCTCATGACATCTGCTCAGAAGAACTCATGAACATGGTTGTGGGAAAGGCAACCGTGGACACTATTGAACTACGACGGAAAGGTGCTGTAAAAGTCAACTTGCGTGTAGCGACCTTCTACAATCTAGTTCTTGAACCAGCGTGTCGAAGAGACTGAGGATCACGGTCTTCGACGGAAGATGTGAGCTTTGTTTTGAAAGCTTTTCAGCTGCAACAGGAACAGATTCTGCAACAGAACCAAATAATGACATCCCTTATAAGCTCTCTAAATGCTGAGAAACCGGTCCCTGAATTCGTAGAGCCTAATTCCTTCGACGGTATGTCTTCAATTCCAGAAAGTTGGATTGAGTTCTACGAATATGCCACTGAAAAAAAAACAGGTGGCTCTCTGATGAGGATAAAATCACTAACGTGCGTGTTTACATGAGATGTTTTGCGCTAAGTGGTATGAAATATGCATTCAGGAAGACAGTGACGACTCTTGGAGTCAGTGGAAAAAGAAACTTTTGACTGCATTCGGAAGCAATCTAGTACATACATGGAGTACACCACTTTATTTCAAGTCTGAGCAAAGCTCTCTTGTCGAGTACTTCTTCGAGAAACACCGTCTGTTAGGGTGGTAGGCCACTCAAAAAACAACACTTTTTTAAAGGCAGGCAGCGTTGAAATAACTTTTTCCTCAAGACCAGCATACCAAGTGCAATTTACCCAGCTATATACAGTGCAAAATATTGAATATTTATTTATTGGGAGCTAATTTTGTCGAAAATTGCATTAAAAGTGCTAGCCACGCCAGCTGTGATAAGTGACTAATGGGTGGCTTCATTCGGTAAAGCTTTGACATTTGTGTAACTAATCGCTGGAGCTATGCAGTGAACTAGAATAAGTATTATGCAGTGAATATCAAGGAAGGTCGGCTTTGCTTCCATCTACGGCCGTAGTAGCCTTAGTAATACATGGATTACACACTGTAGTATTGAAGCAGGTGCTAATACGGTCCCCAAGACTTCTAGATGACCTCCTGGAGTGTCTTCAGAACATACCATCAACTTCGGAAACAAGCATAACCGCTAATTCAAGCAGCTCTTTCAGTCGAAGTAATGCGGACTGGTCAGGCCGCAATCAGTGAGAACCAAGCCACCTCTCAAGTAGCACGGATAACTTGAACTGGCACGCTCCAAGAGGTCGAGTGAATAATATCGACACTGAAGCTCAGGAGGATTTGACAGACAAAAAACCTAAAAAAAGGGTGATCAGCCTGACCCGAAGACTCCAAATGAAAGTGCTTATTTAGGTTGCTCTAGCCTACTTCACATTCACGTCAAACAAGGAAACAAGCCGATGATGGCCCTTGTAGACAGCGGTGCATCTCTGTCTATTGTAAATGCCAAGATGGTGGATGCTCATCACGTGCATAGTGGGAGAGTCCTACGGGTACAAAGCTATGATGGAAAAGTAACGTTGCATGATCAGTGGGTCTTTGTAAACATAGAGTTCCAGGGTCAGAAAAGAGAGAGTGAAGTGTTGGTTGTAGAGGGGGTGACGTTCGACTATTCGCTATCAAGACCAGATATAAAGAAATGAAAGATCAACGTACACTGGGACGATGTGGTTCTAGTCGAGGTCATAGAAGGAACGAGACATATCAAGAGAGAGAGATATATACAGATGCAAGGAAAGCCAGGGAGGTTAACCAGACGCACATCCGGTTTGCTACCCTGCACTGGGGAAGGGATAAAGGGGAGAAAAGAGGTTGCAGAAAGATGAGAAGGTACACACAATCACGAGCACACTCGCGGAGCACGCACAGTCTACAGGTGGTCGCTCAGGTTTGTTGACTTAAGGTAAAGTAGCAATGCTTTAGTTGCTTTCTGCGCAACTGTGGCAGATTCCCAAGGTCCTAGTATCTTCTGCACACAAAATGGTCCGGGGTCAAGTCGATTCGAAACCATCCGGAGCTGGCATCGCTGTGTGTCGTAGCAAGCGCAGCTGCACAGGACGTGTTCGATGGTCTCTTCAGCTCCGCAGTAGTCGCATGTAGGAGTGTCTGCCATACCAATGCGAAAGGAGTACACCTTTGTAAATGCAACGCCCAACCAAAGGCGGCATAACAGTGTCGCATCGGAGCGGGAAAGTTGTGATGGTAGCTTTAGCTTGAGCGAAGGATCCAGTTCATAAAATTGACACCTTTGGAAGCTGGTAGACGACCAGAACGTGCGTGTGAGATCTCGAGCCAGCAGGTAAAGTTGTCTTGCTGCATCATTCCTTGATAGAGGAATCAAGACTACACGGGTTTCTTCATGGTCTGAGTGGGCTGCATCATCGGCTAATTGATTTCCGGTAATACCGATATGTCTAGGCAGCCATTCATATATAATATCATGCCCTCGTGCTAGAGCTTCATGATGGCAATGTCTTATTTCTTGTACCAGTTGGTCATGACTCCTCCTACGCATGGCAGACTGCAAACTCTGAAGCGCTGCCTTCGAATCACAGAATATGACCCATTTTTATCAAGGTAGACAACATAACCTACGAGGCGTCAAGTGCGCGGAGGATATCGCAACGACCTACCCTTAACTTGTACGCAGAGAAAGCTATTCTCAGGCAATGAAGTGATACAAGGTTCTTTTTGAACTCGCTGACAAGACCATCATCTGAAAATCACCTTACAATATGTTAAGAGAGCGAAAGATTTGGCTCAAGAAAGAGTTGCAGGAGATGCTAGATGCTGATATCATATGACCATCGGTATCACCCTTCATTTCTGTCATAATGATCGAACCAAAAGAACATGGAACCTTCAGATTATGCGCCGACTACAACGTTCTCAATCGTCAGACAGAACTCATACCATTTCTCATGCTGAAGATCGACACAATTATAGATGAGACTGGTCGTTGCCGACATTTTTCCCGCATCAATTTATGCAAAGGCTTCTGGCAGATCTCACTAACCGAAGAAACAAAAATGTACACGGCTTTTATCACGCCATTCGCTCTATACGAATATAACCGGCTTCCTTTCGACAGGGAAAACTTGCCAGCGTGGTTTCAGAAGCTCATAAACGACGTGCTAAAGCCATACCTTGGTGTTTTCTGTAATGTGTACATAGACACATAATAGTCTTCTCCAAAACAGAGGCTGAGCATCTGGAGAATCTGTCTCAGGTGTCAAACGCCTTGAGTTTGGCACATCTCTAGGTTAATTTTAAGAAGAGTGCATTTTTTTTAAAAAAAAGGTTTTGCTTCTTGGACGAGTCTTCGATGGGAACACCAAAAGCACGAAACAAGAGTCCGTAGAGATTTCCCAGTTGAAGAAACCATATGACTTTCATTCACTGCGTGTGTTTTTGCGATTGGCAGGACATTTGCGATCTTTCGTAAAGGACTTTGCTGTCAAAACTAGATGTCTCACACGTTTAACACAGACAGACGTTCTCTTTTAATGGAGTGACGATTATGAGAGAGTCTATCGTTACTTGGTGCACAGAATTTCTTCTGACCTTGTCCTACGCCTACCAGACTTTACTTCACCCTTTGAATAAAACACTGACGGCTCACAATATGGGACTGGTGCAGTATTGCATCAAAAATGTATTAAAGCATCCAGTCGAGAAAAGCGACACGTAGTAGGTTACTACAGTTACACATTCAAGCCATCTGAAACTGACTACACTACTATGGAAAAGGAAGCCCTGGCCGTTCTGAAGGCCATTGAGTACTTGCGTACGTACCTAGAAGGTACGAAGTTCGCATTGTTCACCAATTACCAGGCCCTCACTCATCTCTTGAATATGACCCAAACTAAAGGACGTATTGCTAGATAGGGGAATTACTTGCAGCAATTCGAGTTCGTCATCTCGCACCGACCAGGACCACTTTTAACCAATGCAGAAGCTCTACGGAAGTCGATGGTACGAAGCAACACAGAAAAATCCGAAGAAATCAATGAAGTGAAGCTGTGGCAAGGCTCCCAACAACTGGTTTTTACTGAAGGTCGGTATCAAGTCTAACAAACACTTGTTTCCAGAGTCCTTTATTTGCACCACGATAGCCCAGAATCTGGAGGACACGACGGATTTTGGTGCATCTACAACAAATTGATGAAAACATTTTCATGGGCTCACATGAAGAAAGGCGTGAGTCAGTACGTTCGTTCCTGCCATGTGTGTCGAGTCAAAACGTCAAGTATGAACAGCCTACGGATGATATGATACTACTTTGCCACTCGAACGTGCCTTTCGAAGTAGTTCACCTAGATTTCGCTGAACTGAACAAGAAACGAGAAGGAGTCAAGAAAACGCAAGCTTTTCTTCTGGCCATAGATAAATGCACGAGGATGGTGGCGGCACGAGCAGGAAAAGATGCAAATAGTGTCATAACCCTCCTCAAAAGAGGCATGATTAAGACTACGTGGTCAATCGTATGTGATAACGGTCCTGCGTTTAACATCGAAAACCTAGCAAGATGGACTCGGCACCACAATATATCGATCAAGTTGTGTGCTCCATACCATCTCGCAGCGAATGGGCTGGCAGAACGTGCCATACGGAACGTGACGCAGTACATCAAGATGTACGATAGTTTTTCTTGCGGATGGAAATGTTTCTTGGAAGCCGCCGTGGAACATCATAATCGATCCTACACAAGTGGCTTGGAGTGCAGTCCACAGTACGCCTCTTCAGGAGAAACCCCTAATTTGCAGGCAGGCCGTGAGTTGGCACTCTTGGAAAACATCAAGATCGTCGAGGAGAGGCAAGAAAAATCACAGAAGGAGAGATACTGAAAACGAATAGAAAAGAATTTCGACAACAGGCATCGAGCAGACATATCAGACATTCAAGTCACTGACCTAGTACTAGTGAGGAAAGGAATAAGAGATGACAGTGCCAAATTTTACGTTCCTTACTCTGTGACCAAAACAGCCACCCACAACGGCATTTTGAAGACTCTCTGGCGCACTGGTGAACATGAATCAGTGGAATGTGCTCCAATTGGAAGTGTCTTCAAATATTAGCCCAGGAGGGGTAAATAAAAGAAACTGGGAAGGGTGAAGAGGTATGAGCTTTGGGACAAGAGAAGAAGAAGCACGAGAGTAGGGGCAGGGAAGAAGATAAGAATCGCGTAAGGAATAAAGCAGATTAAGATAGATGCCAGTTCCATGCGGAAGCCATAATGCTGTTTCGTTTTTTAAAGTAGGAACACTACAATATATATGATAAATCAATGCTTTTATTTCGCATGAAAACATTTAGCGCAAGCAAAACACACAAAGGACGAACGCTACTTGCCATTGTTTGTTTCAAGGTTATGCGAGAGGTGTTTTTCCTTACTTGTCTTTCTTGTGTGCTGCGTTTTTCTTGCGCTAAATGATCCTTACCAATATGCACCAACTAGAAACTCGGAAAGACGTATCAAATACATAAAGAGTGTGCGCAAGAATGCAGTAACAAGAAGGTTTACTACCAATGATACCTTTTATATCAGTAATTTTTCTGAATGCAAGCTCCACGGTGGAAGTGCGTCTGGCGTAACGTCTCGTCACCGATAAATATATAGTATTCAACTTAGAGGAGCAACAAAAATGCATGGTTAGAACGTTGAAATTTGGAATAATTGAAAACATGGTGCTGATCCTTCGAAAGTGAAAAAAAAATTGTCAGATCCCACGTACAGTGTAAATCGATGATATGCGAAGCACGAATGAAGAAGCCTGACATGTCACTTTTAGATCAGCACAAAGTTACGAGGTGGAGGTAAATTATGCCATACATGACTTCCATGTCATGATTATAATGTTTGGACGTGTCATTTACCTTCGCCATCTATTCGCGTCACCTAATAGCAAATTTAATATATGTTTAGACAGGGAAACGGCCGCGAGCGTGCATAAGCGTAGCATGTAGTCCAATTTTACATGACACACATTTCATGATTATCATGTTTACACCAGTCCCATACCTTCGTCATTCATTCACGTCCCGTAATACCAAGTTTGGTATATGTGAAGCTCGCGAAACGGCCGCCAGCGCATCATGAGTGTGGCATGTAGTCATCTTGCTACATGGCACGCATGTCATTTTTCATGTTAGGGTCTGTCGCTTGTGTTTGTCATGCAGTCATGTCATACCATAGCATTATTGCAACATGTCATGTGAACGAAATTCATGAGTCATGACATACCCGTCATGACTTTTATGTTATGACTATTCACTTATCGTCGTCATGCGGCCATGCTATGCTATACTAATTTTGGTATGAATACTATTATTGAAATGGCCAGAAGATCTAAAGGTCGTAGGCGGCTAGATAGATAGATAGATAGATAGATAGATAGATAGATAGATAGATAGATAGATAGATAGATAGATAGATAGATAGATAGATAGATAGATGCATAGATCGATAGATCAATAGATAGATAGATAGATAGATAGATAGATAGATAGATAGATAGATAGATAGATAGATAGATAGATAGATAGATAGATAGATAGATAGATAGATAGATAGATAGATAGATAGATAGATAGATAGATAGATAGACAGACAGACAGACAGACAGACAGACAGACAGACAGACAGACAGACAGACAGATAGATAGATAGATAGATAGATAGATAGATAGATAGATAGATAGATAGATAGATAGATAGATAGATAGATAGATAGATAGATAGATAGATAGATAGATAGATACGCTCAAAATTGCCGATGTTTTCTAAGAAATGCTTTGCATTTAAAAAATTAAGCTTCTATATATCGGCGTAGCTGGGCCTTCATAGGGAATATACGAGAAGCCTAGAGTAGTGTACTGTGATTAAATAATTTGAGTATTTGTAGCTTTGGCAAGAGTATCGAAACTTTTGTGTGTGGGGAAACTTTAGACTCAACAAATACCTTGCTTGCTGTTCGCCTGTGACGGCTTTCTGCTCTCTCGTAGTAGAATACCAAGTACTCTGAATCGTTGAACATTTTTTCTGAAGACACATGACATTTTTATGGAAAGTCAATGATTCATGGGGATGGCTCACTGCTGTCCCATAGATGAGTACGAAGTATTGAAAATTGTTCAACAATTTTTAAACACATATATCAAAATAGGAAATAGTGACGTTGATATGAAAGTACCTGAAAAACATGTCCTGGTACTTAGTCAATGTGGAATAAGAACCACGACTTACCTACAAATTGTGTTGACGCTTGAACCATCGGCCATTCAAGCATGTAGGATGAGATGTGATGCCGGCAATGAGAGTTGTCGACATCACGAATATTTAAACTTTGCGAAATACTGCTGCAAAGAGACATTTCAGCAGTCACATAAGCATATGTCATGGGAGAGTGTTCGAGACGCTGAAGAGTACTTGAAAGATAATGTAAGATGCTATGCTCATGCCGCCCCCAAAACAGCGTTCTAGGGACAGCCGTATAAGATGATTTTCAAAGCTTACGTCGGTGTCATGCTCGGTCAGGAAAAAATTTCTGAACTATGCCCTGCAGCATGCATAAAGCAGCCAATGACAGACTAAGAACTCCTGTCTGGGTTAGATATGATCGCAATCTAAAATGTTCGTGGTACACCGGTGTTATGCAGCTCTTAAAGGAGCATCAGATAACTTTCAAGAGCACAGCTGTGATTGGCAACACTGCAGGTGGCGTTGGCACACTCTTGGGAAAGTATACCCCCCTGAAAGAGGGTATGGGCGAAGCACCTGCTTACAGCAAGTGGCGACCAGAAATTTTCCAGTCACAGTGAAAACTTTTTGATGAGATAGGGAATTTGGTCCGCATAATGTGGATATGTCCGTACGATGGCTTCCACACTTAAGAATCCTGGGAGGCCCTGCTCCACCATCCAGACCCCAACGTCCAGCAAGACGTTGTCAGTCAAGCTCTTGGCGTTCTTGTGTCTAAGGGGATTTGGTCCGATAGCTTAGAGGCGACGGGCAATTCCTGGCGTGACTTTCTTAGGGTTTAATAAAACTTTTCTTCTGTCTCTCCTGCATCTCTCTTGCTTTCTCGAAACGTGGGAGGCCAAGCTCGCCTCGATGGACCTGGACCAAGAACGACGTCTCGTCGCCAGGTCCAAGCAGGCAGCGAAGGCCAGAGGGTTCCTGGAATGAGGAGACCTCCCACATAGTGTGTAAGCGGAACCTGCACCGCTGTACCGTTTTGAACAATAAAGTTTATTCCTCCTCCTCTCTCTTGCATCGTATAGCCATGCATCGTATAATATGGAAATGTGAGAAACAGATGTGAGGATGAGGAGAAGGGAAAAAAGAGAGCGAAAAGTAAGGCATAGCATATATCCTCGTAATGTACAGTGCAGAAAAAAGTCAGAAAGAAAAGCGAGCGCTAGGAGGAAAGAAAGCAGGTTAGGAAGGTGACCATCTTTTTTTGCTTTCTCAATCTGGACGCCACTAGTACGTACGCCTGCCCAATATTTTTCCATGATTTCTCATACTCTGGTTGATTGTGTGCGGAAAGTTTTGTAAGAAACGTACTCTACACCAGCACAGCCCACTTTCGCCTTCTACGTCATTTGATCCCTGCATTGCTAGCTAGTCTTCGAGAAACGCTAGCCTTATGTTTTAAGGGCGAAGCTCCGTAAGGTGGCACCCGTTCGTCTCTCGTCGTAGTCGTGGTGCGTAACCAGTCGTACGTTTTGATTTTCAAGGTGATGCCGGTGGGAGATTTCTCCTGTTCGTCGTTGAACAATATAAAGTTCGCAGCGTGCGCGTTAACTAAACGCCGAATTCTCCTGTCTCTCATTCCCCATCTGCAACCACTGGCATGTGCATTGAGCACTATCTGAGAAGAAAGGGTTGCTACGTTATACTCGCTGGGCATAACCTCCTTGGTTTTAGAAAAGTTTAGCGAGCGTTGGGCCGCAGTGCCACGAATACAGTGAAATAGTATATACCATGAATTCGAGGTGGTTAAAGGTGAGAAGTAAACACGAAGTGCGAGCAGTAAGAAAGTGTGCGTGTGCCACCTCTTGTTTAGTCCTTGGAATGTCCGCTAGATGGCGGTGCTTCTATATGGGGAATATATGATGAAAAGATGCGAGATGGTGGTACTTGGTGTCTTGACTAGATGGACGAATGGACACACAGACAGATGCATGGACGGACGCACGGATGACTACACGAACGGATGGGCGCATGAACGGACGAAGGGGCAGATGCATGGACGAACGCAGGTACAGATGCCCGGATGGACCTGTGTACGCACGAACAGACGCACGCACGGATGGTCACACAGACGGATGCATGGACGGACGGAAGCAAGAACGAATGGACGGACGCATGCTTCGCGCCACTCTCCATCAATCACTCCGTGGATATGCTGCCATTTTTTTAGCTTTCCTCAGGCAGACGCGTGCGCACATTTTTCACCTTGCTCGGTCTCACGGTCCCCGAAGTACGGCGCCTAAGCCTGATTCGAAGGATTCTGGCTATCCATACGCGAAGGTATATACACAACAGCTAAGCCTCGAGTCTTAATGATCGCCGGTTACGCTATATCGGTATCGAGCCGTGACATACGAGGGCGAGGAATCGGCACCCATAGATAAGCTCCTCAGAGTCTTCTGAGCACCAGAAGCTTTTCAGGGTCTCCTCGCAATCTCAGTAGAGCTTACGCAAGCCACCACTCCTGTCTCCACGTGTTGTCTTAATATAACTCTCCTCGCTGCGTCAATGGCGAGAAAGCGAAAAAGCAGAAGAAAAAGAAACGCTCGCTTGGCCGAACTTGACGGGTCAAGGTTTGCTGCCTTTTCGATAGAGTTACGGTATACGCAGCACCGCGTCGCGCGGACGCCGACGTCCTTCCACGAAGTAAACAGTCTTCACGTTGTGCTTGCACCACGTACTTCTTCTGGCGGTTCGTTGACGCATTTGGCCTGTTCCCGAAAAAAAAATAAACCTAAGGACACGATCAAGGAAGATCAGTTTGGCCTTTTACGCGCAGTGTTGATATTGTTCTTCTCTTTTAAACGATGCTACGCAGCGTGTTGCTTTACGTAGGAATGCTAGCGGGAGTCCTAAGGCTGGCATCGACTTTTATATCAGCCCGCGCATGCGCACCGATATGGCGGTGACCTTCTGGGCAGCACAATCGTTGCGATAACTCCCGCCTCCATCGCTAACCAGCTTCAAACAAATGTTGCCCCGCCGCGGTGGTCTAGTGGCTAAGGTACTCGGCTGCTGACCCGCAGGTCGCGGGTTCGATTCCCGGCTGCGGCGGCTCCATTTCCGATGGAGGCGGAAATGTTGGACGCCCGTGTACTCAGATTTGGGTGCACGTTAAAGAACCCCAGGTGGTCAAAATTTCCGGAGCCCTCCACTACGGCGTCTCTCATAATCAAATGGTGGTTTTGGGACGTTAAACCCCACAAATTAATCAATCAAACAAATGTAATACCGGAAGCAAATGTTAAATGAGTCTATGAGATGGCTGCTCCAAAAAATTTGATACTTCATTCTCGAAACAAAACGCATTTCAATGGGGCGAGAATTCGCAGAAAACTTTCTCCGCAAATAGTTAATGCTCGAGCATAATTTCCCAAAACCCAAACAGCGCTAGACAACCGCACAAAAGAAATGTATGCTTGGAAAACGCTATTCGCACAAATATATATCTTGCAAGAACAATTTGTTTTGTAAAGACTGCATTCTGCAGTAGCCAATTCACAAATTTATCTCAAGAAATAATGAAGACTCAAACTAAGTTTACCGTGATAGGAGAAGCGTGCTTACACGTAAAAACACTATACAAACAGGGTAAAGGGATGAAACATGCGGACAACACTACTGTAAACTACGCACGTGCAATATAATTTGTAAAAGCAAATTGCGCTGTAAATGCACTATTGAATTGGATTGCCACGTTACCTAAACTGCATAACCTCTAACAATCTGCAATGTTGCTGAGGAACTCATTTACTTTGCAAAGCAATAAAGTCCACTCATTCTTTATAGAGAATTTGAACAGGCCTGGCTTTAACGTTACATGAATTCTTATGGGTCACTTACCCATATAATGCAGTTGTTCACTGAGATGAGTTAAACATAAAAACGAAGACTTACTTACACAAGATTTTAGTAGAATAAATGGTTATTGAAAATTATTTTCCTATTTTTTTTCAGGTGAAATGAGCTTGTATATTGACATACACGAATTCAAGAAAATATTTTCTGATGTACAAGGTTTGAAATAAATATAAAAAGAAAGCTCATTTCGCATTTATTTTTGAATAAGCAGCATGGTTAATTCGCTGAATGCTTGAAGAGTTCACTATTTATTGAAGCGCCTACGAATTACCTTCCGCAAACTTACGGAAAGTATGAAAATGTCCCCATACATCAGAAGTGATGTGATGCCTTCATTTAGAAAAAAAACAATTTTATACGTCGTTTACTAGATCTAATAAAATTAGGACAGCATAGTAAAGTAATCAGTTTGAAAACAGGTCTGTGAGTTTTTAAATCAGACAGATATTTGCTCTAACTTCCCATGCAATTGACGTAATCTTGAGAGGGTGATTCTAAATTATATTTTCCCAGATATCAAGCATGGCTTCAACATTTTGTTGCCGGTAAGATGAACGCTGTGTCGTATGTCGTATAACCTAACTATATAAAGGCAATTACTTTGCACCCAGAAGATGTTCGTTTAAAACAAAAATCTACCTCTCTCATGTGAATATTCTTAAAGTATATATGCCCACTGGTCACTTATTACGGTAACATATGCTGGTGTTCACTTTTCTCTTGTCTTTCTTTTTCTTATCTCTCCCGCTAATTTTCTGTGAAATGAATGTATTCACGTGAATCCCTAATCTATTCAGTCGTTTCGTGTACACGAACACGGAAGCTATTGCAATCTCACTTAAGTGCCCCGCACTCATGCATATAACAATCCCTCTGTCGAGAGGGACAGCTTGTGATGCTGAAGCCTGAAACGATTTTTGTACTAAAGCAGTTCAGAATGTTTAACGACATACCCTGGGAACATAAAGCAGCAGGCGAGCCCGCAACAGTTAGCGAGACGGCTGGTTACGCACCGACGAAAGGGGCAGCACGCAACGCACTTTCACCGCAGCTTCACGCTCAAGAAAAATACAATCTTAGGAAATCCGACGTCGAATAAAACACACCGGAATTCTCGACCAGAGAGAATCGGTAACTACAGAACCGCCTCTTTCAAAATGGTTTCCTTTGAAAGTAACTTCGGAACGTAGTGTACAGGGTCCCATTCCCAACGATATGCAGCGGCCTTGCCTGTTTAGCGAAAAACGTCTGCTCGCTCAATCGGAAACGAAAATCGACCAATACCATTATAATATGCGAACGGATGAATAAATTTCCGCTGTCTAAGCAGAAATGGAGGGGCGACCGTTTCCGTGCTCCGCGAATCAAGAACAGTATTGCGTCAGCGAAATCATCCCCTCTTCTCCAGCGCTTCCCCCCCCCCTCCAACCTTCCTCCCGTTTCCCTCCACAGTACGCCCCAAGACACACGAAGAAATCTCTGTCCCTCGAAAGGCTGGAGCCGCTTTCGCTAACGTCCTTGGGCAGCGCCATTTTCCTTTTCTTCCTGAGTGAACCTGAATTTCGCGTATGCGATTACTCGCGAATTTTTTTTCTTTTTCTCCACATTGCCGTTTTTCTTGAATCTCTGCATTATTAGGTACCTTGAATTTGCGGGCTCCACACTCGAGGCTGTGGAGACCTGGGACGCTCGATTTTGTGTTGCGATGTTTCACAATAAATTCTGCTGGAGAAAGAAGAGCAAAACCCTGTAGTGCATGGTGGAGTCATTGTTTTTGCTGCATCGCTCGTTACGTTAGCTTAATCGAGATGTGATTGCGACGACTTGATGTTTATCTTCTACAGCAAAAAAAGCTAAAATAACAGCTTAGTACGTTTTGTGCACTCTACATTATACAGCAGAAACGCTACGAAACGCTCTGTTGCTCCTCTCGGGGCATACAGCATTAGTGATTTGAAAAAAAAAAGTAACCGCAAAAATAGTTGTTTTCTGTGTACTAGAAGCTTGTTTATTCGAACTCGGTTAATTCGAACTCGTCTGATTCCAACTTAAGGCCTGGTTCTGGCGCAGCCTTGTATATTAGGAAAAGCTCCCGATAATTCGAGCCCGTCGGTATCCCCCAATACTGAATTCGATCTCGGAAGACCTGCATAGTTTTCATGCCGGCTCGCGGACGTCGGTCCCAAGTGATCACAATGTGTTGCAAAACAAAACGTATCCAAGTTTGCTTGATATTCGAAACAACAAAACAGCAGCAGTTTTTAGCACATGAGAATACGGTCGTTGAACCGGAGCTCTTGAGGAAAGGTAAAAACGATGATCGTGAGCCTGTGGCAGAAATGCAAGCAAATGCAAGCATTATATTATATTGCATTGCGTTCCTTCTGACATGTAAATAACTGTATTGTGCAGCCTAAATAGTGCCAAGAGCGTTATTTGTCATATATTTTAATTAACAGCTCACTGCTCACATAGGTGCATGACGGTGCTTCTCTGGCGTATCACTAATCAATTATGTCCACTGTTACAGTTGCATGAACGTTATTTACGAAATCACCTGCCGCAAACCAAGTAGCACCTTAGCCATGACAACCAGTCTCGATGTGGCTACTTTGGGTTCTGTCCGCGCAGAGTGGCTCGACGTGCGTTTGTACTCGCGCCAGCCCGCTAATTCACTCCGCCTAATTCGAACAATTCTCTAGGCCCCTTCCAGTTTGAATGATTGATTGATTGATATGTGGGTCTTAACGTCCCCAAACCACCATATGATTATGAGAGACGCCGTAGTGGAGGGCTCCAGAAATTTCGACCACCTGAGGTTCTTTAGCGTGCACCCAAATCTGAGCACATGGGCCAACAACATTTCAGCCTCCATCGGAAATGCAGCCGCCGCAGCCGGGATTTGAACTCGCGACCTGCGGGTCAGCAGCCGAGTGCCTTAGCCACTAGACCACCGCGGCGGGGTTTCCAGTTTGAAAGAACGAGGTTTTACTGCATTTCCTTCATTATTAGATGTGTTGGAATACTCATTGTTGAGGTTTAACTTCCTCAAAATACTATTTTACGTTAGTATGCTACAGGACGTGCGCTGTGTTCACGCCTGAAAGCGACAAAAGTGCTAATGAACTTCGTGTGAGTGACCCGCCTCTTTGAACAATTGTTACTCACATGTGTGTTTCCGTGTATGTTTGAACGTTCATCCTCCTTCTCTCTTTCTTCTCTTCTTTAGTTTTCTGTCCCCCGTGACCTGTTTTCCATTGCGATATTAAATGCGAATCATTTCTTTGCGTACTGCAAGCACTCTTGGCGTCTATCTATCTATCTATCTATCTATCTATCTATCTATCTATCTATCTATCTATCTATCTATCTGTCTGTCTGTCTGTCTGTCTGTCTGTCTGTCTGTCTGTCTGTCTGTCTGTCTGTCTGTTTGTCTGTCTGTCTGTCTGTCTGTCTGTCTGTCTGTCTGTCTGTCTGTCTATCTATCTATCTATCTATCTATCTATCTATCTATCTATCTATCTATCTATCTATCTATCTATCTATCTATCTATCTATCTATCTATCTATCTATCTATCTATCTATCTATCTATCTATTCAGTTATGCCGAAGTTGGAACCCAAGCGCTCGGAATGCACGCGAGTGCACTGATCGATGTGAATGCAGCCCTTCTTTCGAACACCGCCACTTCGAGCAGTTTCCGTCGGGAACAAGAAAGGCATAATCTTAACCTTATAGGAAGCGGGGCTGTGGAAAACTAAAGATCATCGAATAGACCCATCTTGCATGGTACTGAAGGTGCCTGACGCAAATAGGCGTGGGAGAAGTACGGGAGTGGTTGCAACCCTGAAAACACAGAACTAAAACCGGAACGAGCAATAACACTGATGCCCACGCGCATTTCTTGCGTCTCGAAGAGTTTTGTTTGCAGCGCGCGTCTCAGCGGGGCTGTGGTTCGAGAGGAACCACCAAAGAACCACTATATTTATTCGAATGTTCTTTCTTACGTTTTTTTTTTCCTTTTCGCCGAAAATAAATATTCTAAACCTACGTGAGCAGCTTTTGGAATTACTTTCATAAACTTCAACAAACCTGAAACGATGGTTCGCGGAACGATCTATATATATAGTGGGAAAATAGTGGGTTATATCAATGATAACAAAGTAAAGGCGTAAACACGGAGCGCGCGTTCCGCCTTGGCAATGCTTCCTATTCGTAGCAAAGAAAGCTTTTATGATCACTCATGGCTGCACGCAATAGTAGGGTGGGGGAGCTTGTCTGAGGCTATAGTCCCCTGGTGCGCAATTCAGCCGTGCAGTATTACATGTATGCGTTAAAGAGGCTCCTCGCACAAAATTTCCGGAGCCCTCCACTACGGCGTCTCTCATAATCAAATAGTGGTTTTGGGACGTTAAACCCCACAAATCAATCAATCAATCAAATCAAGGCTCCTCGCACTACGTGACATTCGTATAGTAGTTTTTTTTTATGGGCGAAGTTTCTTAGGATGTCGGTCATTTCCTTGTATAGTAGCAGTATGTAGTAGTAGCAGTCACTTGTAATTAGTTTCGTGAATCGCTCACTTGATGGCTTTGTGGTTATATGTCTTTTCAAATAACATCATTAGATGTCGCGAGTGGTTTTTCACAGCACATACATACATACATACATACATACATACATACATACATACATACATACACACATACATACATACATACATACATACATACATACATACATACATACTTACATACATACGTGCATGCATACATGCATACATACAAACATACATACATACATACGTACATGCATACATGCATACATACATTCATACATACATACATACATACATACATACATACATACATACATACATACATACATACATGCATACACACATACATACATTCATACGTACGTACGTACGTACGTGCGTGCGTGCGTGCGTACGTACATACATACATACATACATACATACATACATACATACATACATACATACATACATACATACATACATACATACATACATACATACATACATACATACATACAGACAGACAGACAGACAGACAGACAGACAGATGGATGGATGGACATACGGATGGACGAATGGACGGACACATGCTCCGCTTCACGTATCATTATTCACTCGGTGGATATGCTGTGATTTTTTTTTCTTCTCAGTAGTTTGGAGCAATGGCGCAGCCCTGTCATAGAAGGCCTCCTGACCAAGCAGAAGGACTGCTTAACATTTGTAGTAGATCATTCTGATAAGATTACTCACGGGACACGAACACTCAATATTATTCCAGAGCTTACGCGACCACCAAAGATAAGGTTGGAAAGTTCTACACGCGATGCATAAAAGATGGTGCGTCCCAACGATGATCGGTTTATTGACAGCCGATGCTCCGTGCCTGTGATCAGTGCCAGTGTATCAGTGCAATCCCACTTTCCGTATCCTGGCGTAAGTTAGGCCAAATATAGATTTTTAGACGGGGCACGTCGCCAGCTGCTTTCGCCCACGTCACAACTACGTGACAATATGTTGAAGCGCGCCACGTTAGAGATAAATTTGCTGGTAATACGCGTTCCATCTGTTTTGCATGTCTTCATTTTTTTTTTCAGGTTTCTTTTCGCTATGCAAACTCTTTGAGGAAAGTTAGTGCTGACTCACTGCGTTCGGCACTCCTCCTCGTTCACTTACTATTATGATTATAATGTTAATATGACACTGGTGTAGGTACACTCAGGAAGACATCCGCACGCACAAACTTTCCGCAATGCACAATGTAAGTGTTCATGCAACCTAAATGTTCGCGCAACACAAATCACAAATTTTGGCCCGAAATTCATAAAAGAAGTGCATTATGCGTTCATCATTGTCGGCATAACACCTGTTCTCCAGCTAGGCCTGTAGCCGGGATGGGGGGGGGGGGTGAGCTAGGCGCTCCCCTCCCACTGAAAATGTGACGGAGGAGCGTGCTTTACCGAAAATAGGAAAGGAATAATGTTGTTTTTCTTTAACAGTCAGGCTTCAGCATGTGCCCCCATCCCCACCACTTTCGCCACCGTTAAAAAGTTCCTGGCTACACGCCAGCCAACGGCGTTGACGACAAAACCAGCTCTGCGTAGAACCACCATGCACATCCGATGCCCCAACGCCAGCCGGTTCCGAACCGGTTCCCCGAACCGGCAGTAACCAGGTCCAATCCGGTTCGCGCATTAAAGCAACCGGTCGAACCCGTCGAAGGTCGGGGTGTCATCTCACACGACCGCCTCTTTTGTGGAGCGGAGTGTGTATGCGTGAAACGCAACGCCTGACAGAAAAAAAAATGGCGCGCCACGATAACAACCGTGCGACCCAATTGTGTCACGCGAAGCGCGTGCACTAGCACTCAACGGCGTGTATACGCAGCGGGCGTGTGACGTCGAGCGCGACCGACAAAAGAGCTCAACCCCCGGCACCCTTGGCCATCCATTGAGTGCCTGGTCTTTGTTTTGATGGCGACTCGTGTGGTTTAAGGCCGTGAGAACTGACTGCCGCCAACCCTGACCGATATATCACGCTTCGACGAAGCGGCAGCTGTATCCGGCTCGTCACTATAGGGCCAGATGTCGCAATTTCTACACCAAACGCTTCTCATCCAGTTCTATATACTAAAAGAGAGCGGTGGCTTAGCTTAGAAATTGTTGCAAACTTTCTTGGGGCTACTAATACAAGAACGCCTGCAAGAGATCCACTACTTCATTTCTACGTTCGGTGGCCCACAGAAGTATGGATGGACGAATGGATAGATGATTTTTTTATGGTATTCCTTTGGGGCCCACGTTAGCACATTGCGGGGCGCCCTCACGTGGGAACAGGAACACCAAGTCTCTCTGCTGCGTCGCGGGCCCGTTGGACTGACCATAACTGTTGTTTCAGTGCACAGCTGGTTATAGCGACCTCCCTGTTTCGAGTGAAGTGCTCGATTGTAGTGCGTTTCACTGTTGGCGCGGCAAGAACGATGAAGACTGGTTACATACAACGGGCTATACCTGCGCGAGCAAAGCAAGCACCGAAGAATAAAATAAAAACAGCCAACAAAATTGGAGGCAAAATACAGCGCCACTGCACCGAAAACAGGAGAAAGAAGAAGAGAGTTGGGCTGGCGGTTGATTTATGACCAATCAATGTCTTGGAAGACACACATTGAATACATTGCAGCAAAGGGAGGTTGTGCGATGGGAATATTAAGCAAAATTAGTAATGGTCGCTTAAGTATGCGGAGAAATACTCTTATCCCAATGTATTGTAAGTATATTCGCCCGGTGCTTGAGTTTAGATGTGTGTTATACGCGGGGGCACCCGCCTTCAAGACACATTCCCTGGTAGTCATAAAGAGACAAGCCTTGAGACTATGCTTAGTTCTCCCCAAGTTCGTTTCAATCAAGATCTTGTATGTTGAAGCTAGGCTTCCCTCACTTGCGACCCGTCTTAAATTGTTAGCTACACAAGCATTTCTTAGGCTCTATGAATCACCAATAAGGTGCTTAGAAACAGTTTTTATTTACCGTCCTGACTTCTTTTTTGAACAACCAAATTTTGGTTATACAGCGCTTTCTAGTTTATTTAGATGTTCAAATTAATGCTGTTCCTTTAATCAGTACCATTAACAATGCTATTAACTACAGTTTGAAGATATATTTCCGAAAAGTTCAAAATTGCTACCGCTCAGTTTTTTAGAAGCTATATTAAGAGATTACCTGGCACATACGCCAATACAAGCAGTCATAGCAACAGATGCGTCACAAAGGGAAGAAAAATATGGAATGGGTATTTTTTCTCCTGCCCTAGACTGGTCCTTTTCGCTTCGCCTTCCCGATTTTGTGCCCATAATTGAAGCAGAATATTTTGCGATAATTTTAGCTCTGCGTAAAATGACTGCTTCAGTAACAACCGCAAAAATGTTAACAGACTCACTATCAGTATGTGCCTCCCTTACCGCAGATGAGAACTCGCATGTTCAGAGTACTTTCAAAGCATTAGTTCCCTCGCATCTTAATCTGATCAAACTGGCCTGTGTTCCTGGACATAAGGGCATTTATATGAATGAAATGGCAGATGCGTTGGCCAAGTCATCTTTAAATGGGCCTTTTATTGATGTATTACTGGCGTCGACATTCTTGATAAGCACTAGATTAAGAAGGAAACTACTGTTGAAGGAATTTTCTACACCTTCACTAACAGCCACACCAGAATTCAAGCACTTGTTATACCATTGGAATAGTAAAATATGTCAAACGCGAGGAACGGAAGTCGCAATCACTAGACTGCGCTGTCAAATTCCACAAATTAATCTATATTTACACAGAGCTGGTCTGGCAGCCTCCCCTCATAGTCCTGTTTGTGGAGTAAATGAGTCAACTGAACATTATCTCATTTATTGTAATAGATTCTGTGCCTTACGTAAAAACACTTTAGGTACCGTTTGCCACATTCTCGGAACAGATTTAAACGCTGAAAATGTGCTTTCTTTCGGGGCTTTCTGTCTAGGCCACAGCGACGTGAAAGATGGTTGACGCATTGCAGGAGTTCGTCAAAAGTTCAAAGAGGTTTAAGTGTTGAAATCACTGTTCGGTAGATTTTGAAATTTCGAAATTCACAATAAATCAAATACGACGCTTCATTGCATTACACAACAGATTATTTACAATTCAACCATCGAATTGGTCTTGTTGCATCTTTCTTTTATTTCTCGTAAATGAATGAATTTTAATCTGTTAATAAAGAAGAAATTCATGAAAACTATCCGGTTCTTGGCCAACCGCCCAGCGTGGATATGCGCCACATCGTCAAGGATCCTGTCTTGTCTTGTCTTGTCTTGTCTTGGGAGAATGCCAGCACGATCGCCTGCATTGGGTATGAATCATCGGAGAAGGAGAAGAACGTGGCTAGGTGCGGCGTTCAAGCTCGTCGGATGCTTGTACTCGAGCTTCCGAGGCATTTACCTAGCCGGCGAAGTCCTGTTTACCATCCTACCGCCGAGGCTTTTGCTGAGTGCCTTGCACGGCGTACTTCCCTCACAACACTCTCATTTGGCTGGTGGCAGATGACGATACAAAAGTATGGCTGTGAACTTTGTAATAGGTTGGAAGCACTCAGCCACCACTCGTTACGAACTTCATAATGTGTAACGCCTGCCTATACACAATTCGCATTTTGTGACGCCTGGTTGTCAATTTACTCTTCCAACGCTACATAACGTTGGTTAACGCGGTTCCTTCCCGACGTAACACCCGTTTGCGGTCCTTTTGCAAAGAAGTTTCAAGGACAGGCATGGGCTGCCACAAAGACGACCCAGGTTGGAAACCCGTTATATCCTGTCCATCTTGTCTCATTTCGTGGGTACTGCTTTTGGACGCAGGCGGCGGCTTTGGCGGACAACTACGAGCACCCTTGTTGGGATCTTATGACCAGTCTCGTAGTAAAAAAAAATTTTGACCATATATGCAGAATATAAATTGAACGATTTGCTGTAGTGTTGAAAAATTGTTGACAAGTTGAAGTGCTGTATGCATCCTACTGAGGGACAGCAGTAAGCGGGCCCGGATCTAATCACATGCAATTTCATTTCATTTCATTTCATTTTATTATACCCCTCAGGGCCAGAGGCATTACAGAGGGGGAGTGGTAAAAGCACAAAAAGGTAACAAAATAAAAGGAACAAAATATGCAAGTACAATAGAGACGCACTATAAGTTAGAAAGAGCCTGAGTATACATTATTAGCTACAGAATTGCGAAAATGTTTACAGTTATTAATGTTTACAATGTCAGCGGGAAGGCCATTCCAATCGCGAGAGGTTCGTGGTAGAAATGATTGATAAAAGTACTCAGTATTACATGAAGCGAATCCAACTTTGTGACGATGATCAGTGCGATGGGATACATAAGATGGTTGAGGGATGAGTCGATCGCGCAGATCAGGATGATGATACATTTTATGAAACAAGGCAATGCGTGACACTTTTCTGCGCAGTGATAATGATGGGAGGGAAAGGTCTGATTTCATAGAAGTTATGCTGGCGGTGCGACTGTAATTAGCGCGAATGAAACGTACAGAGTTGTTCTGAACCATCTCTAGAGCAGTAATTAAGTTGATATGGGTGGGATCCCACACCGATGTAGCATACTCTAATTTCGATCGGATTAGTGTTTTATAGAGCAGGAGTTTCAAGGAGGAAGGAACGTGATAAAAATTTCGACGAAGATAGCCTAACATGCGGTTAGCTTTGTTAATTAAGTGTTCGATATGAGCAGACCAGTTTAGGTTTGCAGTAATGTAAACACCGAGGTATTTATATGAAGTTACTGATTCTAAATGAATGTTATCAATGTGGTATGGTGGTGGACGGGAAGATTTTCTGGAAACACGCATGACTTTACATTTATTAATATTTAGTTGCATTAGCCATTCACTGCACCAGTCTGCGATTGCGCCAAGATCAGACTGAAGTGAGGCAACATCATTAGAGTTCGTTATCTCTCTAAAAACAACACAGTCATCCGCGAATAGGAGAATATTAGAGTTAACAACGGAAGGAAGATCATTAATATAAATTAGGAATAATAAAGGCCCAAGGACTGAACCTTGAGGAACTCCCGAATAGACATCTGTAAACTCTGAGTTAAAGCCATTAAAAGAAACAAATTGTGAGCGGTTTAAAAGGAAGCACTCAATCCATTTCAGTAAATTAATACCAATATTAAGCGTGTTTAGTTTAAGCAGTAGCAATTTATGACAAACCTTGTCGAATGCCTTAGAAAAATCTAAAAATATGCAGTCAATGATCGATGATCGATCTAGTACTTGATGTAGCGCATGAGTAAAGGTTATTAGCTGAGTTTCACATGAGTAATGTTTTCTAAAACCGTGTTGTGCTGAACAGAAAAAAGAGTTGGATTCTAGAAAACCGACAAGGTTAGTGAAAATAATATGCTCAAACATTTTACAACATGTGCTGGTTAAGGAAATGGGGCGATAGTTAAGTGGAGATGTCTTGCTTCGAGACTTGTGAATTGGAATGACCTTCCCAATTTTCCACTCATTTGGAAGAATGGACTGATCAAGAGACTGTTGAAAAAGTTTAGTTAAGATTAACGCAGCGTAGGCCGAAGTGTTTTTCAAGAACTTGTTACTAATATTATCACAGCCGGGAGCTGAATGAAGGCTAAGTCCACCAATGAGCTCAAGAACACCAAGTGTACTGATTAGTATAGGTGGCATACTTTCAAAGGTATGGCTGTTTGTTGTGGGGTTATTAACAGCAGAATGGGCAGAAAAGTTCTCAGCAAATGTACGGTTAAAAACTGAGGCACAAATATCAGATGAAATGGGGTCGCCAGAGGAATCGGTCAGTGTTATAGCGTCATCGGTTGAGGGATTAAAAGTTCGCCAGAATTTCTTAACATTTGTGGTTAACATGGAAGGTAGTACATGGGAATGAAAATGTTTTTTTGCATCTCGAAGGGCTTGAATGTACAACGTAGACGCTGTTGCATATAAAGCCCAACGTTCATTAGAAGGCGAAAGTTTTGCGGCGCGAAAGAAACGCTTTTTCCTGTTTGACAAACGCCGGATATGGCTGTTGTACCAGGGTGCATTTGAGTTGTTGGTTACACTGCGGTGTGGGATGTACTGTTCAGTGAGTTGAATTATTTTATCTGAAAACATATTCCAATTAGTTTGTACACTGCGATCGTCAAAACCGTCAAGAAAAAGATCAGTGAAGGTAGAAAGGTCATTGTTGATTGCCTCAAAGTCACCTCTGTTATAGTCACGATTGATTTTCTTCTTTTTCTTTGTTTTCGGGTGGGCTAAGTTAATGGAAAAATGTAGAAGCAAATGATCGCTAAGACCCGGAAGGTACGTTATGGGTGATATTATATCGGAACTGTTTGTTAGAATTAAGTCTAATGTGTTTGCAGCGTGAGCTACTATTCTGGTTGCTTGTGTACACATTTGCTGTAAGGAAAATACCGAGCAAACGTCTAAAAATTCGCGAGCTTGGGACGAAAGCGGAAATATTAAAGGGGAATGGGAATTCCAGGTTATGTTGGGAAAATTGAAATCACCCAGCAAGAGCAACGGCGATGTAGGGAAACGCGTACTAACAACGTTTATGGCATCTTGAAGTTCGCTACTGAATGTAGGCGAGGGTGAGGGTGGGCGGTAGCATACCCCGATGACTACATTCTGGTGACTAAGCGTTACCACAGCCCATATCATTTCTAGATTAGTATGAACGTGTACCGATGATGATGGGATATCGCTGGAAATAGCCAGAAGTACGCCACCGCCTCTCTGTGTGCCACGGTCGCGACGAAAAAGTGAGAAGCGATGAGCGTTTAAAAATATCTCGGAGTCGCACACTTGCCCGCAGAGCCAAGTTTCAGTTAACGCGATAATTTTAGCGGAGCATGTGTCGATCGCTGATGATAGAGAGTTATACTTGTTAAGAACACTTCTGATATTAGTAAACAGGACCGATATGGAAGCTACAGTCACATGACCACTGCCCCTCGCGCTTTCCTAGGGCTTGGAAGTTGCAGGCGGGGCAATGGTTCGTGTACTACGATTTGGAATGTTGATGATTGCATCACTGTTTGGGTCGTACATGTAGCATTTTTGGTTCAGAAGCAGCTTGTTGTAGCTGAGTTTATGCTTGACGGGGCCTGGTTGACTCTTGGCAAAATCAAGTAGTTTTTTCCGAGCTGCACGTGTAGCGGGTGAAAAATCCTCTGCTACAGTGATGTTATGTTTCTTTAGGTGTATATGTGTCGCAAGTAACGCATCTTTTGTTTTATAGGATAGGCATTTAACTATGATTGGGCGACATTTGCCCTGGCTGAAGGTACCCAAGCGATGCGCGCGTTCAATGGCATCAGAGGAAAGGGGAGAAGAAAGGTGGCAATTGAGAGTGGAAATAACTTTTTCCTCTGTCATTGCCCAGGTTTCTTCAGAATCTGGGATGCCGTAGAAAATGAGGTTGTTGCGTCGCAGTCTGTCATCGTGATCCTGCACGCGTGTTTGCAATGAGCATACCTGAGCGGAAAGCTGATCTGTCTGAGTATGGATGCTACTAACTTCCTGGGTAAGTTCTTCTAGTTTTTTATAATTTTCCTCCAGTACTTCAAGCCGGTTCTGAATAGCAGTGATCTTGGTTTCGATGGATTTCTGTCCAGATTTAATTGCTTTAACATCAGCTGCTAATTCGGTCTGTACCTTCGAACTTTCCAGTGAGCGGGTGTGAACATCTTTGAGCATTTAGAAAATGACCCTCATCTGTTCCGCGGGATCTGCGGGTAAGGATGCTATGTCACCGAGCGTGTCCGAACGCTTGGTAGGGGGCCCGGGGTTGCTCTCAACATCGCCAGCGCGTAGCAGCAAAAAAGGTATGAAAAAACATTCACAAAACACTTCACACAACACCCGTGGACACGGGACCAGTATTAAGCAGAGGTTGTTATTTTTCTTTGCATATAAAGAAACGTTTGCACACACCTGCATTGCAAAAGGGAAGCGATTCAGTGCTTGTACAGAAGCACCGATCCCGTGTCCACTGAATTGGTTTGGGCTGCGCTGGCTTCTTAAACACTTGGTTGAAGTTGATGCTGCTGTCGATCCGGGGGGTTGCTTGAAGACGAGTTCATCAAGAATAGGCAGGGTAGGCATGGGCGCGAAATCACGAGGCGAAAAGATCACCACGTCAGACGCGCCGACGCCTAGATGTTCCAGCGTCGAGGGTAATGAAGGAGCGCATATCACGCCTAAGGATGCACTTGATAAGAAGGGCACGAGGAATGCCAGCTGAACCTGCATTGCAAAAGGGAAGCGATTCAGTGCTTGTACAGAAGCACCGATCCCGTGTCCACTGAATTGGTTTGGGCTGCGCTGGCTTCTTAAACACTTGGTTGAAGTTGATGCTGCTGTCGATCCGGGGGGTTGCTTGAAGACGAGTTCATCAAGAATAGGCAGGGTAGGCATGGGCGCGAAATCACGAGGCGAAAAGATCACCACGTCAGACGCGCCGACGCCTAGATGTTCCAGCGTCGAGGGTAATGAAGGAGCGCATCCCTATCGGAAAAAAACGAATGGTGGGCATGGTGGAAACCACCACCCACCATTATAGTGGATTAATGTAGTGGGTGAATGGTGGGAAACACCCACCATGGCGCATGGTGGGTATGGTGGGTGCTGCAGTGCCGGCAACACTTGAGCGCAAAATGACGTCAGAATCACCGTGACGAGCTGCCACAAAAAATAAAAAAGAATTCTATAAAAACGGTATAAAAAACACCCATCCCGTAAAAAAAAAAAAAAACAAGGCGCCACGGAGGATCGAACGTGCAACCTGCGGATTCCCATTCGAAGACGCTAACCACTACGCCACACCAACATGACGGTGGTTGCGTGTTAAATACTTAGTTGGCGTACAAACTTAAGGTTCAACTTAAGTTATGTTTGTCGTGTACACAACATAGACAAGATCTACACCTGCTACTAAAAATTGCACATTTATTAAACACAAGCAACTGCGCCCTGTAACGATTGCCACTATGTTATTGGCCCTAGTGCTATTTTTTTTTTTTTTACAATTCACAACTTAAAGGAAAAAAAAAAAAAAACCAAGTGGACTGGGGAGCAGCAACAGTTTACCGGCGGGGTCTGCCAAGTTTAATATCCGTTTCGCGCTCGTTCTAAAGGGCGACATCTGCTCACGCTTTATGACGCTTCTAGGCTCATTTCATAGATACGCCCGCCTAATTTATTTGATTGAGTATTGGGATGCTTTTCACGCAATGTAGAGGGCGGTCGCGCCAGCGCAATGCTGTTGCTCTTTCGCTAAAGCAACAACTACATAACGGCTTGGCCAAAACGAATGCAGTGTACCGGAAACATTACGCTATCATAATGGTTCACCAATCACACGAATTGCCACGTCTGAGTTGTCGTACAAAAGCTAGAGAAGTGCCGGCGAGTGCGACCGGCGGCTGTCGGTGAGAAGACACTAAATTACGTTCTCTGGGAGTGCTTTAATCGCGTCGCATCGATGTTTGTTGCTTCTTGAGCGAACAGCATACACAATGAAAAATGCTTCATTTAGGTTAATTGATGCCATATGGCTGCGCTGTATTGTCATACTTAATCGTCGTAACCGTGTATTCTGAAACCCGGAAGCACGGATAACACAATTGTACGGGCTCGGTCAGTACGCCTAACCTTTGGTGGAAATCATGATGGTAGAACATGTAGTGTACAGATCCCAGCTTGGTACACTATATAATTTGCCCGCCATTATAAGCCCACCCATCATCTGCTTACTGCTTCCCAGCATTATCGTGATGGTGGGCAGAGCTTCTCAGCTTGGTACACCATGTGGCCCACCATAACAAGCAGCACCCATCATCTGCTTAGTGCTTCCCAGCATTATCGCAATGGTGGGAAGAGTTTCTCAGCTTGGTACACCATGTAGCCCACCATAATAAGCACCACCCACCATATGCTTAGGGCTTCCCAGCATTATCGCAATGGTGGGCAGAGTGTCCCATTATTGCCCACTATCTAGCCTCTGCTTTCCACCATCATTTTCACTTTACCCATCATCTGTACACCATACCACCCAGTATGTCCCGGCATAACCACCATATTTTCCACTACGTCCCACCATAGCCATCATAATTTCCACCATGCCCACTATTATTTCCACTACGCCCACCATGTTTTCCAGTATCCACCATGGCAATTTTTCCAATAGGGATATCACGCCTAAGGATGCACTTGATAAGAAGGGCACGAGGAATGCCAGCTGAACCTGCATTGCAAAAGGGAAGCGATTCAGTGCTTGTACAGAAGCACCGATCCCGTGTCCACTCAGCAAATGTACGGTTAAAATTTAGCTTGAAAAAAAAAAAACTTATTTCATCGTGGTACGGATTCACCAATAGGAAACAGTATCCGAACTTTAATGATAACAATGAACACACACAAACAGCTAAGCGCAAAGTCCACGAAACGGGGCCCCAAAAATGTACAGTTCCACAGGTAGTCTGTAACACGTGCTACTACATGTACTAACACACACCCACACACTCAGAAAACTAAACATAATTTACATGACGATGTATGTACGATATATACATACCTTCTCTAGCATGCCAGTATATATATATATATATATATATATATATATATATATATATATATATATATATATATATACATACATATATATATCGGATGCTGTGACGCCAGCTACTTACATAGTTGCGTAGTGATAGCAGGAGAGTTTTATAAACAACCCATGCACACTGGGACATGTGCATACACATTATATGCATGTGGCAACCATTGTTTGATAATATGGCCACGAGAACGAGTTCAGTCGAAAAACCGCACCAGTCAGGTCAGCCGCACCCGTTTATCGACCACCGACAGGTAACTGCTTGACCACTGCCGTAGAAATTTCTCTTCTCCAGAGGACATCCACATATTCCACCGACAGGAAAGACAAAACTTCAGAGTACAATCTTTCTATAAGTGGATACAAAGCACGGCGACCGCAGCCCACTGCAGTGGCCTCACATCTGTTAGGCCACCAAAATCCCCCGCTGCAATTAGAAGGCGAATGAAGCAACTGCGTGAGCAAGGATCAGAAGTAACAAAACGATTAACTCCTATAGACCACGAAAGCCTGCGTTCGCGGCTCTCCGAAATACCCTTGCAATCACACATTGATATAGCACATGCTTGTTTGAGTCTTGTAGTAGGCAATTAGGGCAAGTGGAAGATGGGACAATGCCCCACCTCTCGAGTCTGTCTTGTGTTGAGGGTACATGCAATCCCAGGTGCCACATGAAGCCGCGGAGACGACCGTGCATAAAGGATGCCATTATAGCGCTCCCCGAGACAGCAGAACTGGAATGGAAGCTGCAGGGCCGCCGTTATATATACAACATGGTTTTCTGACATGTGTACATCGTGACGAACCTGCTGTGCATGGCAACGAAATTCTTCAGCCCTGGAGTAAAATGCAGCTGTGTTAAAAACTTGCGGTGCGGAATGTGGTCGTGCTTTCACTAACAAATATTTTGTACCTAAAGAGTATCACGCAAGATCACGTGTAGGACACTGATAAGCGTGTAGCAAGCGAAGTTAGAATTGTTTAGCCAGCAGCCGGCAGTGAACAGACACGTATTCGAATGCACGCGAATCCACCCATGTAGTGAGGTTGCGCCAGCACAGCGCGACAAACCACGTCTGTTACATTGGACCAGAAAAACGATCCATAAAAGAATTGAATCGATCAAGTTACTCGAAAACGGGGGTTGCACAACATCACAAACGTATACCATGCACGCCTGCCAAATACAGTCTTTGCTAGGTAGCGTCTTTTCAACTAAGGTAAATCTTACTATTTCGCTTGAAACATGGAGATTTATTGCATACTAGGCATTCAAACAGAAAAGTCTATTGCATGTAACAGGAGTGTACAGATGCACCGGTAACAAAATGGCTTCAGCGGGTCGCACAAACAACCAAGCACTGAGACGACGTTACTTACAGCACTGCAATACAATCTCAAATCACTTGTAGAAACAAAAAAGAAAACCAAACACGAGAAGCACCAAGTTTAAACAGAATTAAATTCAATTTGTGAAGGAAAATAACGTATTTTTGTGGTTTAGAATAAACTGTGAGCAATTTAGGGTACCGTACGATGGGAGAGTAACAAGCTCTGTGTTAAAGGGCCCCTCACCAGGTTTGATAATTTTGATCTGACAAGCGCAATGCGCAGACGAGGCGTTCATGATCATGTCTGCCAAAATTTGCAATGCTACGCGCCGCGGAAATGGGTCAAATTTCAAGATGAACGCTGCTCCCCTTTCCTTTTGCGGGCGCGCACCCGGAGAATGAGGGCATGACGTGCGCGTATGAATCTACGCGCGTATGAATACGCGCGTATGACGTGCGCGTATGATAGCGCGTATCACTATCTATCTATCTATCTATCTATCTATCTATCTATCTATCTATCTATCTATCTATCTATCTATCTATCTATCTATCTATCTGTCTGTCTGTCTGTCTGTCTGTCTGTCTATCTGTCTGTCTGTCTGTCTGTCTGTCTGTCTATCTATCTATCTATCTATCTATCTATCTATCTATCTATCTATCTATCTATCTATCTATCTATCTATCTATCTATCTATCTATCTATCTATCTATCTCTATCTATCTATCTAGCCGCTTAGGACATTTAGCTCTTCTGGCCGTCTCGAAGGTGGTATCGATACCAAAATTAGTATGGCATAACATGACTTTGGGAGGAGCATAAGTGTCTAGTAATAACATGAAAATAACTATATGCATGTCAAGAATATCATGATTTCCATTTCATGGTCTTGCTGCGCTTGCGGTGGTTTTGGTCACATGACGTTTTGTAAAAATGGTATAGTATGACATGACTGCAGCGTGAGCATAAGTGACAGACCTTAATGTGGAAATCATGACATGCATGTTTTGATTTTCATCTTATGACTACTCATAACTACACGCCACGCTCATGGTGCGCTCGTGGTCATTTTGCTAGCGTCGCATACACGAAATTTGGTGATACGGGACGTAAATGGATGACGAATGTATATGAGTGCTGCAAACATGATAATCATGACATCATGAGTGCCATGTAAAACATGACTACACGCTATCGTCATAGCATGCTCGCAGCCGTTATGCTTGCTTCACATATACCAAATTTGGTATTAGTTGACGTGAATGTACGACGAAGATAAGTGACACGTCCAAATATAGTAATCATGGTATGCGTGTCATGTGAAACTTGACTACATCCTATGCTTATAGCGCGCTCGCAGCCGTTTCACTGGCTCCACATAGACAAAACTTGGTATCACGTGACGTGAATAGACGACAAAGGTAAATGACACGTCTAAATATGATAATCATGACATGTGTGTTATGTAAAACATGAGAACATGCTAAGCTCATACCGTGTTCGCGGCCATTTCTCTAGCTCCACATATACCAAATTTAGTATCAGATGACGTGAATAGACGACGAGGGAAAATTACACGTCCAAACATGATAATAATTGTATGCGTGTCATGTAAAACATGACAGCTTGCTACGCTCATAGCGTGCTCGCAGCCGTTTCCCTAGCTCATCATATACGAAATTTGGCATTACGTGACGTGAACAGATGACGAAGATAAATGACACATTCCAACATAATAATCATGGCAGGAAAATCATGTGCGACATAATTGTAATCCACCTCGTAACGTTGTGCTCATTTTGAAGCGACATATAGACCTTCCTCATTCGTGCTTCGCATATCGTCAATTCCCACCACAGTGCGTGGGATCTGTCAATTTTTTGCGCCTTGGGTCAACACGAAAGCAAGAGCCCATGATGGGCTTCGTTTCGGCGCATCCGGCTTGGCACGCCGCAACCGTCTTGGGGCCCCATGGAGCTTGGGGACTCAAGAAAGGAGGAAATCCCAGAAAGGAGGAAATCATCCTCTCCGTAACAAAGCTCCTAAGTAGGGTTGGCCAAGAAACGAAATATTTATGAACAAAAGTCAATTTTAATGAATTGTATGACTTATGAATTATATAATAGTTAGATTAAACTATATAATGCTAATTAAGATACCTGACATTATTACTAGCCCATTTCTTTGAAAAAAATTATCGCGAAACAAAGGTACTGGCGACAATCGGATATCAGGAGGCTTCAGGAGACTCTATGCGTAAAAAGAACGAATTTTCGTTTGTGTTCTTTCAGGGATATGTTGCAGTGGCGCAGTGATGGCATATTAACATTGCTGTTTTATACGTTTAACAACCAAAGCAAGAGTATGCTGTTGAAACATAACCGTGAAATCGGATGGGCCGAGTCATTCTACGTTTTAGGCGTTGTTTCAATTATATAATACAAACAAGGACGACAAACACAACAACCATTTGACAGCCCAAGGTGGTGCCATCTACATGTCGAATGTGGGAGGGTTTCTTGAAAGGCCAGTCAGTACCTCATACTGAGCTGGAAACAGCGCAAAGACGGGACGAAGTAACAGTGATCGCGCAACACCGAGCTTGTGTTTTGTGGTCGTTCTTACTGCAGCAGTTTTTGCATTGTTCGTCCCTCAATGTCGAATGTAAAATCAACTGCCCAGTTGCACTCTCACATTCGTCTCAGGCCTCGTTTCTGAAGTATAGGCACGCCCATTTCTGTATGCCGGTCAAAGTCACTGCGCGAGTTATTCGCGTGCTCTATTTCAGACACTGGCCGCTCCCTCTCGAAGCGCCCCATCGACTGGCGCTTTCGCAACCTCCTCGAAGTGGGCGCACTGGCAGCTGTGTTTGCGTGTCGACGATGGGCAACAGATCTGTCTTCGCCAGCCGACGCGCGCTCGGCAAACACGCGGCAGTATATACATCCACGTTGAGTTATCCTCCCCTCTTCCTCCCCCTCCATAGATTTACTTCCTAACTACTAAACCGACACACATTTTCGGGTTCTTAAAAACAACGCGTTCGCTTGTGCCCTTCGACGACGTGTTTCGCCGTCTGCCACCGGCGTACTTGTAGAGTGTCGACAGATACCCATGACGTCCTTTGTGACGTAAGCGGAGGCAACACTGCACGTCAGCGCGTGCCTTTTCTGTTTGCGTACCCGTCTTGTCACTTGCGCGTGTTTCTTTTTTTTCAATGTGTAAGCATTTCTACGCACGGGATCGACAAGAAAGCTGGACGCGTTGGGCCGTCTATCTGTCACGCAAAGGGTATAGAGGTTACGATGCTCGACTTCTGACCCTCAGGTAGCGAGTTCGAATCCTGACCACGACGGCTGCATTTTCGATAGAGACTAGATGCTAGAGGCCTGCGTGCCTATATTTAGGTGAAAGTCAGAGAACAAAGTGTTTCTTTTCAACCTCTATTTCACGTGCGTCACTTTCTTTCTTTCGTGTATTTCTTTGTCTGTCTATCTCTCGTGTCTTTATTCACCCTGTTTCTCTACTTTCGTTTTTCGCTTGCTTTCTTAGCCTTTTTCTTACTTTTATCATGCTCCAATTCGCCGAGAACGGTCATCGTTTAGCGAACGCACCCATCGTATTCAGTCGTTAGGCTTGTACAATTGCTGTCGCGCACAGCCCTCTGCGGTTTTTTGCCGACACCACAGTTTTAGTCAGAGATTATCTCAGCCAATCACGACGTTGCACATATCATTGGCAAAACCGGTTGGCCAATGGGAAAACGGACTTGCGAAGGAGCCCACGGTTTCAGCGTGGTCTAGTTCTTACCTGACCGTTTCTGATTTTTAAATTATTTTTATTGGCGAAGATATTTGGCTGTTGTGAGTCGAAACTGTTGCGAGTCGAAGCAGAAAACTAGTATCGTCATGACTGGGTGTGTACCATAGAAATCGGGTGAATCACGCCACCCGTAACTGGTACAATATGAATGACAAAGGCAGCAGCGAGACCAATAAATGGCTACTGAGAGACGACTGCGAGGCGTAGAATCTTCAGTACTTACAAAATAACGAGAAAAGGCAACGGCGGCTGCTAGACGGCCTCGAAGCGTTGGAAAACCTACGTCCACTACGGCGTGCCCGTGTTGTGCCTGTGACTGTGTGTGCTTGAACTCGAACCTCTCGGTCCTTAGGGTGAACGTATAAACAGCTTAGCATTCCCTATGTACAACCCAGCAACAACCTAGAAGTAACCTACAGAACCTGCGTCACCTAGCTGATGCATAGAAACACCCTAAAAAGAACTAATTCAATCTTCGAAATCACCCAGTTTTGCTGTTTCAAGCCTTGCGCTGCTTCGCGCAAGTTTCTACAATTTTTGTTTTAGCGCTTTTTCCTTTAGTAATGAATCAGCAACTCAACTAACACTTCTATTCCCGGAGTCTATCCGCGACCAATGTCGCTTCTTTTATTCTGATACACGCCCGCGCTGGTTCTACTCAACCCTGCGCCCGCATATCAATGGGGGCGAAAGGCAAAAAAAAAAAACGCTGCTGTACTTCAATCTATGCGGACCTTAAAGGGCCCTAAGTGCTCAGAATCAATCTTCAGTAGTCTCCCGCTGCTGCGCGCTTCAAAATCATATCACGGTGTTCCCCAAGCAAATACCCCGGATTAAAACTTTAATATTTCGCCGACGAGCTCGCAGAAATGAAGCATGGGGGCACACTTTCGGCCGCAATCTTTTCTCATTCCCTTTAACAGCAAAAAAAAAAAAGACTGGATTACCTTTTCGCGACAAACTTCGCACTCGTGTTGTCTACGTTTCTTTCTTTTGTTTCCGTTCTGTGGCGCTAAGATTTCTTAGTCATGAAACTTCGCACGCATGTAGGCACGGATGCGCGGAGTGTCGCAAAGTGCCAGCTGCTTCGAAAACCACCGTTCGTGGAAAGAGAGTGTTGCCTCATCATCAGTGCAGCGAGCTTTTTCGTCGCCTAAGTGATGGATCACCCCTGTCACCAGCGTTCGGGGTGCGGCTTTGCTTTTAACGAGATAACGGTGTCGTCAAATATATTCGTGTGCTCTGGGCCACATAGGCGCCCGGTATATGCTTTGGCGCCTTACTCGTGCGTAAAGAGTGGTTTCCTGTTCACGAATAAATGCATGAAGTTTGATGTGGTACTGGCTCGGCAAAGCTATATGGGGAATTTATTATAAGTTCAAGATATAGGTCGCGCATATGATTTCTTCTCGTGTCGACATTTGTTTGGAGAGGAATCCGACGAATTAAGCTAGACTATGTTCTGCAACGAAAACATTGTCCAGCTGTCATTTACAAAGTTTTTTTTTCAGCCACCTTTTCTCCCCGTAAATATTTTCGTTTTTCAGTCAAAACAAGGTTGTTTTATTGGACTATTGATTCATTGAGTTATTATAAATAATTTGTTTTGCCTTTCTGTATCACAGGGCGCTTCCACCGTTAATTTATATGGCACTTTTAGCGGCGAATAGAGCGTAGAGTTTTTAGAAATGAAGGAATTACTAAACAATTCTACCGATTTACGAAAAGGCAGATCGTTACTAACAACTGCGTGAGAATGCAGCAAGTTCTGCGGATCATGTGACATTCTAACTCGAGTATGCTAAAATGCATTTTAATCAGGCTCAGTAGCTGTATATATTCATTTATAAGCGCTGTTCTTACTGCGCTTATACTCAGGCTACCAACTATAACAAAACGGTGTTTGTTTGTTTTTTGTCATTTCTAACTTTGGGACGTCCCGATCGTGTCATAAAACGCAAGCCCATCGTCTTGTGCAGTCGTTCTCAATATGAATTGCAACACGGCGGCTGCATTCGTAGTGGCTCCAAGCCTGAACCATAAAATCCGGCAAACGTTAAGGGGGTTCAAAAAGTGCATGCCAACTGAAAGTGTTCAGTCTGCAATACATTTCTTTCTATGTCAGTGCCGCTCTGTAGTGTTGGCGCTATTTTGAGCATGGACAGAAGGTTGTAACTGATATTGTGCGCTACTGTGAATGTTACGGCTATAACAATCTTGAACTATGAAACCTTCCACCGTATGGCACAGTTTTATGTCGTCCTTGGTCCAGTTCGCCTCAGTGCATAAGCTTGCTTTTCGATGTCTCATCCGAAAGCGATGCGCCTTTAGCTCTCTGGTTCATGGAGGACAAAAAAGCCTCGCGTATGCCCCCGTTTGATTACTCCATAACCACTGCCTCTAACTCAGTCTAAGTGCTGCTAAATATCGCCTAATTGTATTTCAGACATTCAATCAATCATTCAATCAAATATTTACTTTGAATTTTTTTTACAATTTGTTGGGGGTCCTTCAGTTACTATGTGTAAGATATAGGTACACCCCAATAATGTACCCGTAACTATGTGCTGAATTTCGCGTTATAACGTTCTTGTTTGTTGTTTATTTACTGCTGGAAGGCTCACGCTTGGGGGGTTGAAGGGGGGAGCGAGGGCACTAGGTGATGCCACAGAAATTTGTCCCAACTTTCTGCCATTGCTTTTGGGAAAAAGCTATGTAATTTTCATTTGCAGCTTCTCGCTTTTTTATTGTGGCTTTTTAAGCGGCCACGGCTGCCTTGCCGTCGAGAAGTATGTAGTAATATGTTACCAAAAACTAACCGTATAAGAGTTGAAGAATGTTTGGCGCTTTTATATTGCTAAAAGCACATTCCGGAAACTGAATAACGTAATAGACGAAACCGCTCAAGGGAGGCAATCTTTACGTATTCTGTGACACAACGGAACGAAACATTGCGAGAGGACAAGAGGGGGGGAAAAAGCTAAAAGGTGAGATGATGGAACACTGTAATCTTATCAACGCATGACGAAATATGGAAATAATACACCGTAACATCAGTATTTTCAGACATTGTTTATAAATGCTTGAAGGTAAAGAGCTCGATGGCTGTGACAATTTTTTGTGTGATGTCTAGAGCGACGTTAAGCGTTCACGTAACTTATCAAGTCGATTGGTGGTTGCGGGTTGCTGTTTTCGCAACCTATCGGCACGGGATTAGAATAAGTGAGGCACAAGAGAGGCTAACCTAATTCTTGTCCCCGTCACTTACGTTTTGATCCAGTACAAGTCATCCGAAGACCATTCTGTATTCACTCTATCGGACAGAAAGGTGTCTGTTCATTCTGCACTAGTTCTGTGCCTAAATGATTGACAGCACTGCCGTTTCCAGTTGCAATTCTCATGTCAGACTCTTATATAAGCCCCGACCAATTCCGCGTGGCTTCCCCTTGTCTTGTTATGACGTTTCTTTCCATTCTCTTACAGAACTCCTACAAAGTGGCCCCTGGTTGGTTATTATCCTAGCTACTTGTTGGGTGATGTTGTGCCAAGCAAATGGAGAAAACAAAACATGACGTAGGAGCAAGTAACACTGAAAGTGTAAGGACAATGGTGGGCACAACTAGTCGTCAGTCGACAATAATCGGATCGACATTGAAACGCGTCAGCTTCAGTAAATGACAATATCGAATGTTTTACTAATATATATCATATGGTCATTTTCTCTATATAGAATTACCTGCAACTAGAGGCATCGTGCACGCATTGTTATAAGAAATGTCTAATACAAAGGGGAAGGTTCGTCAAGCATTCGGACATGGCGTGGGCGAAGCTATAGTGAATAATATTTGGAGGTGTTTTACGTCTAGAAATTGCGATAAGATTATGAGAGATGCCGCAGTGGAAGGCTCCGCAAATTGCGACCACTTGGCGTCCTTTGACGCGAACCTCAACGCAAGTACACGGGCCGCAAGCATGTTTGCCTGCATCGCAAATTCCTTCTTTTTTATGGGGGGGGCGGGGGGAAGGGGGTTACAGTAGAGCCCATTTGCATCCAAATAATGTAACGAGCACGCGCGTTGATACGCGCAAGACGGAGTGCGCAACATCGATAGGGCAACCGCAGTATGTGTTTAACTTGACAAGGCCAATGCATTCGCGATGCTGCAACACTGCTGCAGCTTGACCACCTTTCGTGCCTTCCACCGAACTCTTACAATCACGTGAATTCAGCGGACGCGCCATATAAGTTAGGCAAGCCGCTGACAGTATTTACTATGTCTGTTCCAAACAGTTGTCTAAGGAAAGCGCCCTATTTCTCCGTTACATTCTTCTGTAGGGTAATCAGACAGAAACATCAATTTGTTGCCTACATGTATGTGTGACGGCTTTTTTGATTGTATAATCAATAAGGATTATGTAATGCAGAAGGGCTCCAAGGTCGACTTTGGTTGCTTCTCGATTGATATGACAAAACAGCACACCCTATACGGGACAGGTAAAAAGTGTTGTGTTCTGTGTGCTCCAGTGTGTCGTGGTAGACGCTGTTGTGTCACAGTGTTAATGATGATACTGTAGCTTTTGTAACAAATCATGTGTCACATAAACTCATATCTTCCTGTATTAGCCATCAAATTCCATCCTTTAGACTACGTACACAAGCCGATATTTGTAAGCGTAATAATCGTGTGACGTGCTATACGCTACTTACTGATCGCGATTCGGCCCAGTCTGGATCAAATTTCTCAACACTAATTTGCTCCATTCTGCAGCTTGCGAAAAGGAATCAATCGAGACTGATAAGTTAGAAGCTAATCCGTCCCGATTGCGATCACAAGTGACCATGTGAAACTGGAATTATTCAATGCTATTTGGCGATCAGTGTTCGACCAAATAATTCACTTCACAACGTTATTGGTATCCATTAACTGCTGTTTAACCAACCGCTCACAGTAGGGGCATTCAAACGCTGTTCGATATGCATTCGTGCACCATCATAGCTAACCAGCAAAATCAGTTTTCATTATTGTGGCCTCTTCCAGGCAAAATCATTGTTTCTTTAAAGGTGCAGCCTCTTAAAGGATTTCAGCTGGCTTAGTGTGGCTCACACTAATTCCGTTTGCCGGACGTAAGATTGCTGCCCTTCACGTGGGCGTTCAACTGAAGGGGCCAAAGCCTCTCAGCCACCGCAGAAATCACAAACACAAATCAACGTCGTCAACCTCACGTTTCTTAGCGTGGAGCCCGTTCTTGGGCAAGGGTAGGATCAAGTACACAAAAGTACGTAACGGACCGGTATGGAACAAATCTGGAATACGTAGCTGTCCCGCCATGTACAGCTAAGCACGGCGCGGGACTTGGGATGGTGCATCATAAGTCGGGGCAGTCCCGCAAAGTCCGAGACTGTTTGTAACCCTATAGTGGCGTGGCGTGGCGGCGAAATGTGAAAACAAAACGAGAAAGTGGTGCCGTTCCTTTTACGGCCTACGCACTCATCACTAATGCGTTTATCTTTATTTTGCGCTTTCTTTTTGATGCGAAGCAGCTTGAAACACGTGCTTCTTCCATCCCTCCCGTGGCATCCACACCCTCTGCGCATGCGCACCTCCTCGCCTTTTCTCTCTTCTTTTACACTCCCACCCTCTCTCTACGCTAGCAATCCTCTACTCTACGGAGTGGTGCGCACGACTGATGGTGCGACAGCTGCACACTAGGGGCGCCGCGGTATAGTTCCACGGTATAAAGTGACAGCGCCCGTACGCCTCACGCACACGACAAAATATTGTGTGCGTGCCTTATACTACCCCTAAAATATTTGTTTTATTATTAAAAAAACTTGATGAAGACGTGCAGAAACCACACGCAGTTTCAGTTTTCGAATTCCACCAGCAGTACAATTGTCATCACATCCACCAACTAGCATAGTGGGCATTCATTTCACTGATGGAAGGAGATTGAATGTAGATCAAAAAATTCTATATTAAAAAAATTGTACACTTTCTAGAGTACCTGCTGCAAGGTTAGACACTTCAAGACGGTATACGTTTTTTATTGCGACACAAAACTGAATAGCATTGAAGGATTGTAGATAGTTCTTTCAATACCTTACTGAAAGCTTTTTGAGAACAGCCGCAATAGACGCCATTCAGATATCTGAATTCGTTTTTGTTTATACCTTATGATTTGGTGTTTTTTTCTATGAGTCAGAAAGTATCACTCAATAGTGTCTAAGCCTTCGGGTGAGAGTTTCTCTCATTCCGGCTCTCATCGCCAAATTTCACCTCACAAACCTGCGACGAACTTTATTCACAAAGAGACAAGCCAAAAGATATGGGATGCGTATGCCACGGTCATCAATCACCACAGCGTTTACAACATACGAGCCAAAACAGGTGACATCGCGTAGGATATCATGCGCAGAAACTCCGCTCCTGTTTATTTTCATTCTCTGCCAATAATACCTTATCTCTGGTAAAGCAACACCGTGGTGCATGCGCGTTGCGCATCGCTAATGGACGAGTCTCTTTATTCGTTGAAAGCTTCGTCGATGTCACAGCTACTGCTGTGGTCGTGCGAAAAAAAAAATAGCACTGGCTAGGGCTTGGTTGTTCAAGAATATATGTAGTGTAAGCTACAGACGGACAGACGAACTAACCACGGACGCATGGTAGGACGACCTGACGAACCAAGGATGGACAGTAGTGCTGGCGAGGGAGTGATTTCATGCGAGCCAAGCGGCAACACACAAGTGACACGTGACTCCAGGAGCTTCCAACATTTCGACGAGCCAACTGTGCGCCGCGTTACGTCACTGCTCCTCGCGCTTGCGCAGAAGTTATTACCGTAAGCCACACAAAACGGCTCAACCTGGCCCATTGTAGGTTACGCTACAAAAATCAGGACCAAGACAAATCTCAGCGTTAGACTGTGCTGTTTGATTGATTGATATGTGGGGTTTAACGTCCCAAAACCACTATATGATTATGAGAGACGCCGTAGTGGAGGGCTCCGGAAATTTAGACCACCTGGGGTTCTTTAACGTGCACCCAAATCTGAGCACACGGGCCTACAACATTTCCGCCTCCATCGAAAATGCAGCCGCCGCAGCCGGGATTCGAACCCGCGCCCTGCGGACTGTGCTGTTTGTTCGACAATGAGCTGCCTCGCCGAAGTTGTGCATATCTTTCTAGCTACCATTGCGATGCGCTTTCGTAGAGGTTGAAATAGGGAGACCGGGTGTATGTATGTATGTATGTATGAATGAATGAATGAATGAATGAATGAATGAATGAATGAATGAATGAATGAATGAATGAATGATTGAATGAATGAATGAATGAATGAATGAAAAAAAAACTTTGTTCTGGCAAATGAACTTTCCCGACGAAGGTGCAGCTGTCAGCTGAGGACCTCCGAAGCCTTTGCTCGAAGCTGGAAGAAAGGCTAAAGCCGGTCGAGACAGCTCAGGACAGACAGAACAGGAAAACTAAGCAAAAGAAACAGCCATGTAGGCTAAGCGCCCATCGCAATTTTTTTTCCTGCTCACCCTCTCTTTCGGATGACGGCAGCACATGCTCTCTGAAGCGCCACTCCACGTTTGTTTACCCTAGGCCAACGGACAAACATCGGAATCCTTCTGGTTCTTCAATGTCGGCCATGGCTGTGGAGGAAAAACAGCGCCTCCCCAGCATGGGCTCTGGGGCTGATCCGTCTTTTCTCGTCGCGCTATAGTTAGGGCTTTTCTTACTGCCTGGCCTATTTTATACTCAATAATACAGTGAAAAAACAATGATTGTTCTGAATTCCTACGGAAACATCGAACAACAGTAAACAGAATAAATTCGAAGCCCTATCAGTGCTGTGAGGTGGTTCGCCAGCTCAGCTGTGAGATCTGGGTCTCGTTTAGCCGAAATTGTCATGGTTTATTTATTTATTTATTTATTTATTTATTTATTTATTTATTATTTATTATTCATACAAGTACTTTACATTTCTGCGTAGTAACACGATGTGGGAGAGAGGGAGCACATTTTGTTTGTTTAAGAGCGATCAAAGCAAACGAAAAGTGATCAAATGAGAACCATGGTTGCGTATACGCAATGCCTTTGTTGCAAGAAATTTAAACGGCAAATAATAAACACCAAGATATTAAAATGGTAATAGAAAAATTGCCGGATCACACGTATAGTGAGAACCGATGACACGCGAAGCGCGAATGAGGAAGGTTGACATCTTACTTTAAAGTCAGCACAACGTTATGAGGCAGATGCAAATTATGCCGTGAAAGACTTCCATGCCATCATTACTATGTTAAAGCCTGGCATTTCTGTTAGTCGTCCATTCACATCAAGTAATACTAAATTAGGTATAAGTGAAGTTAGAGAAACAACCGACAGCGTGCTATTAGCTTAGCATGCAGTCATATTTTACATAACAGACAGGTCATGATTATCATGCTTGGACATGCTATTTACCTTCGTCGTCCGTTCGCTTCACGTATTACCAAATTTGCTATTTGGGAAGCTAGCAAAGCGACCAACAGCGCTCCATGAGCGTGACGTGCATTCATGACTTACAAGACATGCATGCCATGATTACTCTTTTAGGGCCTGTCACTCACGTTTGCCATGCAGTCATGTCATACCATACCATTTTCGCAATGTGTCATGTGAACGAAATCACCTCAATATCAGCAAAAGCATGCTATGTAAATCATGACATTTATGACATACGGGTCATAATTTTCGTGTTATGACTTGTAAATTATGCTCTTCATACTGTTATGTTATGCCATACCAATTTTGGTATAGATGGCATTATCGAAACGGCCATGAGAGCTAAACGTCGTATGTGGCCAGACAGACAGACAGACAGACAGACAGACAGACAGACAGACAGACAGACAGACAGACAGACAGACAGACAGACAGACAGAGAGACAGATGGATAGATAGATAGATAGATAGATAGATAGATAGATAGATAGATAGATAGACAGACAGACAGACAGACAGACAGACAGACAGACAGACAGACAGACAGACAGACAGACAGACAGACAGATAGATAGATAGATAGATAGATAGATAGATAGATAGATAGATAGATAGATAGATAGACAGACAGACAAACAGACAGACAGACAGACAAACAGACAGACAGACAGACAGACAGACATACAGACAGACAGACAGACAGACAGACAGATAGATAGATAGATAGATAGATAGATAGATAGATAGATAGATAGATAGATAGATAGATAGATAGATAGATAGATAGATAGATAGATAGATAGATAAATAGATAGATGTCAAAGTGGCCGAAGTTCGCTAAGAATTGATTCGCATTTCAAAACCTAAAATCACATGCGCCAGCTGTACGGCGTGTGACGTCACTACGACTCAGGCATTCTCAACGTAAGGCAAATGAAACTGCTCAACCTCGGTCAGTGTAGCTTACGGGACCATACACAAAACTTTAGAGACCACACACAAATCCTGCTTACTCCTCAATATGATATCTCAAGTGGGAGAAACATACGGAAAAACATGCGCTTGAACTGAAGCAAAAGAGTTGCTCTTGAGTGCGTCTAAACTAATGCGTATTTGAAGTACGTCAAGTTTGACGTGGTCCTCATCATTACTGCTCTGAATGGTGTTCTTTCTGTCGCAAAGAGGCCTCGAACTCAATCCTAAATTGCACGCCACTCAATCCTTGGCTGTGCGCCAACGTTTAACGAATAATTTGTCTGAGCTAATCATGTACTTCGTTACCTATAAGAAGTCAGTATTGCAAACTACTGATATTTATAGTAATCAATATGTTACTAATGTGTCCTAAATATTCAAGTTGTGTTTTCGCGACATTTTTGTCCACTTTAGTAAAAGTTTGTGTAGAAAAGGTAGCGGCCGTACAACTGGTAGCAGTATTTGTTAGTTAAGGTATTGTATTGTTCTTTGTAGACTACTTTGTACTTATTAAGACCGTACTAATGGCTCCCGAGTATTGAAAATTTAGTGCACACCAATCTCAGCAATTTTAGTTAATGTGATCATAGTGCAGTATTTAAACACAAAGGCCATTGAGCTAGTAGTAGCAATTCGTCACTCAAGAGACTCGGATTCTCTTTACGTGTTCCAGTATACTGGTAGCCAGCTCAAGGACCCGATACACATGTTGCACGGAACGGCTGACGTGCAGTCGGTTGTCGCAATAGATACATAACGAGAAGTGAAGCCTATGTGCGCACGTTATAACGATTGCCAGAACGAAGAAATCATCGGGAAAGACGGTGCAACGCTTCCGAGTGATGAACCACTTCGCTCAACCGAGCGGAATTGCGGAAACTATGACGTCATAGGGCACTCAAAGCAATTGTCTGGCTGCTTATACTCTTGATTTTAGTAGCGTGCCGCGCAATCGCGCCAGTAAAACGTGCTTGAGCACACGTGCTGCCCACTTGAGAACGAGCGCTGGAGTGTTGCACTGCTTTATCCTTACTCGGAAAGTATTCTAGGAAAGACCATCAGTATCCTGTCGCAACGATTCAGCATACAAGTAGGAAGAGCTGAACTGTGTAGTGCGCTGTGCGACAAAGCCACAATACCCATTTCGTCGTTGCGCCGCGTTTGCTATATATATATATATATATATATATATATATATATATATATATATATATATATATATATAACAGACAGTAATGCCAAGGAATGTACAGGGGAACTTATTAACATTAATGGAATGTAAATAAGAAGAAAGAAAAGTGGATGAAAAAATTACCAACTGTAAGCAGGAATCGAACCTACGACCTTCGAATTACGCGTTCGATGCTCTAACCACTGAGCTATTACAGCGGCCCTCCCTCCATCCACTTTTTTGGGTTTATCTGTGAATTTGGAAGTAGGAGCGACAGTCAGCGCCATCTATAAGCCAAACAACGAGTGTGAAAACACTCTTATGCGCATGTTTGGCGTCACGTAGCACGTGAACTTATTATGAGCGGGCAGCTGATTAATTGTCCCTCTTATACAACCTAAACACACCAAGTCTGCCAGTACGAGACCCTCGTTCAATGAAATAAGGGAAAGAAGTGTATACCTAAGGGCTCGTTTTTCCGTGTTTTTAACACAATAATAATGAGATATAACAGACAGTAATGCCAAGGAATGTACAGGGGAACTTATTAACATTAATGGAATGTAAATAAGAAGAAAGAAAAGTGGATGAAAAAATTACCAACTGTAAGCAGGAATCGAACCTACGACCTTCGAATTACGCGTTCGATGCTCTAACCACTGAGCTATTACAGCGGCCCTCCCTCCATCCACTTTTTTGGGTTTATCTGTGAATTTAGAAGTAGGAGCGACAGTCAGCGCCATCTATAAGCCAAACAACGAGTGTGAAAACACTCTTATGCGCATGTTTGGCGTCACGTAGCACGTGAACTTATTATGAGTGGGCAGCTGATTAATTGTCCCTCTTATACAACCTAAACACACCAAGTCTGCCAGTACGAGACCCTCGTTCAATGAAATAAGGGAAAGAAGTGTATACCTAAGGGCTCGTTTTTCCGTGTTTTTAACACAATAATAATGAGATATAACAGACAGTAATGCCAAGGAATGTACAGGGGAACTTATTAACATTAATGGAATGTAAATAGGAAGAAAGAAAAGTGGATGAAAAAATTACCAACTGTAAGCAGGAATCGAACCTACGACCTTCGAATTACGCGTTCGATGCTCTAACCACTGAGCTATTACAGCGGCCCTCCCTCCATCCACTTTTTTGGGTTTATCTGTGAATTTAGAAGTAGGAGCGACAGTCAGCGCCATCTATAAGCCAAACAACGAGTGTGAAAACACTCTTATGCGCATGTTTGGCGTCACGTAGCACGTGAACTTATTATGAGCGGGCAGCTGATTAATTGTCCCTCTTATACAACCTAAACACACCAAGTCTGCCAGTACGAGACCCTCGTTCAATGAAATAAGGGAAAGAAGTGTATACATAAGGGCTCGTTTTTCCGTGTTTTTAACACAATAATAATGAGATATAACAGACAGTAATGCCAAGGAATGTACAGGGGAACTTATTAACATTAATGGAATGTAAATAAGAAGAAAGAAAAGTGGATGAAAAAATTACCAACTGTAAGCAGGAATCGAACCTACGACCTTCGAATTACGCGTTCGATGCTCTAACCACTGAGCTATTACAGCGGCCCTCCCTCCATCCACTTTTTTGGGTTTATCTGTGAATTTAGAAGTAGGAGCGACAGTCAGCGCCATCTATAAGCCAAACAACGAGTGTGAAAACACTCTTATGCGCATGTTTGGCGTCACGTAGCACGTGAACTTATTATGAGCGGGCAGCTGATTAATTGTCCCTCTTATACAACCTAAACACACCAAGTCTGCCAGTACGAGACCCTCGTTCAATGAAATAAGGGAAAGAAGTGTATACCTAAGGGCTCGTTTTTCTGTGTTTTTAACACAATAATAATGAGATATAACAGACAGTAATGCCAAGGAATGTACAGGGGAACTTATTAACATTAATGGAATGTAAATAAGAAGAAAGAAAAGTGGATGAAAAAATTACCAACTGTAAGCAGGAATCGAACCTACGACCTTCGAATTACGCGTTCGATGCTCTAACCACTGAGCTATTACAGCGGCCCTCCCTCCATTCACTTTTTTGGGTTTATCTGTGAATTTAGAAGTAGGAGCGACCGTCAGCGCCATCTATAAGCCAAACAACGAGTGTGAAAACACTCTTATGCGCATGTTTGGCGTCACGTAGCACGTGAACTTATTACGAGCGGGCAGCTGAATAATTGTCCCTCTTATACAACCTAAACACACCAAGTCTGCCAGTACGAGACCCTCGTTCAATGAAATAAGGGAAAGAAGTGTATACCTAAGGGCTCGTTTTTCCGTGTTTTTAACACAATAATAATGAGATATAACAGACAGTAATGCCAAGGAATGTACAGGGGAACTTATTAACATTAATGGAATGTAGATAAGAAGAAAGAAAAGTGGATGAAAAAATTACCAACTGTAAGCAGGAATCGAACCTACGACCTTCGAATTACGCGTTCGATGCTCTAACCACTGAGCTATTACAGCGGCCCTCCCTCCATCCACTTTTTTGGGTTTATCTGTGAATTTAGAAGTAGGAGCGACAGTCAGCGCCATCTATAAGCCAAACAACGAGTGTGAAAACACTCTTATGCGCATGTTTGGCGTCACGTAGCACGTGAACTTATTATGAGCGGGCAGCTGATTAATTGTCCCTCTTATACAACCTAAACACACCAAGTCTGCCAGTACGAGACCCTCGTTCAATGAAATAAGGGAAAGAAGTGTATACCTAAGGGCTCGTTTTTCCGTGTTTTTAACACAATAATAATGAGATATAACAGACAGTAATGCCAAGGAATGTACAGGGGAACTTATTAACATTAATGGAATGTAAATAAGAAGAAAGAAAAGTGGATGAAAAAATTACCAACTGTAAGCAGGAATCGAACCTACGACCTTCGAATTACGCGTTCGATGCTCTAACCACTGAGCTATTACAGCGGCCCTCCCTCCATCCACTTTTTTGGGTTTATCTGTGAATTTAGAAGTAGGAGCGACAGTCAGCGCCATCTATAAGCCAAACAACGAGTGTGAAAACACTCTTATGCGCATGTTTGGCGTCACGTAGCACGTGAACTTAATATGAGCGGGCAGCTGATTAATTGTCCCTCTTATACAACCTAAACACACCAAGTCTGCCAGTACGAGACCCTCGTTCAATCAAATAAGGGAAAGAAGTGTATACCTAAGGGCTCGTTTTTCCGTGTTTTTAACACAATAATAATGAGATATAACAGACAGTAATGCCAAGGAATGTACAGGGGAACTTATTAACATTAATGGAATGTAAATAAGAAGAAAGAAAAGTGGATGAAAAAATTACCAACTGTAAGCAGGAATCGAACCTACGACCTTCGAATTACGCGTTCGATGCTCTAACCACTGAGCTATTACAGCGGCCCTCCCTCTATCCACTTTTTTGGGTTTATCTGTGAATTCAGAAGTAGGAGCGACAGTCAGCGCCATCTATAAGCCAAACAACGAGTGTGAAAACACTCTTATGCGCATGTTTGGCGTCACGTAGCACGTGAACCTATTATGAGCGGGCAGCTGATTAATTGTCCCTCTCATACAACCTAAACACACCAAGTCTGCCAGTACGAGACCCTCGTTCAATGAAATAAGGGAAAGAAGTGTATACCTAAGGGCTCGTTTTTCCGTGTTTTTAACACAATAATAATGAGATATAACAGACAGTAATGCCAAGGAATGTACAGGGGAACTTATTAACATTAATGGAATGTAAATAAGAAGAAAGAAAAGTGGATGAAAAAATTACCAACTGTAAGCAGGAATCGAACCTACGATCTTCGAATTACGCGTTCGATGCTCTAACCACTGAGCTATTACAGCGGCCCTCCCTCCATCCACTTTTTTGGGTTTATCTGTGAATTTAGAAGTAGGAGCGACAGTCAGCGCCATCTATAAGCCAAACAACGAGTGTGAAAACACTCTTATGCGCATGTTTGGCGTCACGTAGCACGTGAACTTATTATGAGCGGGCAGCTGATTAATTGTCCCTCTTATACAACCTAAACACACCAAGTCTGCCAGTACGAGACCCTCGTTCAATGAAATAAGGGAAAGAAGTGTATACCTAAGGGCTCGTTTTTCCGTGTTTTTAACACAATAATAATGAGATATAACAGACAGTAATGCCAAGGAATGTACAGGGGAACTTATTAACATTAATGGAATGTAAATAAGAAGAAAGAAAAGTGGATGAAAAAATTACCAACTGTAAGCAGGAATCGAACCTACGACCTTCGAATTACGCGTTCGATGCTCTAACCACTGAGCTATTACAGCGGCCCTCCCTCCATCCACTTTTTTGGGTTTATCTGTGAATTTAGAAGTAGGAGCGACAGTCAGCGCCATCTATAAGCCAAACAACGAGTGTGAAAACACTCTTATGCGCATGTTTGGCGTCACGTAGCACGTGAACTTATTATGAGCGGGCAGCTGATTAATTGTCCCTCTTATACAACCTAAACACACCAAGTCTGCCAGTACGAGACCCTCGTTCAATGAAATAAGGGAAAGAAGTGTATACATAAGGGCTCGTTTTTCCGTGTTTTTAACACAATAATAATGAGATATAACAGACAGTAATGCCAAGGAATGTACAGGGGAACTTATTAACATTAATGGAATGTAAATAAGAAGAAAGAAAAGTGGATGAAAAAATTACCAACTGTAAGCAGGAATCGAACCTACGACCTTCGAATTACGCGTTCGATGCTCTAACCACTGAGCTATTACAGCGGCCCTCCCTCCATCCACTTTTTTGGGTTTATCTGTGAATTTAGAAGTAGGAGCGACAGTCAGCGCCATCTATAAGCCAAACAACGAGTGTGAAAACACTCTTATGCGCATGTTTGGCGTCACGTAGCACGTGAACTTATTATGAGCGGGCAGCTGATTAATTGTCCCTCTTATACAACCTAAACACACCAAGTCTGCCAGTACGAGACCCTCGTTCAATGAAATAAGGGAAAGAAGTGTATACCTAAGGGCTCGTTTTTCCGTGTTTTTAACACAATAATAATGAGATATAACAGACAGTAATGCCAAGGAATGTACAGGGGAACTTATTAACATTAATGGAATGTAAATAAGAAGAAAGAAAAGTGGATGAAAAAATTACCAACTGTAAGCAGGAATCGAACCTACGACCTTCGAATTACGCGTTCGATGCTCTAACCACTGAGCTATTACAGCGGCCCTCCCTCCATCCACTTTTTTGGGTTTATCTGTGAATTTAGAAGTAGGAGCGACAGTCAGCGCCATCTATAAGCCAAACAACGAGTGTGAAAACACTCTTATGCGCATGTTTGGCGTCACGTAGCACGTGAACTTATTATGAGCGGGCAGCTGATTAATTGTCCCTCTTATACAACCTAAACACACCAAGTCTGCCAGTACGAGACCCTCGTTCAATGAAATAAGGGAAAGAAGTGTATACATAAGGGCTCGTTTTTCCGTGTTTTTAACACAATAATAATGAGATATAACAGACAGTAATGCCAAGGAATGTACAGGGGAACTTATTAACATTAATGGAATGTAAATAAGAAGAAAGAAAAGTGGATGAAAAAATTACCAACTGTAAGCAGGAATCGAACCTACGACCTTCGAATTACGCGTTCGATGCTCTAACCACTGAGCTATTACAGCGGCCCTCCCTCCATCCACTTTTTTGGGTTTATCTGTGAATTTAGAAGTAGGAGCGACAGTCAGCGCCATCTATAAGCCAAACAACGAGTGTGAAAACACTCTTATGCGCATGTTTGGCGTCACGTAGCACGTGAACTTATTATGAGCGGGCAGCTGATTAATTGTCCCTCTTATACAACCTAAACACACCAAGTCTGCCAGTACGAGACCCTCGTTCAATGAAATAAGGGAAAGAAGTGTATACCTAAGGGCTCGTTTTTCTGTGTTTTTAACACAATAATAATGAGATATAACAGACAGTAATGCCAAGGAATGTACAGGGGAACTTATTAACATTAATGGAATGTAAATAAGAAGAAAGAAAAGTGGATGAAAAAATTACCAACTGTAAGCAGGAATCGAACCTACGACCTTCGAATTACGCGTTCGATGCTCTAACCACTGAGCTATTACAGCGGCCCTCCCTCCATTCACTTTTTTGGGTTTATCTGTGAATTTAGAAGTAGGAGCGACCGTCAGCGCCATCTATAAGCCAAACAACGAGTGTGAAAACACTCTTATGCGCATGTTTGGCGTCACGTAGCACGTGAACTTATTATGAGCGGGCAGCTGAATAATTGTCCCTCTTATACAACCTAAACACACCAAGTCTGCCAGTACGAGACCCTCGTTCAATGAAATAAGGGAAAGAAGTGTATACCTAAGGGCTCGTTTTTCTGTGTTTTTAACACAATAATAATGAGATATAACAGACAGTAATGCCAAGGAATGTACAGGGGAACTTATTAACATTAATGGAATGTAAATAAGAAGAAAGAAAAGTGGATGAAAAAATTACCAACTGTAAGCAGGAATCGAACCTACGACCTTCGAATTACGCGTTCGATGCTCTAACCACTGAGCTATTACAGCGGCCCTCCCTCCATTCACTTTTTTGGGTTTATCTGTGAATTTAGAAGTAGGAGCGACCGTCAGCGCCATCTATAAGCCAAACAACGAGTGTGAAAACACTCTTATGCGCATGTTTGGCGTCACGTAGCACGTGAACTTATTATGAGCGGGCAGCTGAATAATTGTCCCTCTTATACAACCTAAACACACCAAGTCTGCCAGTACGAGACCCTCGTTCAATGAAATAAGGGAAAGAAGTGTATACCTAAGGGCTCGTTTTTCCGTGTTTTTAACACAATAATAATGAGATATAACAGACAGTAATGCCAAGGAATGTACAGGGGAACTTATTAACATTAATGGAATGTAGATAAGAAGAAAGAAAAGTGGATGAAAAAATTACCAACTGTAAGCAGGAATCGAACCTACGACCTTCGAATTACGCGTTCGATGCTCTAACCACTGAGCTATTACAGCGGCCCTCCCTCCATCCACTTTTTTGGGTTTATCTGTGAATTTAGAAGTAGGAGCGACAGTCAGCGCCATCTATAAGCCAAACAACGAGTGTGAAAACACTCTTATGCGCATGTTTGGCGTCACGTAGCACGTGAACTTATTATGAGCGGGCAGCTGATTAATTGTCCCTCTTATACAACCTAAACACACCAAGTCTGCCAGTACGAGACCCTCGTTCAATGAAATAAGGGAAAGAAGTGTATACCTAAGGGCTCGTTTTTCCGTGTTTTTAACACAATAATAATGAGATATAACAGACAGTAATGCCAAGGAATGTACAGGGGAACTTATTAACATTAATGGAATGTAAATAAGAAGAAAGAAAAGTGGATGAAAAAATTACCAACTGTAAGCAGGAATCGAACCTACGACCTTCGAATTACGCGTTCGATGCTCTAACCACTGAGCTATTACAGCGGCCCTCCCTCCATCCACTTTTTTGGGTTTATCTGTGAATTTAGAAGTAGGAGCGACAGTCAGCGCCATCTATAAGCCAAACAACGAGTGTGAAAACACTCTTATGCGCATGTTTGGCGTCACGTAGCACGTGAACTTAATATGAGCGGGCAGCTGATTAATTGTCCCTCTTATACAACCTAAACACACCAAGTCTGCCAGTACGAGACCCTCGTTCAATGAAATAAGGGAAAGAAGTGTATACCTAAGGGCTCGTTTTTCCGTGTTTTTAACACAATAATAATGAGATATAACAGACAGTAATGCCAAGGAATGTACAGGGGAACTTATTAACATTAATGGAATGTAAATAAGAAGAAAGAAAAGTGGATGAAAAAATTACCAACTGTAAGCAGGAATCGAACCTACGACCTTCGAATTACGCGTTCGATGCTCTAACCACTGAGCTATTACAGCGGCCCTCCCTCTATCCACTTTTTTGGGTTTATCTGTGAATTCAGAAGTAGGAGCGACAGTCAGCGCCATCTATAAGCCAAACAACGAGTGTGAAAACACTCTTATGCGCATGTTTGGCGTCACGTAGCACGTGAACCTATTATGAGCGGGCAGCTGATCAATTGTCCCTCTCATACAACCTAAACACACCAAGTCTGCCAGTACGAGACCCTCGTTCAATGAAATAAGGGAAAGAAGTGTATACCTAAGGGCTCGTTTTTCCGTGTTTTTAACACAATAATAATGAGATATAACAGACAGTAATGCCAAGGAATGTACAGGGGAACTTATTAACATTAATGGAATGTAAATAAGAAGAAAGAAAAGTGGATGAAAAAATTACCAACTGTAAGCAGGAATCGAACCTACGATCTTCGAATTACGCGTTCGATGCTCTAACCACTGAGCTATTACAGCGGCCCTCCCTCCATCCACTTTTTTGGGTTTATCTGTGAATTTAGAAGTAGGAGCGACAGTCAGCGCCATCTATAAGCCAAACAACGAGTGTGAAAACACTCTTATGCGCATGTTTGGCGTCACGTAGCACGTGAACTTATTATGAGCGGGCAGCTGATTAATTGTCCCTCTTATACAACCTAAACACACCAAGTCTGCCAGTACGAGACCCTCGTTCAATGAAATAAGGGAAAGAAGTGTATACCTAAGGGCTCGTTTTTCCGTGTTTTTAACACAATAATAATGAGATATAACAGACAGTAATGCCAAGGAATGTACAGGGGAACTTATTAACATTAATGGAATGTAAATAAGAAGAAAGAAAAGTGGATGAAAAAATTACCAACTGTAAGCAGGAATCGAACCTACGACCTTCGAATTACGCGTTCGATGCTCTAACCACTGAGCTATTACAGCGGCCCTCCCTCCATCCACTTTTTTGGGTTTATCTGTGAATTTAGAAGTAGGAGCGACAGTCAGCGCCATCTATAAGCCAAACAACGAGTGTGAAAACACTCTTATGCGCATGTTTGGCGTCACGTAGCACGTGAACTTATTATGAGCGGGCAGCTGATTAATTGTCCCTCTTATACAACCTAAACACACCAAGTCTGCCAGTACGAGACCCTCGTTCAATGAAATAAGGGAAAGAAGTGTATACATAAGGGCTCGTTTTTCCGTGTTTTTAACACAATAATAATGAGATATAACAGACAGTAATGCCAAGGAATGTACAGGGGAACTTATTAACATTAATGGAATGTAAATAAGAAGAAAGAAAAGTGGATGAAAAAATTACCAACTGTAAGCAGGAATCGAACCTACGACCTTCGAATTACGCGTTCGATGCTCTAACCACTGAGCTATTACAGCGGCCCTCCCTCCATCCACTTTTTTGGGTTTATCTGTGAATTTAGAAGTAGGAGCGACAGTCAGCGCCATCTATAAGCCAAACAACGAGTGTGAAAACACTCTTATGCGCATGTTTGGCGTCACGTAGCACGTGAACTTATTATGAGCGGGCAGCTGATTAATTGTCCCTCTTATACAACCTAAACACACCAAGTCTGCCAGTACGAGACCCTCGTTCAATGAAATAAGGGAAAGAAGTGTATACCTAAGGGCTCGTTTTTCCGTGTTTTTAACACAATAATAATGAGATATAACAGACAGTAATGCCAAGGAATGTACAGGGGAACTTATTAACATTAATGGAATGTAAATAAGAAGAAAGAAAAGTGGATGAAAAAATTACCAACTGTAAGCAGGAATCGAACCTACGACCTTCGAATTACGCGTTCGATGCTCTAACCACTGAGCTATTTTTTTTTTTTTTTATTTATTGCCTGGCATGGACATTGTACAGGGCAATCATTGCACACACATATATTACAATACAAAGAAAAGAAAAAAAAACAAGCATTGCCATCAGTCCCATTTGTACTGATGTTGTCCTCTTAAAAATACTTAAGGTTTGCCAGGGGTTCAAACCTTGACAACCATTCTGGCTCGATATCCTCTATTTTGCTACACTCAATGAATGCAGACATGCTTTGCCTGAAATAAATTACTGCTGGCTTTGCGTCCGGGTCGAAATGGTATCCGGCCATTCGTGCACGCCATATACAGTGGAGACCGGTCAACATCACTACATCAAATGGGACCCCATCATCATTTGTTACTGCGAGGTACCTTATTCCGTGTGGGTCTAGTGGAAAATCCTTCTTTATTGTCCTCTGTAATATGTCCCAAAAATGTACCCCTTCCCAACAATGCAAAAAAACATGGTCTATTGTTTCTGGTTTCTTACATATCAAGCAGTGTGACCCCCATGGTGTAAAAAAACCCCGTTCCTCTGTGAAAGTCTTTACTGATAGTGTTCCTGTGTGTAACTTGAAGAAAAAAGTTTTCACCCCTGTAGGTACCTGCATGTTTCTCACCCGCTTCAGTACATTTTGTCCCGGTCTTCCACTGTATATGGCCCTGTACAATGGTACTGGCAAAACCATAGCACATACATCTTTGTACAATTCTTTTCTTCTAACACTTGCTAGATAATCTATCGAAAAGCGTACAGATAAAAAACGTACACTGTCTACCACTTCCTTGAGATACCCACGCAACGTCACGGGCCGGCTATCCGTAGTAACAACAAAATCTGGTAAGGCACTGCCTAACCTGAGCTGGCATACCGTACGCAAAAACGGATCCCTGACGTCACGGAAAAACAAAAATCTATTTACTACTTGTCTCACAAATAGGTGCGCCAAACCAAGACCTCCGTCCTTCACGCGCCTGAACAAGTTGGTCCGTCTGCACCTTTCCCATTTCGAGCCCCATATAAAAACTGCGAACACTCTGTGCAGCCTTTGCACGTTGATCCTTGAACAATGTAACACCTGCATCACATACCACAGTTTAGCGATAAAAAACATGTTGCACACAGTAGCCCTAGCGAAAACAGACAGGTTCATGCCTTTCCACCTGTCTGCTTTTTCCTTCGTCTCTTTTGTTTGACGCGACCAATACTCCTCGCTGCCGTTATAACATTCCAGGGGAACACCGAGGTACCTTGTCGGTGTTTCCGTCCAGTGCACATTCGCAAAAAGGTCCGGCTTTGATGGCCACCTTCCGTGCCAAAGCCCAAGAGATTTCGCCCAGTTTACGCGGCTTCCTGTGACGCTACAAAAATGTTTCACAACACTTATCGTTTCCTCTACACTTTCTTTGTTCGTACAACACACCGCAATGTCGTCTGCATATGCCAGCAGCTTAACTTCCACTGCCGCCAAGCTGAAGCCACGAATTTTTTCATTTTCATTTATCGCTAAGCACATCGCTTCGATGTAAATACAAAACAAAAGTGGACTGAGGGGGCAGCCTTGACGCACAGAACGCATTACGTGAATGGGGGCCCCCAAAGACTTGTTAACAATTAAACGTGTTGTGCAGTTCTGGTACGCCAAGGCCACTCCCTCCTTGATGATGGAACCGACATTAATATGATCTAAGATGACAAACAAAATATCATGCGCAACACAATCAAAAGCTTTCTCCAGGTCTATCTGGAGCAGAGCAACGCCAAGTGAATCTTCGTCACAACACTCTAGCACACACCGCATCTTGTGAATGTTTGAGCTAATGGTTCTGCCTTTGATTCCACAAGTTTGGTGCTCTCCAACAATTTCTTTAATGACACCTTGAAGTCGCGCTGCCAGAACCTTCATAAAAATCTTGTAGTCGACATTGGTCAGCGATATGGGCCTATACGATGTCACCAGTTTAAGTTTTTCCCCTTCGTCCGTTTTAGGAATTAATATCGTATGCGCTTTGCTGAAGGAGGGCGGCAGAGTTTTCCGTTCGTACGCCTCATTGAACAGCTCAGCTAACCCCGGGGACAGTTCTATTCTAAACGTCTTATACCATGCTGCGGTTAGGCCATCGGGTCCCGGTGACTTTCCGGGGTTCAGATGACCAATCGCGCGTTCCACTTCACCTTCCGTTATTCTGCCTTCTAAAAGCTTTTTTGTGTCGTCACTAAGCCGCGGCAAGCGCTTGAGAAACTCTTCTTTAAAACCATGTACATTCGCTTTTCGAATTGCAAAAAGTGACTGATAATACGCAACAAAGGCCCGTTCGATGCTTTCATTGTCGCTCGCGAGAGTCCCGTTGCAATAGACCTTATCGATGTGGTTTCGGCGTCCTTGCGCTTTTTCGAGACCAAGCGCCCTTTTTGTGGGCGTCTCACCCGCGGCAAGATCATTTGCGCGCGCGCGAACCCAGGCGCCTCGATAACGCTCTCTGTCATGCAGTTCTAATTTTTCCTTGACACTGCGCACCTCGTCTTTGCAAGTCCCAGGCTCCCGACTTTCTAGGGCTATCAGCTGCTGCAGTGTTTTCTTAAGACTTCTTTCTTTTATTTGCGCTTCGAATTTTAGCGTGCTCGATCTGTCAAGCGCTTTCATTTTCACCTTCTGCTTTAAACACTCCCATTTCTCTGCTACTGTTTCCGTTCTTTCCATAAGCACTTCATTAATGGTCTCGTGCACTGCTTCTAAAAATGGTTCATCTTTTAGTAACAATGCGTTCAGTTTCCATAAATCCCAGTTGAAAACCTTACGCTGTTTCTTCATGCCTATGCGACACACAACCAAACAGTGATCTGAAAACGACACTGGCTCAACCGAAAAATCGTGACACATAGGCAATACATCTAGGGATAGGTATATGCGGTCTAAACGTGCATGGCTATTGCCATGAAATCGCGTGTAGATCACTTCGCGATTTGCTGCCACACATTCATACACGTCTTCCAAGTCATTTTCGGTTATTAATTTGCCTAGCACGTCACTGCTTTTGTCACGAACGCCAGTGCTGTTGACTCTATCGCGAGCCCTTAAAACACAGTTAAAATCACCTAACAAAACCACCCTCTTATCACACTTTGTCCACTGAAACAGGTTAGAAAAAAACTGAGCACGCTCTTCTACACTATTCGGTGCGTATACGCATATAACTCTGAATTCAGTGGCACCATAAACAAAGTCACAATAAACAATTCTGCCCGACTGGCATGAAAAAACACTTTGCACAAGAAGGCCTTGCAATTTTTTTACAAAAAGAACACAACCCGCGGACGTTCCTATCGAGTGGCTTACGACCGCGTAATATCGGTCAGTGAAACGGCGCACCATGCTCCCGGTCTCCTCCTCTCCGTCTACCTTAGTTTCCTGGACGGCTAGGACGTCTATGTCTTGGTCTGTGAGCAACCGATAGAGCTGACTTTGCCTACGCCTAGCCGCCAACCCTCTGACGTTAAGCGTAGCTATACTGAATGGCGGAGTTAATGCCATAGTGACTTGTTCGCTAAAGGAGTAGGCCCGGAGCATGGCGCTTACCCTTCACGACCAGCCCTCGGCTAGCCGCCTCCAGGACCATCCTGCTTCCCAGCGCTGTTTTCTTTTGCCTTGTCCTCCAGTCTCCGGTCGGTAGGGACTTTCGGCTTAGGTTTGAGACTACGCCGCCTCCCTTGCGGCGCCTTCGCAGGCGGCTCCTGGCTGCTGGTGGACGACGCCCCGTCCTGCTCTACCGAGTCGTCGAGTGGACGCTTTAGCGTGGCGCTGGTCACGCACATCTCGTCGTCGCTGTCCGCCGCCGTCTCTCCCTGACCCTCCGTTGCATCAGCTGTCCCCACTGGAACCACGTCCGTCTCGACCCGCTCAGGCTCGGCCGCTGACGGGGCGCTGGCCGGTGTAGTCGAAAGCTGGAGAGTCTCCGGAAACTTGGGTGTGTCTGCCGGCGCCGCCCCTCCAGTAGTCACAGGGACCACTGGGCTTCCGACCATTTTGGCGGCGTCCTCTGCCTCGGCCGCGTCCATGACGTGATCAGCCATCGCCTCGTTCTTCGCTGGCCCCATTGCACTGGCGTACGTTCGAACGCAATCCGCCTCGACGTGTCCGAAGCGTTTGCACCGCGAGCAACGGGGAACCTTGCACTCTCGGCGGACGTGCCCTTTGCCTTGGCAGCGCAAGCATTGCATCGGCCGACCAGGCACAACCAGCAAGGCCAGCTCTCCATCGATCCTGATCTGGTGCGGAAGGTCTTCGACCCTGACGCCGCTTTTCAGCTTCAGGAGAGCTGTTCTCGTGGTCGAACACTTGTCGGCCATGCCCGGGACACGCCACCGCTCACGGCTCACCTCCACGACCTTGCCGAAAGCCGACAGCGCCGTCCGTACTTCTTCGTCGCTCACCCCGTGAAGCAGCCAGTGAATTCGTAGCCGCACCTGCTGGTCCTGTGGGTCGACGACGACGCAGCGCCGCCCCTTCACCTGCAGCTCCTTCAAGGCGAGCAGGCGTTTCGTGGGAGCGGCATCATTGAATGTCACCGCCCACAAGTGGTTAACCTGGTATGCACCGAGGCTTACCACATCCGGCAGCAGGCCCGTTGGCGTCAATGCGTCCCTGAAATCTTCGACCTTGTATGGCCTCGCTCGTACATCACCGTGTAAAAACACGGTGTTGATAACAAGTCGTCCTTTTGGCATTTGCGGCAAAATAAACTGGTATTCGCTATCTCCGTTCCTGTTTCCGCGGCTAAGATTGGCCGCTGTCGCCGCTCCGCTGGAGCTCATGATCCTGCGATCCGTTCAGCACGACTGCCGGAAGCAGAATGACTGAGCTATTACAGCGGCCCTCCCTCCATCCACTTTTTTGGGTTTATCTGTGAATTTAGAAGTAGGAGCGACAGTCAGCGCCATCTATAAGCCAAACAACGAGTGTGAAAACACTCTTATGCGCATGTTTGGCGTCACGTAGCACGTGAACTTATTATGAGCGGGCAGCTGATTAATTGTCCCTCTTATACAACCTAAACACACCAAGTCTGCCAGTACGAGACCCTCGTTCAATGAAATAAGGGAAAGAAGTGTATACCTAAGGGCTCGTTTTTCTGTGTTTTTAACACAATAATAATGAGATATAACAGACAGTAATGCCAAGGAATGTACAGGGGAACTTATTAACATTAATGGAATGTAAATAAGAAGAAAGAAAAGTGGATGAAAAAATTACCAACTGTAAGCAGGAATCGAACCTACGACCTTCGAATTACGCGTTCGATGCTCTAACCACTGAGCTATTACAGCGGCCCTCCCTCCATTCACTTTTTTGGGTTTATCTGTGAATTTAGAAGTAGGAGCGACCGTCAGCGCCATCTATAAGCCAAACAACGAGTGTGAAAACACTCTTATGCGCATGTTTGGCGTCACGTAGCACGTGAACTTATTATGAGCGGGCAGCTGAATAATTGTCCCTCTTATACAACCTAAACACACCAAGTCTGCCAGTACGAGACCCTCGTTCAATGAAATAAGGGAAAGAAGTGTATACCTAAGGGCTCGTTTTTCCGTGTTTTTAACACAATAATAATGAGATATAACAGACAGTAATGCCAAGGAATGTACAGGGGAACTTATTAACATTAATGGAATGTAGATAAGAAGAAAGAAAAGTGGATGAAAAAATTACCAACTGTAAGCAGGAATCGAACCTACGACCTTCGAATTACGCGTTCGATGCTCTAACCACTGAGCTATTACAGCGGCCCTCCCTCCATCCACTTTTTTGGGTTTATCTGTGAATTTAGAAGTAGGAGCGACAGTCAGCGCCATCTATAAGCCAAACAACGAGTGTGAAAACACTCTTATGCGCATGTTTGGCGTCACGTAGCACGTGAACTTATTATGAGCGGGCAGCTGAATAATTGTCCCTCTTATACAACCTAAACACACCAAGTCTGCCAGTACGAGACCCTCGTTCAATGAAATAAGGGAAAGAAGTGTATACCTAAGGGCTCGTTTTTCCGTGTTTTTAACACAATAATAATGAGATATAACAGACAGTAATGCCAAGGAATGTACAGGGGAACTTATTAACATTAATGGAATGTAAATAAGAAGAAAGAAAAGTGGATGAAAAAATTACCAACTGTAAGCAGGAATCGAACCTACGACCTTCGAATTACGCGTTCGATGCTCTAACCACTGAGCTATTACAGCGGCCCTCCCTCCATCCACTTTTTTGGGTTTATCTGTGAATTTAGAAGTAGGAGCGACAGTCAGCGCCATCTATAAGCCAAACAACGAGTGTGAAAACACTCTTATGCGCATGTTTGGCGTCACGTAGCACGTGAACTTAATATGAGCGGGCAGCTGATTAATTGTCCCTCTTATACAACCTAAACACACCAAGTCTGCCAGTACGAGACCCTCGTTCAATGAAATAAGGGAAAGAAGTGTATACCTAAGGGCTCGTTTTTCCGTGTTTTTAACACAATAATAATGAGATATAACAGACAGTAATGCCAAGGAATGTACAGGGGAACTTATTAACATTAATGGAATGTAAATAAGAAGAAAGAAAAGTGGATGAAAAAATTACCAACTGTAAGCAGGAATCGAACCTACGACCTTCGAATTACGCGTTCGATGCTCTAACCACTGAGCTATTACAGCGGCCCTCCCTCTATCCACTTTTTTGGGTTTATCTGTGAATTTAGAAGTAGGAGCGACAGTCAGCGCCATCTATAAGCCAAACAACGAGTGTGAAAACACTCTTATGCGCATGTTTGGCGTCACGTAGCACGTGAACTTATTATGAGCGGGCAGCTGATTAATTGTCCCTCTTATACAACCTAAACACACCAAGTCTGCCAGTACGAGACCCTCGTTCAATGAAATAAGGGAAAGAAGTGTATACCTAAGGGCTCGTTTTTCCGTGTTTTTAACACAATAATAATGAGATATAACAGACAGTAATGCCAAGGAATGTACAGGGGAACTTATTAACATTAATGGAATGTAAATAAGAAGAAAGAAAAGTGGATGAAAAAATTACCAACTGTAAGCAGGAATCGAACCTACGACCTTCGAATTACGCGTTCGATGCTCTAACCACTGAGCTATTACAGCGGCCCTCCCTCCATCCACTTTTTTGGGTTTATCTGTGAATTTAGAAGTAGGAGCGACAGTCAGCGCCATCTATAAGCCAAACAACGAGTGTGAAAACACTCTTATGCGCATGTTTGGCGTCACGTAGCACGTGAACTTATTATGAGCGGGCAGCTGAATAATTGTCCCTCTTATACAACCTAAACACACCAAGTCTGCCAGTACGAGATCCTCGTTCAATGAAATAAGGGAAAGAAGTGTATACCTAAGGGCTCGTTTTTCCGTGTTTTTAACACAATAATAATGAGATATAACAGACAGTAATGCCAAGGAATGTACAGGGGAACTTATTAACATTAATGGAATGTAAATAAGAAGAAAGAAAAGTGGATGAAAAAATTACCAACTGTAAGCAGGAATCGAACCTACGACCTTCGAATTACGCGTTCGATGCTCTAACCACTGAGCTATTACAGCGGCCCTCCCTCTATCCACTTTTTTGGGTTTATCTGTGAATTTAGAAGTAGGAGCGACAGTCAGCGCCATCTATAAGCCAAACAACGAGTGTGAAAACACTCTTATGCGCATGTTTGGCGTCACGAAGCACGTGAACCTACTATGAGCGGGCAGCTGATTAATTGTCCCTCTTATACAACCTAAACACACCAAGTCTGCCAGTACGAGACCCTCGTTCAATGAAATAAGGGAAAGAAGTGTATACCTAAGGGCTCGTTTTTCCGTGTTTTTAACACAATAATAATGAGATATAACAGACAGTAATGCCAAGGAATGTACAGGGGAACTTATTAACATTAATGGAATGTAAATAAGAAGAAAGAAAAGTGGATGAAAAAATTACCAACTGTAAGCAGGAATCGAACCTACGACCTTCGAATTACGCGTTCGATGCTCTAACCACTGAGCTATTACAGAGGCCCTCCCTCCATCCACTTTTTTGGGTTTATCTGTGAATTTAGAAGTAGGAGCGACAGTCAGCGCCATCTATAAGCCAAACAACGAGTGTGAAAACACTCTTATGCGCATGTTTGGCGTCACGTAGCACGTGAACTTATTATGAGCGGGCAGCTGATTAATTGTCCCTCTTATACAACCTAAACACACCAAGTCTGCCAGTACGAGACCCTCGTTCAATGAAATAAGGGAAAGAAGTGTATACCTAAGGGCTCGTTTTTCCGTGTTTTTAACACAATAATAATGAGATATAACAGACAGTAATGCCAAGGAATGTACAGGGGAACTTATTAACATTAATGGAATGTAAATAAGAAGAAAGAAAAGTGGATGAAAAAACTACCAACTGTAAGCAGGAATCGAACCTACGACCTTCGAATTACGCGTTCGATGCTCTAACCACTGAGCTATTACAGCGGCCCTCCCTCCATCCACTTTTTTGGGTTTATCTGTGAATTTAGAAGTAGGAGCGACAGTCAGCGCCATCTATAAGCCAAACAACGAGTGTGAAAACAGTCTTATGCGCATGTTTGGCGTCACGTAGCACGTGAACTTATTATGAGCGGGCAGCTGATTGATTGTCCCTCTTATACAACCTAAACACACCAAGTCTGCCAGTACGAGACCCTCGTTCAATGAAATAAGGGAAAAAAGTGTATACCTAAGGGCTCGTTTTTCCGTGTTTTTAACACAATAATAATGAGATATAACAGACAGTAATGCCAAGGAATGTACAGGGGAACTTATTAACATTAATGGAATGTAAATAAGAAGAAAGAAAAGTGGATGAAAAAATTACCAACTGTAAGCAGGAATCGAACCTACGACCTTCGAATTACGCGTTCGATGCTCTAACCACTGAGCTATTACAGCGGCCCTCCCTCCATCCACTTTTTTGGGTTTATCTGTGAATTTAGAAGTAGGAGCGACAGTCAGCGCCATCTATAAGCCAAACAACGAGTGTGAAAACACTCTTATGCGCATGTTTGGCGTCACGTAGCACGTGAACTTATTATGAGCGGGCAGCTGAATAATTGTCCCTCTTATACAACCTAAACACACCAAGTCTGCCAGTACGAGACCCTCGTTCAATGAAATAAGGGAAAGAAGTGTATACCTAAGGGCTCGTTTTTCCGTGTTTTTAACACAATAATAATGAGATATAACAGACAGTAATGCCAAGGAATGTACAGGGGAACTTATTAACATTAATGGAATGTAAATAAGAAGAAAGAAAAGTGGATGAAAAAATTACCAACTGTAAGCAGGAATCGAACCTACGACCTTCGAATTACGCGTTCGATGCTCTAACCACTGAGCTATTACAGCGGCCCTCCCTCCATCCACTTTTTTGGGTTTATCTGTGAATTTAGAAGTAGGAGCGACAGTCAGCGCCATCTATAAGCCAAACAACGAGTGTGAAAACACTCTTATGCGCATGTTTGGCGTCACGTAGCACGTGAACTTAATATGAGCGGGCAGCTGATTAATTGTCCCTCTTATACAACCTAAACACACCAAGTCTGCCAGTACGAGACCCTCGTTCAATGAAATAAGGGAAAGAAGTGTATACCTAAGGGCTCGTTTTTCCGTGTTTTTAACACAATAATAATGAGATATAACAGACAGTAATGCCAAGGAATGTACAGGGGAACTTATTAACATTAATGGAATGTAAATAAGAAGAAAGAAAAGTGGATGAAAAAATTACCAACTGTAAGCAGGAATCGAACCTACGACCTTCGAATTACGCGTTCGATGCTCTAACCACTGAGCTATTACAGCGGCCCTCCCTCTATCCACTTTTTTGGGTTTATCTGTGAATTTAGAAGTAGGAGCGACAGTCAGCGCCATCTATAAGCCAAACAACGAGTGTGAAAACACTCTTATGCGCATGTTTGGCGTCACGTAGCACGTGAACTTATTATGAGCGGGCAGCTGATTAATTGTCCCTCTTATACAACCTAAACACACCAAGTCTGCCAGTACGAGACCCTCGTTCAATGAAATAAGGGAAAGAAGTGTATACCTAAGGGCTCGTTTTTCCGTGTTTTTAACACAATAATAATGAGATATAACAGACAGTAATGCCAAGGAATGTACAGGGGAACTTATTAACATTAATGGAATGTAAATAAGAAGAAAGAAAAGTGGATGAAAAAATTACCAACTGTAAGCAGGAATCGAACCTACGACCTTCGAATTACGCGTTCGATGCTCTAACCACTGAGCTATTACAGCGGCCCTCCCTCCATCCACTTTTTTGGGTTTATCTGTGAATTTAGAAGTAGGAGCGACAGTCAGCGCCATCTATAAGCCAAACAACGAGTGTGAAAACACTCTTATGCGCATGTTTGGCGTCACGTAGCACGTGAACTTATTATGAGCGGGCAGCTGAATAATTGTCCCTCTTATACAACCTAAACACACCAAGTCTGCCAGTACGAGATCCTCGTTCAATGAAATAAGGGAAAGAAGTGTATACCTAAGGGCTCGTTTTTCCGTGTTTTTAACACAATAATAATGAGATATAACAGACAGTAATGCCAAGGAATGTACAGGGGAACTTATTAACATTAATGGAATGTAAATAAGAAGAAAGAAAAGTGGATGAAAAAATTACCAACTGTAAGCAGGAATCGAACCTACGACCTTCGAATTACGCGTTCGATGCTCTAACCACTGAGCTATTACAGCGGCCCTCCCTCTATCCACTTTTTTGGGTTTATCTGTGAATTTAGAAGTAGGAGCGACAGTCAGCGCCATCTATAAGCCAAACAACGAGTGTGAAAACACTCTTATGCGCATGTTTGGCGTCACGAAGCACGTGAACCTATTATGAGCGGGCAGCTGATTAATTGTCCCTCTTATACAACCTAAACACACCAAGTCTGCCAGTACGAGACCCTCGTTCAATGAAATAAGGGAAAGAAGTGTATACCTAAGGGCTCGTTTTTCCGTGTTTTTAACACAATAATAATGAGATATAACAGACAGTAATGCCAAGGAATGTACAGGGGAACTTATTAACATTAATGGAATGTAAATAAGAAGAAAGAAAAGTGGATGAAAAAATTACCAACTGTAAGCAGGAATCGAACCTACGACCTTCGAATTACGCGTTCGATGCTCTAACCACTGAGCTATTACAGAGGCCCTCCCTCCATCCACTTTTTTGGGTTTATCTGTGAATTTAGAAGTAGGAGCGACAGTCAGCGCCATCTATAAGCCAAACAACGAGTGTGAAAACACTCTTATGCGCATGTTTGGCGTCACGTAGCACGTGAACTTATTATGAGCGGGCAGCTGATTAATTGTCCCTCTTATACAACCTAAACACACCAAGTCTGCCAGTACGAGACCCTCGTTCAATGAAATAAGGGAAAGAAGTGTATACCTAAGGGCTCGTTTTTCCGTGTTTTTAACACAATAATAATGAGATATAACAGACAGTAATGCCAAGGAATGTACAGGGGAACTTATTAACATTAATGGAATGTAAATAAGAAGAAAGAAAAGTGGATGAAAAAACTACCAACTGTAAGCAGGAATCGAACCTACGACCTTCGAATTACGCGTTCGATGCTCTAACCACTGAGCTATTACAGCGGCCCTCCCTCCATCCACTTTTTTGGGTTTATCTGTGAATTTAGAAGTAGGAGCGACAGTCAGCGCCATCTATAAGCCAAACAACGAGTGTGAAAACAGTCTTATGCGCATGTTTGGCGTCACGTAGCACGTGAACTTATTATGAGCGGGCAGCTGATTGATTGTCCCTCTTATACAACCTAAACACACCAAGTCTGCCAGTACGAGACCCTCGTTCAATGAAATAAGGGAAAAAAGTGTATACCTAAGGGCTCGTTTTTCCGTGTTTTTAACACAATAATAATGAGATATAACAGACAGTAATGCCAAGGAATGTACAGGGGAACTTATTAACATTAATGGAATGTAAATAAGAAGAAAGAAAAGTGGATGAAAAAATTACCAACTGTAAGCAGGAATCGAACCTACGACCTTCGAATTACGCGTTCGATGCTCTAACCACTGAGCTATTACAGCGGCCCTCCCTCCATCCACTTTTTTGGGTTTATCTGTGAATTTAGAAGTAGGAGCGACAGTCAGCGCCATTTATAAGCCAAACAACGAGTGTGAAAACACTCTTATGCGCATGTTTGGCGTCACGTAGCACGTGAACTTATTATGAGCGGGCAGCTGATTAATTGTCCCTCTTATACAACCTAAACACACCAAGTCTGCCAGTACGAGACCCTCGTTCAATGAAATAAGGGAAAGAAGTGTATACCTAAGGGCTCGTTTTTCCGTGTTTTTAACACAATAATAATGAGATATAACAGACAGTAATGCCAAGGAATGTACAGGAATGTTCTTATTTACATTCCATTAATGTTAATAAGTTCCCCTGTACATTCCTTGGCATTACTGTCTGTTATATCTCATTATTATTGTGTTAAAAACACGGAAAAACGAGCCCTTAGGTATACACTTCTTTCCCTTATTTCATTGAACGAGGGTCTCGTACTGGCAGACTTGGTGTGTTTAGGTTGTGTAAGAGGGACAATTAATCAGCTGCCCGCTCATAATAAGTTCACGTGCTACGTGACGCCAAACATGCGCATAAGAGTGTTTTCACACTCGTTGTTTGGCTTATAGATGGCGCTGACTGTCGCTCCTACTTCTAAATTCACAGATAAACCCAAAAAAGTGGATGGAGGGAGGGCCGCTGTAATAGCTCAGTGGTTAGAGCATCGAACGCGTAATTCGAAGGTCGTAGGTTCGATTCCTGCTTACAGTTGGTAATTTTTTCATCCACTTTTCTTTCTTCTTATTTACATTCCAATAATGTTAATAAGTTCCCCTGTACATTCCTTGGCATTACTGTCTGTTATATCTCATTATTATTGTGTTAAAAACACGGAAAAACGAGCCCTTAGGTATACACTTCTTTCCCTTATTTCATTGAACGAGGGTCTCGTACTGGCAGACTTGGTGTGTTTAGGTTGTATAAGAGGGACAATTAATCAGCTGCCCGCTCATAATAAGTTCACGTGCTACGTGACGCCAAACATGCGCATAAGAGTGTTTTCACACTCGTTGTTTGGCTTATAGATGGCGCTGACTGTCGCTCCTACTTCTAAATTCACAGATAAACCCAAAAAAGTGGATGGAGGGAGGGCCGCTGTAATAGCTCAGTGGTTAGAGCATCGAACGCGTAATTCGAAGGTCGTAGGTTCGATTCCTGCTTACAGTTGGTAATTTTTTCATCCACTTTTCTTTCTTCTTATTTACATTCCATTAATGTTAATAAGTTCCCCTGTACATTCCTTGGCATTACTGTCTGTTATATCTCATTATTATTGTGTTAAAAACACGGAAAAACGAGCCCTTAGGTATACACTTCTTTCCCTTATATATATATATATATATATATATATATATATATATATATATATACAATTTGTTCATTAGCCCTGACGAAGACAGGTCCACCAATCGCAGGTGTTAGAAAATAAAATTAAGGAAACCTCTAGGTTGTGCATTTTTTCTTTCTAAGTCATACACAAGTCATACATAGCACAAATTTGCTGGGTCGGATGTTCTTTATCTGACTTCTTCTTTCTCTGCTGCCTCGACCTAGCTGAGCTCGTGCCAGTACGTGAGCGCCGCTCCTGCTTCCTCACACTCGGCCACACTGCGAAATTGAAAGGCCAGCCGCGAATCAACCTCTGAAGGGCAGCATTGACTGTTGCGCGCTGGTTTCTCTTGACAACGCAGCAAGCTGGTCTGCAGAAGGGCCAGCGATATCTCTGGCGGGCGGTACTAGCTGTGCCTGGGAGGTCTTTCTTTGACACGCCACGACAGGACGTGTCGAGGTGTCGAAGTCTCAGGTAGCCGGCTGCCGAAACAGGGCCGTTCATTGTTTCAAGGCTGCGCACTAGGGCCACACTTGAGAGGTCCAATAATTGTGGTCCTTCATTCGTATGGGCAGTAGTATGCATGAGCTTGTCAGGCATGAGCAGATCTAGACTTTCCATGTGGTCAAGCAGTGGCGAGTTCGTAGGCGGCCTCACCAAATGCAGTGGCTTGTAGGTAGGTGTCTGGTGCAGGTAGTGAATGTAGCTTCTTCCATCTGTGGCAAAGAACACGGCTGGCGATTGGTTATGTCCGCTGCAGAAGAGGCACTGTGTGTTTAGAAAAAAAATGGCAGCATATCCACGGAGTGAATGATGGAAAGTGGGGTGAAGCATCCATCGGTCCATTCGTTCTTGCTTCCGTCCGTCCATGCGTCCGTCTGTGTGGCCACCCGTGCGTCCATCTGCCCGTCCGCGCGTACGTCTGTTCATGCGTCTCCCGGCGTTCGTCCATGCATCCGCCCCGGCGTCGGTCCATGCGTCCATCCGACCGTGCAGCCATCCGTGCGTCCGTTCATGCATCTGTCTGTGTGTCCGTTCGTCCATCTATTCAACACTCCAAGTAGCACCATCTCGCATCTTTTCATCATATATTCCTCATATAGAAGCACCACAATCCGGTGGACATTCTAAGGAATGAACCAGAGGAGGCACACGCACACATTTTTACGGCTTGCGCTTCGTGTCTACTTCCCGCCTTTAACCACCTCAATTTCATGGTGTGTATTAGTTCACTGTATTCATGGCTCTACGCCCCATCGCTCGCAAAACCTTTCTAAAACCAAGGAGGTTACGCCCAGCGAGTATAACGTAGCAACCCTTTCTTGTTAGAGTAAAGCAGGAAAGAAGGAGGAAACGAAGAAAAAGAAAGAAGAAAAAAGATGGAAGGAAAGGAGCAACAAAACAACACAACGAAGACATGAAAAATAAATAAATCAGTAAACCGAAGAAGGAAGGAGCGAAAAAAACTAAATGATCAAGAGGGAAATACAGAAAAACGAATAGAAAGAATAAATAGACAGCATGAAAGAAGGAAGAAAGGAAATTCAAAAAAGAGATAGAAATAAATGCACAGAGAAAGTAGTATCAGGTACCTATACCGAAAGCTTCATTTGAGAATATTTTTCCGACAGCACTAGATTCACCGGTTTTGTTTGGGCTTTTTAACCCTGCATGCAGGAAATACACGTTATGGTCGGAGCCTTCCTTCTTCAGCGCCTCTGAATGAGCAATCGGTTAATACAGTTTAATAAACTATACTAATTTGGTCTTGTGGGGCTAAGTATGCCCTGGCTTTAACCTCTCGGAAAACATGTGAAACGTAAAATAACATGTGAAACGTAAATGCAGGCCATTGAATACGTACGCCATCAGCTGGCTGCACGCCAATTGCGCGTGTTAGTTTTTAAATTGTCTGGCGGGTTTCCTCGCCATTTTTTAGTTTCAACGTATATCTATAACTGTAGCAGATCATCTGGTTTCCCTTAGAACGTCGCAATGCAAAGTTCGTGGAACGAAGGAAGCACAAACACCGATACAAACACCGATACGTCGTCGTAGTTAAAAAGTTGTGGCCTCTAATCCTTGCACAAGACGAGAAGCGGTATTACGAGGGCTCGAACTTATGCGTAGAAGCAGCACAATGACAAAATGAAAATAGGCGTGCTGCACATCTGGAAGCCTGTAATAGCGTAAGTTCACTTCGGCGTGAGCAGCCGTCATTGGTGATGCGCCGACAATGCACCCGTTTTTGGTAACATTCTTGTAAGCTGGTTTTCTCGTCAGCTTGTCAGATTCTTGTAAGCTTGTTCATGTTACGAGTGGGTAAAATGAATCTCAAAATGGACACGTGCCAGTTAAGTTTACGACCTAGCTTTAATGAACGTGGATAGATTATTGACTCCACCCAGGTAGGTGCGAAAACAAAAAAAAATTGCCCGCAGCTTCCCTCGGGGGAACACTGAGGAGGATGCGGAGCATATAATTGGTTAACGGGGTGTTAAAGTGCGACTTACTTGGGTCGATGGCTAAATTGGTTAACGTGGTTGTGAAATGGGGTGTTAAATTGCGACTTACTTGGGTCGATGGCTAAATTGGTTAACGTGGTTGTAGGAGGGGGTGTTAAATGAGTGAACACGTACACACGTATGCGAAAGGGCGGCGCTGGTCGAAGGGACGTCGATCATTGTGTTTGTGGATTCGTTGGAATTCATTTCACCGCGACCTTGGACGTCGACGCGCCGTACAAACCAACCGACGAGCGCCAACTGAGCGAGCGAGCGCCGACCTTGAGTATATATACAGCACGACGGCGCATGCACTGTCAGCTGTTAAATGTTCTCGAAGCGCGACGCCACATGCGCGTCCACTGGAGAATCAGGAGAATTGTAGATGTCGAACGCGGTGTGTAGAGGAGGAAGGGTGCACAGATGGTGGAGGAGTGAAGCACGCGCGGTGTGTAGAGGAGGAAGGGATGCACAGATGGTGGAAGAGTGGGCGACGGCGCGACGGCGCATGCGCGCGCGTCAGCTGTCGAATGTTTGAGAAGCGGTGCGGACGGCGCGGACGGCGCGGACGGCGCACTACAAGGCGCGAGTATAAGATGCTCCGCATCTAAAAGTGTCGTTGTCATAACGCTACTACCTCAGTTATCGCGAAAACAATTGACAAGTCGAGAAATAACATGCCGTAGAAGCAACGCCAGAAGCGCGTTCCTGCTCCAAAGAACACTTACGCTCGCATTCACAATCGCTCCCCGACTCGACTTTCACCCTTCGCTTGACAGAGTTGAGCACTGCGCCACTGCCCGACTGAAAATGACACTGGGCTACTCAAGAACCGTAGCAGATTACCGCTGACAGGCAGTGGCTCGCCCTGCCTTGAGATGGCGCTGCCATCGGCTTTCTCAAGTGAAGGTGAAGCGTTGAGTAAAGGAACGTTCTTGAATACGGGGGTTAGTATATGGGGGGGTCTTTCTATCTTGTAAAGTTGGAAAGTGCTATCTCGAGATTCTCGATATTGCTATCGCCTATATTTCCCTAACCGGAGGCATTGCAACTCATGTGCTGCTGTATGGAATGTGAATGAGAAATGTCAATGAGCACAAATATTCTGGGCAATATGTTTTCTGTAGTAACCACCAGTTTTCCCTGTGCATGTGAGTCGGTGCACGAGCACCCAAGCAGAATGATAACTAGTGTGATTAAATCGCCACTAGTGCAGACACTGCCAATGGTGCATCATTACTTGGAGAACAACTAAGACGTGTGACGCGAAGTCGTTTAGAAGCATGATGCATTTCGCAAGTTTCGGTTGTCAGTTTTTACGCTCACGAAAATTGTAGCAAACAGAGCGTAATGGTAGCTTTCCCACTATTACTCGTCCACTAATTCAGTATTCAGCAGCGAAAATGCCTTAGCATGTAGAAAAATCCCGGAAAATTGTTCTGGAACACGTTGCCAGCGTGATATTATGATCTGGGGTTTTAAATCCCAAAACCACAATATAATTATACAAAAATTCGTATAGTGAAGGGCTCCGGAAATTTCAAGCATCTGGTGTTTGTGACGCAATAGGCGTGATGGCTGTACGAAGACACATGTTATAACAACCCCGCCGCGGTGGTCTAGTCTAGTGGCTAAGGTACTCGGCTGCTGAACCGCAGGTCGCGGGTTTGATTCCCGGCTACGGCGGCTGCATTTCCGATGGAGGCGGAAATGTTGTAGGCCCGTGTGCTCAGATTTGGGTGCACGTTAAAGAACCCCAGGTGGTCGAAATTTCCGGAGCCCTGCACTACGGCGTCTCTCATAATCATATGGTGGTTTTGGGACGTTAAACCCCACATATCAATGTATCAATCAATCACATCTTATAACAGACTTCGTCTATCTCGTTCACCACTACTGCACCACACCACTCTCGTTTGGTTCATCACGTAATCTTTAACATGACTTTGGCACCTTCTGGAGCACATAAAACGAAGCACCTTTTTCTATGGTCATACTTCTCCCTCGTCACTCAAGACGGATCTGTCATTTCGCAATGAGGCGTCACTGAACGAGAACCGGACACCGCCATGCTCTCGGCATTCGATCCGCTGATCCTCTATGCTGGTCATCTTCAAGAAGAGAGGCCTTCGATCACCTCTCGACGGCGACGCCACGCACCCGACCGTGCGATTCCCGAAATAACCTCCGCATGCACGCGTAAGCGGCCGCGGAAACTTCCACCTGCTGCATCCACTGACGAAGACATACAGTGAATTGCGCAGGACGGCTTGTAGTCTGTGAGGAATGTCTACGCGTTTGATGCTTACCGTAGAGGCGCCATCAATTGCTTAGACTAGCCACACGTGCGATAGGCCTGCCTCGCTGGACTCGTGTCAAAAAAGTAAAGCGGCGTAGAGAAGGAAAGGGGGATGGTTGGAGTAGGTGAACAACAAGCACTGAGTCACACTTCTCTCTCGTGAGTGCAGTAACGTCGAGACATACGTCACCGGATGTTTGGTAAGCCCGCGGAACGGGCCTCTCACTGTGTCACTATTTGCTTGCGATTAAGCTCTTTCTCGAAACCCAGCCCTGCGTGAGTGACAGCCTATATACTCGACCTTTCCTGGCGGGCTTTAACAGGCTTAGACGTGTGAGAGGACTATTTATGGGTGTTTTCTGAGCCACCGGCGGAGATTGTCAAAACAACATGTCGCCGCTATTCTATATAAACAGAAAGGCCCCACGTCTTACATGAAGCTATTGAACACTGAAGCTCCCTTCTCTAACGGAATTTTTTTTTTTGCCAGAAGGTCACCATGCATCCGCACCTTGAAGTATGCTTAGTGTGACTACATACTACTTCAGTAGAATCACGCATGCGCAGAGTCCAAACATTTTCTACATATATAGGAGAGACAAGCGGCGTCTGTCGACTTTCTGTTTACCTTTTCTAAATCACCACCTTAGGATACGATGAACGGCAGGGTGCAGCAAGTAGCAGAAACTTCTTAAAAAAGGGGTAAATTTGCAAGGATTTGTCGAGGGGCTCTTGCACGTAATTAAATCTCTTGAGAAGCGCCGACTATTTTTTTGTCTACAACGAAGACATGTTAAAAATGTGAAAACGCTACGGCTGCAGGGTGAAATTTTGACCATCTAGATGCCACAAATTAACATCTCGTGTTACCCGGCAGCTGATGACCGAAAACGCATGGGCTAGATTCCGGCCGTGCCGTGCCGGTCGCATTTGGATGGAGGTGGAGGACTAAAGGCCTGGGGTGCTACGCAAGGTGGCCCGAGCTTCTCGGGCGGACGAGTTTGCTCCGCGCTCACTCTACGGCGACCAAGACAGCGAGGAGCATGTAGCAGCGCTGATAAAAACGGCTACAAGAGCGCCCGTGACGTCAGAAGCGCATCTTGGGCCTTTGCGGTGGCCATCAAACAAACACCCGTGTGTGTACACGTCAGCGCTGCCACTCGTTCAACAATTCAGCAGTGCAGGACCGTCACCTCGATTGTCGCGCAAACTTTTCGCCAACTGAACACGCGCCTTCCACAGGCGTGTTCGTGGGCGTTTGTCCTCTTTCGACAAGGTGGGTCTTTCGTTGCACCTGCAGCATGGAAATTTCCACTCTCCAAGGCAGCAAACGTGCACAAGCAGCACACTTGTTCTAGTCGTTTCGCTTCTATCAAATATAAAGTCTGGGTGATTCCACGACAAATCGACACGAGACCAAAAGTTGATATTTTAGACTTAATTGAGTATTTTATGTTTCGTGCACCACCACCAGGTAGCCCGAAAGTCAACTTCGTTTTATGATTAACGGCATAACTTACGAAAAAAAAATGTCAAACTTCACCAACACGGAGGCACCAATTTCGTCACCTGCCATTTTCGAAAATTGCAGATGCTATAAAAAGACAAATATTTTTGTTTCAAGGAAGATACTTTTAACCTTAAATGCATGTCTAATGAAGAATTAATTCATGTCGTTTCAAGTTTGTAGACCTTAAGAAAATAGCTTATAAAAATGTCTAATTTTGCGACAGTTTAAAATAAGTTACGTATTCCCTTTTTTTTTCCTCTGAAAGTAATGCAAGCAGCGTTTTCAAACTTGACACGTTTTAAGGATATAGTGTGTTAATTAGGTCCATATATTATTGCTGCCGTAGGGCAAATGTAAATTTTTATATATTGCCTCAAAGTTCTCATATCGGCAAAAGTGTACTCCACTGAAATTTGAATAATAAAAAAACCCCACCTTAGATTTTTCTTAAAATCCGTGAGCAAAACTATCTACAGCGCGTACACAGCGCGTATATAGTTTAAAAATAGACCACAGTGTGTGCATCCATCCACCCGTCTTTTCATGCGTACATCAGTCCATCTTTTGCACTACTCGACGGCTTCAACGTAGGCATTATGGACCTTAGAAACTACCTTCACTCCACCATCAGCATTCCCATCGTCAATCGGCAGTCATTTTTTGTCACACACTCCCCTGCAAATCATTCATGGTCGTGAAAGAGGCCGTATGGTCATGTGAATGGTAGCCGCTCTACAATCGTTCAATGTTTGATTAAAATTGAACACGATTCGGTGACAGCGAGTATAGGAAAAGGTGAACACGATGCACGAAATATAGCAGCATAAGCACTATTTGATCGGAATACAGAACGATAAGACACCTTGGGGGAGGCCCGTCTTGTTATCCACTCACGAACTATACGCAGTGACGCGCCGATGCATCAACTGGTCTAACAGTCGTCCTTATGTCCACCTTTTGTGACTCTTCTCGTCGAAGTGTTTCACAGAATGTTCCATTTCTACCGAGAAGAACCTCAGCGTGGGATTGATGGATAGATTACAGGATACGTAGCCATCTATATTTCTACGCAGAGAGTCTTCATGTGCGCTGGAGGCACCGCGTACATAAAGCGCGTACATAAAGGCTTCCTTCATTTACGGTGACAACGCGCCGCCACGCTCAACGAAAATAAACGAGAAGAGCTAACATGGCATCACCTATTCTGATTACACTGATCTTACTACAAAAAAAAAAAGAAAGGTCAATTCATTTTCTGTCCCTTACAACGCAGAGTTTCTAATTTTTCCGCAATATATTTCTTACCTTTCTTTCCACTTTTCTGCCACCAGTGTCCTAATCATGTGTTAGGCCTACTTATTTCGATCGTGGGCGTGTTCGAAGCGCCATGTTGGCTCGTTCCCAAGCGTACAGGTGTAGTCAGTGACCACCTAAGAATAAATACAAGCGCCACTCCAAATATTGCGGCTAACCTGTCCTTCATCCGTCTGAGAGAGTCATGTTGCGTGGTTTTCGTTGCGACCATACGTACTATCTCGCTGATAAGACCGATACTATGCGCAACATTGATGGAAAGTTTGTATATAGTCCCTTTGAAACATCCAGTTTGACACAGAGTGATGTAGAAATCTTTGCGGACATTGCGCAGAAATTCAATGTTTTTTGACTGGAAACGACGGAACATAACATGTGTCTGTATAAAAAAATCCCCAATCTGAAGAAGCGAGTGGCACTCGTCTTCACAGAAATCAGCAGATTTGATGAGCCACCTATGCAAATTTTCTCGGGGTTGGTGAGTTACGGTTCTAGGTAGTAAATGACTACAGGTGGTGATCTCCACATTCAATGAGAACATGCGCCCTGGTTTCTCTCGCTTCCCCACAGCATGAACATTTTTCGCTCTTGTTTGCTGAATCTCGCTTCATAACTACGCGTTCTAATGCAATCCGACCTCTTCAAACAGCACATTGCGCTTTCCCTTGAGTCATTATAAAAGGCGTCTCTGTATTTCGTTCTGAGCTTGCGGTAACTAGAGCTCATAAGCAGAATTTGAAGCTGCTAGGTGGGAGCCCAACCCAGCAATCTGCCTGAAATCAATGAAGTTTACCTCTCTGTATTTTCCCTTCAGGTGTGGCAGATGCCGTTGCTGCTGCCGAGAGATAGCACCCCCTACAAATGTCCTCAAATGCGCGGATGTGCAATTTTACAGTGTAAAAAAGTTCATGAACACTTTGTAAATTGTAAAGTGTGTGTGGAGAAGTCCTATGGCTATTGCACAGGTCGGTCGGTCGGTCGGTCCTCAAAAACCTGGCGCAACCCACCACGGAGGATCGGTCATGAAACGGCCGGTACCTCGTTTTTGAGATCGAACTGTTTTACCAGCCGGGATATTTAGACAGAGATGTTTAAACAAAGACCAGATTGGTAAATGGTGGATCAGAAATAAAATAAATAGATGTAATGAAAAAACCCAACAAGCTGATATAACTTGAAATTAAGTGAAATTATGTCTCAGTTTCACATTCTATTCATTTTGTTGCCTTTATAAAATCGCAGGCGGCCTGATATTGCCATGTCTTATTTCGTTTTTATTATTTCACACTGAACATTTATTTTCGATCTTTTTATATTGATTTCTTTACATTCTCATCAATCACGCTGAGAGTGTGCAAGAGCGCGGTTACAGCTGGCATTAAGCCAGGGCACAGACGAATGGACAGACGAAAGTATCTTCCTCCGGAGCAACGGTCTGAAGGCAATCTTCGTCGCTAAGCTCGGTTCGATATTTATTCGCCACAAGGAGCCTGTTACAACACTTGCAAAGTTCGGACAAAATTTACTATAACAGTTCGCCAATTCAGTCCAAAATATTTCATATCACCGATCGTTGATTTCAGGATGCTTGGAAAAATTCACCAAGGCGTTCAAAACATGGATTCATAACCAGCGACACAAATGCATACCTCTGAGATGAGATCAACCATCTTAGGCGCACCCCTTCGGTAAACTTAGTTGATAGTCTTTCCTGTGACTAGCGCCACTCTGCTCTCCCATAGTCGAGTACCTCGTACTCTCATTCGTTAACAACTTTTTCTAAACACACTCTTAACACTTACGTAAATGTACGTAGTGCAGAGTGGCAGCAAGGGACGGCTTTATGCTCTCCCATAGTAGAGTACGCAGTACTCTATATCGTTAACCAATTTTTCTAAACACACTAGCTATTCTCTGTGCACATAAGCTGTGTAAGATATATCCGGAAACAAAATTCTCTTAAACGAGCTTTGCTTGCACACACGTCCTTGTGCACCACCTCCACAGTGTGATGTCAACAGCAGCTTCATGCTCCCCAGTAGTAAAGTACCTCGTACTCTAAATCGTTGACTTTTCTAAACAGTCAAACGCCGTGTGAGTTACGAAAGAAGCCCTCATAGAAGGGTCAGTGTAACTCACAATCATCAAGTCGTCCACGGCGTAATTTTTCTCGACAAGGCCTCATCAAGTGAGGCCCACGGGACGGCTTTATGCCCTCCCATAGTACAGTACCTATAGTGCTCTAGATCGTTACCCACATTTCTAAACACACAGGCTATACAAAGTCGCATCGCATGCATCCCACCGCTAACGAATATTATCTTAACTTTGCGTCGTCATTTTCTACGTGAGGTATGAAACATACTGCCTTCATTTTTTTGCGTGAATCTCGTGGAGACATGGATGCAGCTCACACCAGTAAAAAAAATTGCCCGCAGCTTCCCTCGGGGGAACACTGAGGAGGATGCGGACCATATAATTGGTTAACGGGGTGTTAAAGTGCGACTTACTTGGGTCGATGGCTAAATTGGTTAACGTGGTTGTGAAATGGGGTGTTAAATTGCGACTTACTTGGGTCGATGGCTAAATTGGTTAACGTGGTTGTAGGAGGGGGTGTTAAATGAGTGAACACGTACACACGTATGCGAAAGGGCGGCGCTGGTCGAAGGGACGTCGATCATTGTGTTTGTGGATTCGTTGGAATTCATTTCGCCGCGACCTTGGACGTCGACGCGCCGTACAAACCAACCGACGAGCGCCAACTGAGCGAGCGAGCGCCGACCTTGAGTATATATACAGCACGACGGCGCATGCACTGTCAGCTGTTAAATGTTCTCGAAGCGCGACGCCACATGCGCGTCCACTGGAGAATCAGGAGAATTGTAGATGTCGAACGCGGTGTGTAGAGGAGGAAGGGTGCACAGATGGTGGAGGAGTGAAGCGCGCGCGGTGTGTAGAGGAGGAAGGGATGCACAGATGGTGGAAGAGTGGGCGACGGCGCGACGGCGCATGCGCGCGCGTCAGCTGTCGAATGTTCGAGAAGCGGTGCGGACGGCGCGGACAGCACACTACAAGGCGCGAGTATGAGATGCTCCGCATCTAATAAAATAGTGGTTGTTTTAATTTACTCATTTTCACTTGTAATTTTGAATGCGTGAGAAAGACGCGCCCTTTACGCCTACCTCGAACGTTAAGTGGCGTCTGCGTCAATAGATAGTTATAGTATACCGGGCTTACTGGGATACCGGGTGTACCGTGATAACGGAATCGAAGTGCGCATGCGCAGATACGTACGTCACCCGTACCGCTTATCGTACGCTCGATATTTTTCAGATTTAACGTTATTGTGGTAGCGTAGGCGTACGTAGTGTACGTGAGCATGGCGGTGCTCTCGGACCCCCGCCCTGAAGTGATTTTGGCGTAGTTGTTGTAAGATTCACCTTTTTCGCAGCGAACAACTGTTTAAAGTGGCTTCGCTTGCCTTCAGTTAGCTTCGATGACCGAGTATTACGAATAAGTTGACGTAGTTTTTGAGGTAGCTTACTATTTCGAACGCGTCTAGGCCTAACTACAAACGTAAATAAATCGCCAACATAAATGTTTTCACGTTTGGTGCGTGCTTCATATTTATTTACTTTTATTACTAAAGTAATAAAAGTGATAAGTAATAACAATGCTTCGCGTGGTTGAATAGGCAAACATTCTCGTTCTGTCTTGTTTTTCACTGTTCTTTAGCTTATTAACCATTCGATAGGTGGCGCCACCGTTCCAGCTGGGGCACGTAAACCACGTAAATGCTATCCCGCTAAACTATAAGACGCTGTTCACAACGATAGTTTGCTGCATGGTAACGCCATTCCCTTAACCTCCGCTATCACGCTAACGGTAAACTATAACTGTCTAATATGAAACGCTCATTGCGCACAGCCATTATTTTCCACAGTGGTACGGAACACATCACATGCCGGGCTACTTCTCGTAGAAAGCATGTGCAGAAGCACAACCATGGTAGCTTTCCCTTCATTTGCAAGACAACTTGTCCGTGAGCATACTACGTTTTTATACACCAGGTGCGATGCTCTGGAAGTTGTGCAAGTTCGGACTGCGAGGTATGTAAATACGCACGTTTGATGTTTGGCACTCGTCGTTCTGACCGGCTAGGATACTGGCCAATGCAGGCACCGTACAGTCCAGTTTTCCGATATAAGTGCTTCGCCAGAACGCAAGGCTTAGCGCATTACCAAATCAATACGGAGGTTTAGAATAGCGCACCGCAAGCACTTGCGGTGCGGTCACTGCGCATACGTCGTGACGCGCGCCGTCGTTCGCGCTTGCGGCCCGCCCCCAGAAATTCCAGAATAGCGTGCGGTGTGTGCGGCCCGCGAGGCCCGAAAATTACTGTGTGTAGCTTCCGTGCATATTGGTTTGCGGTCGGGACTAGTCTCTAGACTTTTCTCTGGGGGGAGCAAACGCTATTCTAAAACATCATATGGCGCCCGCAACTAAAGCAACGCCCGCAACGCCTGCGAACGTTATACTAAACCTCTCCGATATTGAGACAGGGTCGGTAAACATAGTAAGCGATGGGCGCGTCTTCCTTCATGCATAAGGGGGTGGATTGTGGCTATGTTACTAGGGGGTTGCATGCATGCATCTGTTTTCTACGTCTCTCAGTTGTGGTGGTGCAAAAACGCTTATTGTCGTGGGTGTTAAATTGCGAAAAGCTTCACATCTCGTTGCGGCGTCAATTGGCAACGCAGGTTTCTTCTTTCTCGCGCCAGCACCGTGTGTGTTTGGCCGACAATACTGCTGGGCATGTTGCAACGTCACCGCACACGCCACGCGAAGCAGCCATTCGTTTTGGTTTTGACACATCATTTCTGGGTTATATATAACCATCGATAGTTTTCTACCGGAACTTTTTATCCCTTTTTATTGGTGCAGCCACGGCGGCCGTATTTCGGTGGAGGCGAAAATGCTGGAGGGCTGCCTGCTTTGAGTTAGGTTCACCTTAATCAAAGAAGCTCCGGTGGCTGAAATTTCCGGAGCCCTTGTTTACAACGTCTCTCATAAGGACATGGTGGTTTTGGGACATTAAACGCAAATATTATTATTATTATTATGTTTGTCGAAAGCGCGACTGAGACGCTGCTCTACGAGTGCGCTTTAAGTTCTTCAGCCAGCAGAAAAAAACAAACAAAGTTCCTGTGACAAGCTTAGCAGCAGAGCTGCTTACAAAGAACATTGTGGTCTATGAGTAGCGCACGCACGTAAATGCGGGCAGTATAGAAATAGTAGAAAACGTGCATTCCTTGCGGCAATCCGCAAATCAAACAGCGGGGTCATATCGAACGTGCGGCTTCATTTTGCCTGCCCTATTCTCCTTGTGATGTATTTTTTTTTCAAGGAAGACTGTGCTACTTGCGATCATTGCGGCAGCGATGAAGCGATAGAGCGTGTTCTCTGTCACTGCCCTCGTTACAGCGCGCAAAGATGACAGCTAGCTGCTGCGTTAGCTCGCCTTTATGACGAAAGAAGAAGGGCATAGTAGCCCGGCTTTCTTTTTCGCGTGTCAATTTTTCCCTCCGCTTTATTTCTCATGTTTCGTCCCCATTCCCTTAGGGCAGGGTAGCAAATCAGATGCCCCGATTTCTGTTTAACCTCTCTGCCTTTCCCTCACTTTATTCTCTCGCTCTTTCTTTCTCTCTATCGTATACTTTTATCTTTGCTTTGATTGTCGGCATGATCGAAAAAACGCGCACATATGCTTTTTTTCCCAATTCTGCCAGCATTGACCGTATTATTAACAAGTCACTTCCATCAACTGAACGGTCGCTGCTGCAGGAGGTGATCACACGCTACGCCTCAGTCTTTGACTTTGCCCAAGACGAGACGTCTACCGTTACGCCACCGTCTTCACGTACGCAACACCGCATCTATACAGGCCAAGCACCACCAATACGCCAGAAGCCCTATCGTGTCTCGCCTTCCGAAAGGAAAGTCATCGCTGAGCAAGTTGAAGACATGCTAAAGAAGGGCGTCATACAAGAATCGTGTAGTCCATGGGCAGCTCCTGTCATTCTAGTGAGGAAAAAGGATAATTCATGGAGATTCTGCGTAGACTATCGTCGCCTAAATGCCATCACCAAAAAAGACGTCTACCCTTTGCCACGTATAGATGACGCCGTGGACTGCCTGCATTCTGCCTCCTATTTTTCTTCTGTTGACTTGCGTTCTGGGTATTGGCAAATTCCTATGCATCCCTCAGATAAAGAGAAGACGGCCTTCGTAACACCAGACGGTCTCTTTGAGTTCAACGTTATGCCTTTTGGTTTGTGCAATGCTCCAGCGACATTCGAGAGATTTATGGATACAGTACTCCGTGGACTAAAATGGGAAATTTGCATGTGCTATTTAGATGACGTGATTATCTACGGCAAGACTTTTCAAGAGCATAACCAGCGCTTGTCGCTTGTGTTTGAATGCTTACGCGAAGCTGGCCTTGTTTTAAACTCAAAGAAGTGTCGTTTTGGAGAACGTCAAGCCCTGGTATTAGGCTTTCTCGTGGATAAAGAAGGCGTGCGACCAGACCCACAGAAGACCGCAGTGGTTCGCAACTTTGAACCACCACGAACAGTGAAGGACCTGCGAAGTTTTCTGGGTCTGTGCTCATATTTCCGCCGATTTATTAAGAACTTCGCACAACTTGCCTCCCCACTGACGTCCCTTCTTCATAAAGACACACCGTACTTGTGGGATGATAAATGTGAGGCTGCATTTCAACAGCTGAAGTTTTTATTGACTTCGGGACCCATCCTAAAGCATTTTGATCCTGATGCTTTGACTGAACTTCATACTGATGCTAGTGGGCTAGGTGTTGGTGCTGTGCTGGTCCAACTCTGCAACAGTCGCCAGCACGTCGTAGCATATGCCAGTCGGACACTGACCAGAGCAGAGACGAACTACACCGTCACCGAGCTCGAGTGCTTAGCAGTCGTCTTCGCCATTCAGAAGTTCCGACCGTATCTACATGGCCGCGAGTTCACAATAGTGACCGATCACCACTAACTATGGTGGCTTGTGGGACTTCGTGACCCGTCTGGCCGGCTGGCTCGTTGGGCGTTGCGCCTCCAAGAGTACAGCTTTTCTGTTACCTATAAGAGTGGACGATGTCACACAGATGCCGACTGCTTATCCCGCCTTCCTTCAGTACACACCAATGCTGACGACAATGACATTGATGACTATTTAGTTTCTGTCTCGTCCGACTTCCCAGATACCAGCAGCTTCAAACGTGAGCAGCAGCGCGACCCTACTCTAAAACCTTTGCTCGAAGCTGCACATAACTCCGTCGACAAGCACTTTAAAATTTCAAATGGCTTGCTGTATAAAAGAAACTATTCAGCCGATGGACTCCCGTTGCTTCTAGTGGTGCCGGAAAGCCTGCGCCAGGTCGTCCTTCGTTTTGCGCACGATGACATAACATCCGGTCATCTCGGTTTCACACGTACGCTGCATCGACTACGTGAGAGGTTCTACTGGCCAAAAATGTGGAAGACCACAAAACAGTACGTCACCAGCTGCGCTATATGTCAGCGCCACAAGCCATCCACCACTGCCCCGGCGGGTTATTTGCAGCCCATCCCTCCACCGACATCCCCTTTTGAAAAAGTCGGCATTGACTTGCTCGGACCCCTTCCTAAGACTCCATCGGGCCACCGATATGTTATAGTGTGCGTGGATTATTTAACGCGTTATACGGAAACGGACGCACTGACATCGGCCACAGCAGCCGCTGTTTCTTCTTTTCTGTTACAACGGGTCATACTGCGTCACGGTGCTCCACGGGTTGTCATCAGTGACCGTGGACGACAATTTATGGCCGATGTGGTTGAAGAAATTTTGCGCCTCTGTGGCTCCTCTTATCGCCACTCCACCCCTTACCATCCGCAAACTAATGGTCTCACTGAGAGAACAAATCGAACTCTCACGAATATGTTATCGATGTACGTTGATGCTGACCACAGGAACTGGGACGCCGTCTTACCGTTTGTTACTTACGCGTATAACACCGCCAAGCATGAAGTTACTGGACATTCACCCTTCTTTCTGCTTTACGCACGAAATCCACAGAGCTTTCTGGACACTCTATTACCTTTCTCGCATCAGGAAGATCTGTCCATCGCTCAGACGTTGTGTCGCGCTGAAGAAGCACGTCAACTAGCGCGCCTTCGAACATTGTCTTCGCAAGAACACAGCAAGAGTCGCTACGATGCCAAGCATATCCCCGTAGAGTTTTCTCCTGGTGACTACGTGTGGCTGTGGACTCCTGTTCGTAGAAAAGGATTGTACCGGAAGTTTCTAGCGAACTATTCCGGCCCATTCGTGATAGTCACTCGTCTCAGTGACGTGAATTACGTTGTCGCCCGAGTCACAGCCAATAACCGGCGTTCGCGCACTACGCAAGTTGTTCACGTAGCCCGCCTCAAACAGTACCATCATAGGCCTATTTAACTCGCTCGGCGAGCTTCGTCTGCCGCCGGGGGAAATGAAACGAAGATGCGCGAGCCTACGGGGCGCGGAAGAAGAAGAAGAGTAGTGGAGCGGCGCCTGGACTGTGTGGTTGGGTGGAAGCGTTCTTGGCCTGTCTCAGAAGTACGCTGCTATTTCACAACGCCTTTTCACCTCATCTGTAAATAAACACAGTCACTCGCAACAATATTATGTACGTTGCACATACCATGGAAAATGTTCATGTGTGCTTTGGAGCAAAATCAGTACTATGTTGCAAAAGAAGGGCTCTCCCGTGATGCCAAATTGGTTTTGAAGAGGGTTAGGCTAGGTTACGGAACTGACTGCAGTTAACGTTTTTGAGGTGCGACGTTTGCTTGCTATAAGTCAAGAGCTTACGCAAGGGCATCGCCAGATGAAAAAGAAAGCAAGAAGAAATGACTTCAATGATTTTGCGCACATGGTGAAATTGGCTGGCATTGAATTGCCAAACTTCAAGCGAAGGCAAGGAAGAACACCGGCTATTGAAGCAGAACGCACCCATTCGATTCACGCAACTGCATCTCTTCTTACAATATGGTTCCTCCATTCCATTCTTCTCTCCGGAACACGTGCACCTGGGCGTTGCCCCTTACTCAATGCGCTAGGGGATAAACTGTTTTGTACTCGTAATCAGAGGTGCCGCACTCAGGCAGAAAGAAAGAAAGAAAAAAAGAAAGAAAGAAAGAAAGAAAGAAAGAAAGAAAGAAAGAAAGAAAGAAAGAAAGAAAGAAGTGAAATGAACCATCCATCTACCATGGATGATTGCCAACAGCTCCCGCTGCTCTTCATTCGCCGATTCACTTCACTCGCCGATATCATCTATCTGTAGCTGCCTTCGTACTTGCTCAAAAAAATTGTGTGGCGTACCATGTGTCAGTCGAGATTGCCGCTATGATGCACCGCGGATCTATACGCTGGGCACGGATCGAAGTGCTGTCGTGCGCTTTGCCCCTCCCATCGTCATTTTCCGCCTTCTTTGATGAACCGAAGACGACCGATCAACAGCGACCCTTCCCCGTATACCCGGGAACCCGTATACGTATTCAAATGCCACTGTGCGGCCGTCACCACTTCATCGATTTCGCCTGCTACATGCACTAGTTGTTTTGGAGAACGCTGCAGCGAAGGAGCTTGGGGGAAGAAGAGGGGCTGCATCTCTAGAACTATAGGCAGCGACGTAGCAGGAGTTTGCGGTGTCATGGTTGTATATAGATTTGGAGCAGGTTCGGTCTTATTGGCATCGGAGGGCGGCAGTCATTCGATATCGATCAGCGCTACCGGTGGAGCCGCCGTGGCTGCTTTGGGTTCTCGAACGTTCTTCGTAACGGACGCACGCTCAGACGAGTTTGACGATGCTTCATCAGGTGCTCCTTCTCTTTATTCGCGTATTATGAACTTTTTGTTTATTTATAGTTTGTACTGCCTGCTTTACTATTTACGGTCGACAACTCGGAAACCCGGTCGTCACAGCCACGCATTATCCGCTAACCACAGCATATGTGAGCCGGCCACTTCTTCACCACGTAGAAAAAGTGATCCTTACATGTAGTTAGCTCATCTAAAAGGGCCTAACAACAAATTATGTATTGGTTTCAGTTTTCACCTCAACTTCTATAGATGACCTTCTGGAAGAACTACTCTCATTTTAAATACGGTATTGGAGCAGTTATTTACCCGAAAGTTCTTTAGGGGCAAAGCTTCTTAGTCACGGTTGGCCGTTGAAATCCCTGGCGCAGCGACTGAACACACTTATGAAAGAGGCATCAACTTTAGTTCTTCCAGAAGAGAAAGTTGGCCACACTAAAAACGCTGATAAAAATGTGGAACTCCTTTGTCCCCAAGCTTCGCGATCTTACGCAATGCCATTCACAGCCTATTATGACAATTTACCTGCATTTAATCCCGACAGAAGCCCAACGACCCAGATCATACACAAGCGGACAATGATCGGATCAGATCAGACCTGATCGAGCTTGGTTCGACAATTTTCAACCTCATCCTTTTGTTATTTTGCTTGACGTAACCGTTTTGAACAAACATGCCAAATTCATTTTGACGACACGCATGATCATATCACCTTATAACAACTTCTCATCCGCTTCAATCTATCGAAATTTCTGAAGCCCTGCACTGCGGCGTCTCTCATCATGATATGGCGGTTTCGGAATGTGAAACCTCACATATCAATCAAATCATTCGTTGCGGTCTACGGCCGACTGTAACTGAATCCGCATGAAACCTTGCCACTGCAAGCTTATCATAATTCCCAATTATTCACTACATGATGATATAATAACCACGAATAGGACTTGTACCTATAGCTCAACGCTGATAAAGATAGTGACTACTCGTAAGTAGAACGGAACTCTCGTATTGGTAGGAAGGAGCGAGTCACGTCACACATTATGCACATATAAGTTTTCTCGAATAAATAATTTAGCAATACTTATACGCATCACAAAAGATTCGTTTATACGCAGCCGATTCAGTATGTGATACACATGAGAGTTCCTGTGACGTGCGCTCACATTTTCTTCGCTCGTTGATGTCGAAATATTTGAAACAAGAAGTAGAAGCCCAGACCACCTATGCAAAGGACACTCAATGAAGTATTTTGACCTGAAGAAGTTGAAAGCTCTGTCAAGTCACGCCTCTTGTTCCAGTTCAAAACAAAAACACAAACACCAGCATCCACCTGAAGGTTCTGTCTCGGTGAACTCTTGAGATAGAGAAAAGAAACAGAAAAGTTTTGGAAAACAGGAACTGTGGTGATATTTGTGAGTTTGCAATAAACAATTCCTCAAAAAAGGCAGAAGGCAGCTCTTGGGGAGAACATGCTAACATCGTTATGGCTTTTCTCGATTTAGCGAATAATCGAAATATGATATCGCAGAAAAAGCTCACTTCGCCAAGCGAAAATCTGCAGCACTAGATACATATCTAATATGCATCATTACGTTACACTCGGAAGCAAGTGTACTGGTTGAAAGGGTCGTCTGTTTGTCGTCAAGTGTAATAATTCTCTATGCTCCTGGTGTCTAAAGGCGGAGAACATACTACTTACGCAAATTCAGGTGTGTATAAGAGCTCGAGAATTCGCACTGCTGCAGCCTTAGCCCCAGCATTTCAATTGCTGTCTACGGTGAAGTTGGTCACAAGGTGATCGGTTGCTCACAGTACGTTTAAATAGGCAAACTGGTTGAATAACGTGACAAGGTGGAGGAACAAAACAACTTAGACAGTTCTACCAAAACCAACGCCTTTTTTTTTTTTACTGAAATTGTCGTGTAATTTTATAGATGTGCCCCTGGGAAGCGACACAAAACTTGAGCCTTTCAAAGCTCTGAAAACATAGGTGAAGTAAGGTCGGGCCAAAATTATACGGCACCTCACTAATCAACAGTCATAATTAGCGTCTGTAAACGTCGTTTTTTGATGTTGCCACAAGGAGAGGTGGGGTAAAAAATAAAGCAGCGATGATCAAGGTAAACAAAAGGAACTCATTATAGGATATTTACAGGGCGTACAAAGGAACCGGGGTGGGGTAGGGGTACAGAAAAATTACAGTAATTAACCGTATGGGCTGAACAACTCCAGAGCGTGTTACGACTCGCAGTCGCTATACTTCTCGCCACAATGTTTGTGTTCTCAAAGGAGGCGCGATTGAAGGACATGTTGCGCACCATTCTTCTGTGCTTCTCAAGACGCTGTTTTAAATACGATAGTCTTTCTTGGGGACCTTCGACGGAAAGATTTTGGTCTGTCTGTCTGTCTGTCTGTCTGTCTGTCTGTCTGTCTGTCTGTCTGTCTGTCTGTCTGTCTGTCTGTCTGTCTGTCTGTCTGTACATTTGTCTGTTTGTCCACCCTAACGATACCTCAAACGGCAAACCCCATTCGCAGCGCCCACCAATATTTCTAAAGGTTTAGCGTTCATATTTTTGCGATTGTCAATAAAAAAGCAATTATTGCGCATATCTGAGGCGCCATAACAACACTTCGAAGTGTTGTATATCTGCCTTTATAATAGAAGAGGCACACACAAGTTAACCTAAGAAATGTAGCGTTTATCGCACGGCGCTGACAGTGCAACGCGATGCTCAAAAAGGTGTTTCCAACGCTTTGCTACGACGTCACGGTGGTCGCACCTGCCCGTCGCTTCGCGTTCTACACCTTATAGCCTCCGAAACTGGCGCGCATCTTTCACCGCGGGCTGCACGCCTTCGTTTTCGAAGATAACTGCCAGATGGCGCTTCTGTCTAACGTGCCTCGATGCGCACGTTCGTCTCCGCTACATGCTCGAGGCACTCCAGCGCAGCGCCTTCAGAATACTCTTCACCGATTTGCTTGCGCAGAACATCAAATAAACGTTTTGTTCACTCTCTCTAGACGCAAGACTGTCGTCTTTCTACTACATCTGCGGTGTAACATGCAGATTTGAAACCAATTTTTTTTCCGAAGCTCTTTAATAACATATTTTTAACTTTATTCGTTTTCAAACTACTCAAATTGCTGAGCTTTTACTTAGCGGCCATCAAAACACAAAAGTAGCTTGCACAATTTCTCGTTGCGTTAGGCGAAGTAAACAGTTATTATATAGACGTTACATAAAGCGCTTAAAAGTGTGTATTCCTAGGGCCCTATCGATACCTGTGTAATTACAGTAACTAGATGCCTAATACAATGCGTATGTCTACACTCATCGTCATTCGGCTTCTGCTTTTCCCTATAGGTCCTACCACGTGCCGCCGCTATCAGGATTTTTACTTCACCGGTTGCCCTAAAGAGCTTCCTTGATTACGGTGTGTCAGCAACATCCACGGCGCGTAGATAGATGAAGCGCGACGCTCGTAAATGGGGTGGGCGTACTTAGTGGCGTACGGGACATCATGCCTCCTTTGACTCTTGACACGTTCCGATTGACGGCAATGTCAGCGCGCCCACGTTGGTGTCACTCCAATGGCGGCAAAAATGAATTGCTTGTGATGCTCGATGAACTAAAGTCCGTTGTCGGGAGTAATTAATTAACAGATCCAACGCCGAAAAGGGATCACCCATGCAGCAAACAGAAAAAGAGAGAGAGAGAAAGATGCAAGGAAAGGCAGGGAGGTTAACCAGACGCACATCCGGTTTCCTACCCTGCACTGGGGAATGAATGTACGGGAGAAAAGAAGTTGCAGAGAGATAAGAAGGTACACACAATCAGAAATACCTGCCGTGGCACTGAGCTTGCCCAGCGTCAACATTTATTGTCTGAACGCTGCACGCAACCCTCCATACTTCAGCCACAATGGTAATATTATGAAAATACAGGTCCGGCAAGTTTAGGTTAGATAAAGGAACTTAATTAGGTACTTACACTCCTAATTTTTTTTCAGTGTTGCAATTTCTAAGCATCGAGTGGTACCAACCTATCAGATAATCGTCCAGTGTTGGTTATGAAATTAAGGTTATGAAATTAAGTTTCCTAATAAATTACTTTATTAGGAAACTGAGTTACTGATTGATTTATATGTGGGATTTATTGTTCCAAAACCACCATGTGATTATGAGAGACGCCGTAGTGAAGGGCTCCGGGAATTTCGACCGCCTGGGGTTCTTTGACGTGCACCCAAATCTGAGCACACGGGCCTACAGCATTTTCGCCTCCATCGAAAATGCAGCCACCACAGCCGGGATTCATTCTCGCGAAAAAAAAAACTGAGTCAAAATAAAACCGAGCTGTGGCACGCCAAAGAGGCTGTCAGGAGTTTTTTTTATGTCTTTTGATGATTTTGCCTGCTAAAGCACTCATTGTGCGCTCAAGCATTCATTGCACTGCATGCCTGCAAGTCATGTGTTCCCATTAATGCTTCATTATGAGTAACCGCGGACAGCTATCAAATCAAATGCATTGGTGAAATGAGTATATGTGACTCCTTTCGTGTAATCCTCACTTGCAAGTGTATGAGTTACTTTAAAGAGGCTCGTAAACCCTCTTCGGGGTTTTTTATATATTATCTATAGAGCCGTGTGACCTATAAAAGAGTTAGTGTGGCACTTCAGAGAGACTAAGTATGGGCGGCAAGCCAGGACCACCTGGAATGTGTCTTATATACTCTTCTTTTTTTGTTTCTCACAGTGTACCGCTTGACCCTATTTCTGAACGCATTCCAACTTGGTGCGTTTGTTTTGATGCAATAACATTGAAGAGCTCGTTTCGTAAAAATTTCATGGCTGGCGTCGACATCAACACCGGCGTTGTCGTCGTTAGCTGTGAATGAAAAACGGGCACCGTCTGTGAGCGAAAATCCTAAATCAGTGCAAATAAACAAATACCAAAAATCTTCTGTTCCAGTGATAATACAACCCAGGTCTTTGGCGTTGCAAGACTAGTTCGATCACAGAGACATGCCGCTGGTTGAAAATGCTTTAGAGAGGACAAAACATCTATACGAATGACATTTTGGGGGCAGGAGACTCCTTAATGCATAGGATATTTCGTGGCAAAAGCGTACAATGGGACCAGGCGTTAAAACGTGTGAATTCGCCTCTTTTTTAATCTCTCAGCACATGCGTCCACCCCCAAGCAAAAAAATTTTAAAACCCCCTCTTCATCTCCCATCCTTTCCTTCTGAAAATACAAGCTTTCTCACCCCCTGCAGGTCTTTACCAAGCAAAGCCCTACAAAAACGGGTGAGACCAGCGCAGGAAAATGAGGCAGGTGGACCGTGCAACCAGCGGATAGTTTGAAAGGGCTCAGTCATTGCAGTTTGCTCGGGCATACTATACAATCATCATTATCAGCAACAGCATCAACAAGACAGAGAGAGAGATAAAGATGCAAGGAAAGGCAGGGAGGTTAACCAGATGCACATCCGGTTTGCTACCCTGCACTGGTGAAGGGATAAAGGGGAGAAAAGAGGTTGCAGAAAGATGAGAAGGTACACACAATCACGAGCACACTCGGGGAGCACACACAGTCTACAGGCGGTCGCTCAGGTTTGTTGACTTAAGGTAAAGTAGCAGTGCTTTAGTTGCTTTCTGCGCAACTGAGGCAGATGCCCAAGGTCCAAGTATCTTCTGCACACAAAATGGTCCGGGGTCAAGTCGACTCAAAACCATCCGGAGCTGGCATCGCTGTGTGTCGTAGCAAGCGCAGCTGCACAGGCCGTGTTCGATGGTCTCTTCAGCTCCACAGTAGTCGCATGTAGGAGTGTCTGCCATACCAATGCGAAAGGAGTTCACCTTTGTAAATGCAACACCCAACCAAAGGCGGCATAACAGTGTCGCATCGGAGCGGGAAAGTTGTGATGGTAGCTTTAGCTTGAGCGAAGGATCCAGTTCATAAAATTGGCACCTTTGGAAGCTGGTAGGTGACCAGAACGTGCGTGTGAGATCTCGAGCCAGCAGGTAAAGTTGTCTTGCTGCATCATTCCTTGATAGAGGAATCGAGACTACACGAGTTTCTTCATGGGCTGAGCGGGCTGCATCATCGGCTAATTGATTTCCGGTAATACCGATATGTCCAGACAGCCATTCATATATAATATCATGCCCTCGTGCTAGAGCTTCATGATGGCAATGTCTTATTTCTTGTACCAGTTGGTCATGACTCCTCCTACGCATGGCAGACTGCAAACTCTGAAGCGCTGCCTTCGAATCACAGAATATGACCCATTTTCCTGGACGTTCTTGAACGAGATATTGTAAAGCAGCCCTTATAGCAGCAAGCTCTGATGCCATAGATGTAGTCATATGCGACAACTTGAATTTGATTGTCATTGCTGCAGCCGCCATTACAGCGGCCCCTGATGAGCTTCTGGACGAGACGGACCCATCAGCGTATATCTGCGTTCGGTCCAAGTACAACTCATGTAATAATAGCAGTGTTGCTTGCTTCAATGCTACCCTGGAGTGACTGCTTTTCTTTTTGATTCCCGGAATTTCAAGACGTACTTGCGGCTGGTCGAGGCACCACAAAGGACATGCCGTTCTCGCAGCTGGCGTATATCCTGATGGAATGCTGTTTAGGTGCTTGGCTATGACGTCTGAAAACGTAGCACGTGGTCTTCCGGAAGGTAGAAGGGCCAAGTGGTGGTCGGGGACACGGCTAGCATGTCGAATGTGCGCTCTGAGGCAATCCACAACTATATATGTCCTGACCGAATGGTCTTTGGCAAGCATGATTGTGGCACAAGTAGAAGCGTATCGGGGCAGCCCTAGGCAGACACGCAGTGCCTGACCCTGCAAACTCTCCAATTAATGAGTATTCGATTTTCTGGTGTTAGTCAGTACCGGCAAGCTGTAGCGCAATAGACCCAGAAATAGGGCCCTGTACAGCTGTAGCATGGAGGCCACAGAAGTTCCCCATGCTTTACCGCACAATAATTTCATGATATGCACAATAGATAGCAGTCTCTTCTTCAAGTACGCACAATGTGGGCTCCACAAAAGACTTCTGTCGATTATTATGCCCAGGAAACGATGCGTCCGTGCATATTTGACACTCTGCCCATTGATGTAAACAGGGTACGGCGTCATTGGTTTGCGTGTAAACGCCATCAACGCGCACTTCACAGTTGATATATTTAGGCCTTGTTTCTGAAGGTAGGCTGTTGTGAGGGTTGCTGCCCGCTGTATTCGTGCACGCATCTGAGGGCGAGTAACTCCAGCACTCCAGAGGCAAATATCATCGGCGTATATAGATAGGCACACCGACTTTGGCAGAACCTTCACCAGACCAATGAGGGCTACATTGAACAATGTGGGGCTTAAAACACCTCCCCGAGGCACTCCGCAGTAAGTGTAATGTTGGGCAGTTGTACCCTCATATGTTTGTACAAAGAAACCCCTGCCAGTTATATAATCTTTTATCGATTGAAACATTCGTCCACCAATTCTCATTGCTGCGAGAGAAGTGAGGATGGCATCGTGAGCAACATTATCATATGCACCCTTCACGTCAAGAAAGAGTGCCACTGATATGCGCTTGCGACTTTTTTCTTGTTGAACAAATGTCAATAAGTCAAGGACACAGTCAATGGAGGAGCGGCCCCGACGAAAGCCTGCCATGCAAGAAGGGTATTTGGTGTATCGTTCCTGCAACAAAGTCTGCAGTATGTTTCTTTACGGACTCGTAGGTGGTATTTTGCTGTTTTGCAGAAAGCGTTATGGCATAATGGGAACTTCACGACTATATACATCAGTAGTAGGCATTCTAGGACAGTTTTAAATGGTCAATATTACGCGCATGTATGTTCTCTTCCATGCGGCATGGTTGATGGGACCGTGAATCAAAGCCAGGCTATAGCACTCGGCAAAGTGGTTGGCATGGATCCCGACTACAATATCGTGTTCTGCTATTGCAAGCGAAGCTGAGGAGTCTTCCTACTTTGTGTTTTACAAAGAAGGCTGTTATGAGATCACTTTTCGGGTTACGTAGTTGTTGTCTGCAGCCGCCGCAGCCGCCGCCGTTGTCCGTAACCACATCACACGGAATTAGAAAAAAATTTGCACCATATCCACGGAGTGAATGATGGAGAGTGGGGCGAAGCATTCGTCCGCCCATTCGTTCTTCTTTCCGTCCGTCCATGCGTCCGTCTGTGTGACCGTCCATGCGTCCATCCACCCGTCCGTGCGTGCGTCTGTACGTGCGTCCGCCCCTGCGTTCGTCCATGCATCCGCCCCTGCGTCCGTTCATGCGTCCATCCAAGCATCTGCCTGTGTGTCCATTCGTGCATCTATCTATTCAACACTCCAAGTACCACCATCTCGAATCTTTTCATTATATATTCCTCATATAGAAGCACCGCCATCCAGCGGACATTTCAAGGACTAAACGAGATGTGGCACACGCACACTTTCTTACGGCTTGCGCTTCGGGTCTACTTCCCACCTTTAACCACCTCGAGTTCATGGTATATACTAGTTCACTGTATTCATGGCACTGCGGCCTAACGCTCGCTAAACCTTTCTAAAACTAAGGAGGGTACGTCCAGCGAGTACAACGTAGCATCCTTTTCCTGTCAGATAGTGCTCAATGTACATGCGAATGGCTGCTAATGGGAAATGAGAGACAAGAGAATTCGGCTTTCACTTTCTTACGGCTTGCGGTTCGTATCTACTTCCCACTTTTAACAACCTCGAGTTCATGGTATATACTAGTTCATTGTATTCATGGCACAGCAGCCCAACTCTCGCTAAACCTTTCTAAAACTAAGGAGGTTAAACCCAGCGAGTATAACGTAGCAACCCCTTCTTATCAGATAGTGCTCAATGTACATGCCAATGGCTGCTAATGGGGATCGCAGTGTGCGCGTTAACTAAAAGCCAAATGCTCATGTCTCTCATTCCCCCTTAGCAGCCATTGGCATGTACATTGAGCACTATCTTTTATTGTACTATAACGCTCAGACACCACTCACCGGCACCACCTTGGAGGTCAAAATGTTATACTGTTTACACACTACAACGGCTATGAGGGACGAACAGGTGCCGCTCTAAGGAGCTTCGCCCCTAAAAATAATAGCGGGGTTCAAACCCGCTGTATACGTATGATCAGCTGTGTACTCTGCCACTACGCCCCATTGTTCCATGCTCGCTGCGTGGTAAGAAAAACTGCACGATAAAAAAAAAACACGCCGTTTCGCTTGACGGGTAGGAGTTTTGCGATTTTCATTTCTGACTAAACCTTGCTTTTTCATAATATGTAAGCTACTGTGTCCACGAATGACATGCCGCTAATGCCAAGACGCCAAGTCTCTTTCAGGATTCAAAAAACATAAAACAAATTATACAAAAATCACCGAGAACCCGGGGAAATTTTTCAGCTTTTACTTCCGTGTACAATAGCAATTTCTCGCTTTGTCTTCTAGTTGACGTGCGCAGAAGCTAATAATTGACTGTAATGTTCGATAAGTACACGCGTAGTTGATTGAATAAGGCGTATTTTCTTGCGCAAGGAACGATATGCTATAGCACAGCGGCAGTGTCAGAGTGTCCTAATGTGCATCTGTAAACCGATAGCTCGAACTAAATAGCCGATAGCTAAAAACCAAATCGCATGTCTGTGAAGGTGTCTCATCGTGTTACTTTATGAACGCACGCCGAACGACAAGCCTGTGTTTTCACTTACATGAGTCAGCGAAGTGCCGACGAGTGCACCTGGTGGCTTTCAGCGGCGCCCTGTGTGCGCTGCGCCGCAGGCTGAAAGCGCATCGCCTCGAAGCTCATCGCACCCTGTGCGGACACCATACGCAAGAAGCGGTGGTTCATTAAGGTTAACCGATGACTAGGCTGTACTTTACAGTCATTTTTACTCCTCGGCATAGCATAATGTTAAACCCAGAAGCACAGATGACAACGTGTAGGACGGACTCGGCCAGTACGCTATTGACCGACATTCGCTGGGAGTTGTACTCGTACGGGTCACACTGAAACCGACGGATCTCGGCGCAGGTAGCTCGCGAAACTTGAAGCTTGAACATTCCGCAAGCCTCTCATTGTTGCATTCAAGTGTATAGAAGGTAAGCAAAAGTATAAAAAAAATGCCAGAAATGCGTTTGTGTTGTGGTTTTGCCTCGTTGTTTTTCTGGCATACTACTACACACTGCGGCATCGCAAGTGGAATCGGACGCTGGACCGTAACATTCATAAATTATTTCTCAGCCAGCACTGCTGAAAGACCGTCCCAACTGGGTTTGTAAGCGCCCAGCTCTACAACTCCCAGGCTTGGGCTAAAGTGGCTTTACCGCATTGAGCCGATATGACAGAATGCCAGCTGATTATTAAATTTAAGTAATGAAAACGGCGGTGAATGTGATGTAGTTGTGATGCAGTTTTATAAAAAAAAAGGTCGTAGTGCCTAAAAAGTACCTAAGGATCACCAGATACATACACATGCTACATGTATATTCGCGCTTCAAAACGTGTAATAGAAATGTTGCGCCACCTGCACTTGAAGGGGGCTAGACATCATGAGGATAAATACCGGTCGCTGTATGAATTGTTGTCCATAACACAAGAGGTATATGTTCAGTGCTGTCTGTTGCGCTGTTGCGTAGGATTATAATGTGTGTGCCGATGTTCTTTCAGTATAGGTGACGTAATCTTGAAGCCATCTATGAAGTACACTGCTTTTAGAAAATACTCGCCCTCTTTTTATCTTTTTTTAGACGTTAGTTCTAGGACAGCAGGAGTGATTCTATTCTTGCAGGGAGTTGATGCACTTCAGCCCGACAGCTTGTAAAATTATATGAGACAGTAGCGCCACTGCCACAGAGAGTGCATGAACTCTATTTCAGAAGCGTGACCGTATACTTTGGCGAGGAAGCTTGATCACTCTCGATCAGCCAGAGTACCGGCATTCTGTCGAGAGGGTGTGCCTACTTTGTGCAGCAGAGAGTTCCCAGCACTCCCGAAAAGAGAGTGAAACATGGGACAAGGCTTAACTCCCACAAAAAGAGTGGCCAGCACTCTCTTGGGGCTGTGAGTGAAGGTTCGTGGCGCAGCATCCTTGACACGGCACAGCGTCACCGTGTCCCCGGCACAGCGTCCTTGGCAAGGTTCATTGGTGATTGATATGTGGGGTTTAACGTCCTAAAACCACGATATGATTATGAGAGACGCTGTAGGGGAGGACTTCGGAAATTTCGACCACGTGGGGTTCCTTAACGTGCACACAAATCTGAGCACATGGGCCTACAACATTTCCGCCTCCATCGGAAATGCAGCCGCCGCAGCCGGGATTCAATCCCAAGACCTGCGGGTCAGTATCCGAGTGCCTTAGCCACTAGACCACTGTGGTTGGGTGTCCTTGGCAAGGTTGATCGAAGGCGGTAGTAAGGGGGGTGAAGTAAAAAATTGGAGAAGCTTGCACAAATCCGCACAGGGCTTGAAATGAAGGTTCTGAAAATCAATCTGTTTGTTTGTAGGTTGTTTATAGGCCTTCGTTAGGTGACGCAGGTCCTTGGTTGCTTGTTGCTAGGTTTTAGCTAGGTGGTGCCAGGTTGCTTCTTTCTACGTTTATTTTCTCAGCGCACAGAGGTTCAGGTGACACTGCATACAGTCACAGACACGACGCAGTTGACAAAACTCCCAGAACAAGAAAAGTGGCGCCGAAATTCAGAATTTGAACTTCTCAATACTACGGGCAGGTAGTCCTTGCCGTACAGGTCCTCCATCGCTTCCGGGCCTTCTCGCAGCCATTTCCGTGCCCTACATGGCATTCTCTCTCTGTACGCACTACTCGTCTTAGACTCGCCGCCGTCGCTTCGCAGCCGTTTGATGGGCTACCTCTGGCCTTCTTCATTATTAGCGGGCCAGTAGAGAGCAGGCCAGTAGAGAGAGAGAGCCCAATACCCTTTTTTTATGATTATAGTTTTCATACGGGCCGCACAAATTACGGCTAGCCTATAAGAATCGCTGCCTAACGAACCCGCCATCTGATTTCACTCTGATGCCATCGGCGCCCGCTGTTAGTTTTCGCCTTGCTTCCAATCTAACACCACACACACACACACGCACACACACACACACACACACACACACACACACACACACACACACACACACACACACACACACACACACATATATATATATATATATATATATATATATATATATATATATATATATATATATATATATATATATATATATATATAGATAGATAGATAGATAGATAGATAGCGAGAGAGAGGGAGAGAGAGAAACGCACGCCGCATGACCTGCGAGCAAACTATTGTCTGACAACCGACGTTGTTTTCGCTAAAACAGTTAGTAATCAGTTAGTGAACGCATGTCCTTACTTGTTTCCCGAGTATTTTACTACCTTCGAAGCATACTTTTACTAGGCACCAGCTACTACAGATAGTAACTTTAGCTATTACTAACCAGGGGACCTTTCCTAATGTTTTTAACTAGGCAACTACTAAGCCCGTTGCCAGATCTGTCGTAGATGCGGCAGTGCATGTTGCCGTAATGTCGAGATCGTAAGCAATATTTAGATAAGTTCTATTTTTATTGACTACCTTGGAATACACGTTTCATGCTACGAATTGGCACACTCATGAGTAAATAGAAGAGGACATGATGATGCGTAGAAAACAACAATTGCCTTATAAATTCTGTGACTGCTAGTCAGTACGCGGTGAGCGGTCCCAAAGCAGGAGCATATATAATCTTCAAGCTGCTGCCACGGTAGAATTCTGGTATGTCCAAGTCTTGTGCATGCAAGTCTTGTTCGTGCATTTCCATGCGTTCTCTTGTGACACATCCACTCTTAAGAGTTCTCATATCAGCATAATATCACGTGAGTTTCAGAATAATATGCTCATATGGACACAAATGAGCATATCACATGCTCATATGAGTCCATATGAGCATATGAGATTCACATTTGATCATACATATGTGAATCTGATTTGATCATGTGGTCAATCCTTTCTAAGTGTGTTGCTGTGATTCGCACTTACCCCAGTATAGTTGCATGATGTAATTAAAAGCCATCAATAAATCACGAGGTCCATGTGAATTTGTTTTTTTTTTCATCCTATACTTTTGTAATAAGATCATATGGATGTGACCACGCTTAACAAAGTGTGCGTAAACCTCTATTTGTAGGGTTTACTAACAATTTAGTAATGAACTAGCCACTCTAGTCAGCACTGTTCACTTACCAACTAGGTAGTAACTTTAACTACCCAACGACGCAGTGCTTTTGCCCAGCCTGTTAGTATTTGGGCTAGTGTTTGTTACGAGCTCAACAAGCTTGTGCCTTTTGCTAGGGTTACTTTCACTAGCTGCATTTACGAGCTTCTTGGTGGATTATGTGAAGAGTAACAGGCTAGTGCTTTGTGAATATACCAACGTTATGTGGTTTTTATGCGGTTCTTAAAGGGAACAGAAGAGAAAAGTGAGTCCCGTAACTGTCTGAATCAGGTGCCACACCTCAACAGTAGCTCACAAGGGATGTGGGTAACGAGGGATTACAAGGATAGGATTAAATGGATAGTATATATATAGAGAGGCCTTTTTTTTTAGATTGTATGTTCAGTAATTTATGCGTTGCTATATCTGGTAGTGGGTGGCCTATGCATAACGCAGCCTCAAACGAACATTCAGTGCGCACGTACGCTATCGATAAGACAGCGCAGTGAGGCGTGCTATCAATAGACTGGTGCGCGTGCGCAGTTGTGGAAACGCTTCTCGCTTTATAGCTCCACAAGCGTTCCCTTGGGTTACCAAAGAAGTTACGGTCGCTGTCGCCCTGCTTGCTCGGCTCATAGATCTCGATGTCCTCATTCCTTTTTACCATTTGTAATGTAGTGTTTGTTTTAGGGGCGAAGCTCCTTAGGCCGTGAATCGCTCACTCCTCTGGATGTATGTAGCCACCTTTACTTTTGAGTTGTTATAGATAGCGTTGTTTGAATAGCCCTTGGGGATAACATAACCAGATGGCGTTAGTGGTTTTCACTGCAAATCCGTGGAGTGAATGGTGATATTCGGGGCGAAGCATTCGTCCGTACGTCCAGCCATGTGTCCTACCATCCGTGCGTCCATCCGTTCGCCCGTCCGTTCATCTGCCCGTGTTTCTGTCTATCCGTCCGTCCGTCTGTCTGTCCGTTCGTCTGTCCGTCTGCCAATCCGTGCTTCCGTCGCTTCGTCCGTTCTTCCGTGCGTCCGTCCGTCTGTCTGTCGATCCGTGCTTCCGTTCATCCATCCGCCTATCCGTGTTTCAGCCCGTCTGTCCGAGCGTCCGTCCCTCTGTCCGTCCGTCCGTCTGAACGCATGGACAGATGGGCACACGTACAGATTGATATACGCTCCGCCTAACTCATCATCATTCACTCCGTGGATATGATGTGATTTTTTGTGCACATAGCATCTGCAGTGAAACGCAAAAGAAAATACACCACGGTCTTTAGAATTGCGTATCTGCGCATTTTAAAAATGAACAGACTGCCTAACATTTACAAATTGACGTGGAAAATCAAATAAGAATAATTTTGGCTTTTTATTGATGACGTTCAAAAGCGTGAACGCAGCCATGCAGATCAATATGGGTCGGCATTCAGCACCAGCCTGTACTTTCGCCGCGTGACTGGATCATTGGAGGATAAATGCGAACAAGCATACCGACAGACCAAAGTATCCCAAAAAAAACTATCGTCTTCACAAAAACAAACACTAAGTGAAACGAGCGCTAGTGTTTCTCTTCTTGGTGTTTGTTTCGCTGCACTTGCTAAGATGCGCGAGCTTTACACCCACCAACTAGCACAAAGTCTACGTTGAATAGCGTTTGTTTAGTCGTTTGTGAATAATGTCATTTTGTGCATAATGTACCAAGCGTACTCAATTACTGTCATCGTCCTGGATTTCGTTTTTTCACGTGACTGTGAGGGAAACAAAAAACTTGTATTACAGTTCTGTCGAGGTTGGCTTTATTCTAACACAAATAAAACTTGTAATTGTCCAAATATTGTTGTTCTAGCTTTTTATTTTTTTTCAAGAGGACGGGCCGAGCCCTAAGTCCGTTGTGGTCTTTTTCTAAATCATGGAGAAGATATAAAGCTTCTCTTTGTTGAACTGAAACAACCACATCCTAAATGACAAAATTAATCAATGCAAAGTTAATAAATAAAAAGCGAGCAATTAAAGACCACATGAAAGCTGGAGTCCTCAATTTATAGATGCAGCATAGGTCTCGTTAACCTGCCCACAGAAAATGGACTCGCGTCGAAAAACTAGTACGAATGTTTTTTTTTTTTTTTAGGCTGCTAACCGTGTCAAGTTAGTTCGTGAATGTATTGATCTTTGTAACGTAGTTTTCAAAAGGAAAAAATGGTGCAGAAGTGAATTATCTATCGTAAAATACGTTATGTGGGGGGAACCTGCAGTGGTTTGTGTCTCGCCCTGTTCCGTGTGTATCTTTGCTCTGGACACATTGGGTTTCGGCCATCGCGTGTGGGCAGGAGGTCTGGTCGATGGAAAAGCGATTATCTTGATTGCTAATGAGAGACGGCCGGCGTCCTCCCTGCTCAGTCGGTAGCCGCTTTCTTCGCCGCGTACTTCACACTGCCGGGCTCTCATTAGTTTAGGGTGTGCGCTACGGTAAATCTCCGAGCATCCACGAAACTTTCTTGATGGGTAAAACGAGATAAAATGCGCAGAGTTTCTCCTGACGCACATGGGACGTTGCGGTTCCTGTAGTTACAGTAATGGTATAACGCGATCACGTTTAGTTCAGTGGAACACCATGCGGGCACACTTATAAGTCACGGAACCGTTCTTCCCTAACCCTGCCGTCTTCGCTAAAAAACCACGCAGCAACTTGTCTCCGCAGCTGACAAGTAACATTGACCCGGCTGCATTTGGGTTTGAGTTGCAATTTAGGAAGTGTGCATCGTTCGGTTGGTGAATGATCGATGAAATAACCATGTTTATTGGAAACCTGCAGGTCAACCTGCATGTAGGTTTTGTCCGCGCGATGATCGGATTCCGCAGTTTACCTGCGTACACCAACTATGCTTTTGTTGTGAGCACCGCAAAGATGTGGCCGTGCCACGGGCCCAATAGGTGCCCCAGCTCCGATTTCTAGCCGTGTGCAAGTGCAAATTAAATGCTGCCTTAAGGTGTGGCAGTTTGGGCTAGTTTGTATGACACGACGATAATTATAGCACGAAAACAGAACGATGATAAAGAGCGCTCGTGTCCTTCTTGTCTCTTTGTCGTCGTTGCGTTCTCGAGCTATAACTACCGTCGTGCTGCCTCGAGGTTTCGTCGTTTTGTGTCGTAATTGAAACAGTCACGCATAATGCGTTTTAAGTATTTTCGAGAGTTACATTCAAGGACTACTCATCCTATCGAACGTTTGTGAATCACTCTTGCGCATACACGTGGGTCTGTGATTGCACGCATTATTTGTGTGTACGTGTGATCATTGTATATACCATATAATAATCAATCACCCAACAAATTGAGTGACATGCCTAGCGATAAACCAGGCGAATTTCTTCCGGAATATTATTATAAAATGTTACCTTTCTCCACCTGCATAGTTTTAGGAGCTTGCTCGGCAAGCTTCTAATGCTTGCGCCTTGTCCGGCTGCGAGGGCCGGCGTCCGGCCTGTACACCAGTGTTGCCGGTATCCACCCGACCCTTTGTTGCTCAAGGCGTCCTCTGCAGCGTTGATTCCAATAATGCTCACTAGATGGCTCGATGCCACCCAAATCGTCGGTTTTCGATGTCCCGTGTGCTCGCCTCCTCGCGACTACACGTCCACTTTGTTCCCTTCGCTTCGTAAGCACGCAGCTCGTGACAAGCTCCTGCGATGAGTTATACGCACGGGTTATTCCGATAACCTCCCGAGCCATCTCACCTGCTTGCTCTCAACCCCGTTGAAGGACGCCTGATAGCTGGGCGTCTTCAATTTATGAGCTTTAGGCATTTGGCTCAAGGTAGGGGCCAGTATGCAATAAGGGGCAGTTCGTTAACACACCGATCGACGTAGACAACACTGCGCACTGCCGGCCACGGAACTTGCCAAACGGCGCTGCCTTCCCCGCACAGATCCTGCACCGACTAATTAGCAAAGCCTTCTACAGAAATGACATTGCCAAGAAACGCCCGTGCACTTCCGAGCAAGCTTCTCTAAAATTCCTCCCCTTGTGGATATGGCGGTCATTGTTCTTACAGTATTCGCTCTGTTCACTTGTCTAAAGGCATTACGATGTCAGTTACAGTGCTTGTTGGGCTGGCGACTTTTCCTCTTGCTTCCTTCCTTGTCTAATCACTCTCTTTTTCGGCAGACTGTGAAAACAAGGCATGTTTTAAGAATTTCATTTGGCTAGTGCCCTATAGTTCCTTAAATTATAATTGCTTCTTTCTGAGTATTCATTATTAAAGGGTAGGTAAGACCTCAGCTTCGCAAAGTTCGGTCAACTCGGGTTCCATAACGTGCGCAATAATCAATGGACACGGGCCTATAGCATTTCACCTCCATTAAAATGCGGCCCTTGCGGTCGGAGTTCGATCCCGCGACCTTCAGGTTAGCAGACGAGCAACGCTCGCAGCACGTATTCTTATGTAATCGTTTGTATACATATAAGTTAGGACAGGTGTCGCCTCCGCCATTTCCCATAACAAAAAAAAAGAAAAAGAACGTTGCCATTTCTGTGTCAATCCTACTGCTAACGACTTCGTCACGGCGTGCCAAACTCCGTGTCCGACCTCGTGAGAACAAGCCACACTCTTGTCTCCCGAACACAGTCACGTCCACGTACTTTGTATCGACCGCACCCACTGTCTACCTAATGTTACGCCACTAAGTGCCAGCCCCTTCCCTCTAGGCTGACCCATAATGTCGCGGATGACGTCATTATCGCGTGCGACGATTGAGAAGTTTTCAGGGAAGCGTGTCACGTTTTGTGGCTCGCACAGACGATCCCGTAGACAGGTGGAAGAGTGCAGGCATAGTACGTGATGGTGGGCACTTAGGTCACTATGTACCTAGCTAGCTATGGTAGAGGCCGCACAGGTACACGATGTTCGACGTCTATTTACATCGCTATCGTGCTTCGTACGCCGCTATATCGGAATTGTGGATGGACTTAGACCAGGTCTCACAGTGATAAGAAAAAAAACGAAAGTAATACACAAATCACAGACGATGCATCGAGCTGTCGGTGACGCAATGGAACCATTTATTTCTTTTCTTCACGCTAACACACTCTAGCAAACACTTAATCGTCTCTTTTGCTTGATACTCTTTTATTGTTTCTCCTTTTTTTCTTATTCCTTACTTTTCTATCCATCTTGTCCCTATTTCCATGCAGGTATAGCAAGCTGGATATTTTTTCCAGATAACCTGTCGGCCTTTCACCTAACCTTCCTCGATCTCTCTCTTTATGTCGTTGAACGAGAGCCGGAAATTTGACGGCAGCACTGCGGTAGCCTAGGTGTTGCATAAAAATTACTTTGTGCTATAGAGATGATGAGATTCTGCATAATGTCACGAATAGTCGATTTATTTTTCATGATTTTAGAACGTGTACGCGTTTGTTTTTAGCCCCGTATTTGGCGATGCATGGTGTGCTTCATCCGGAGCTTTCTTTCTGAATAGTCTCAGTTGTTTGAGATGTATCAGGTAGGCTCAGACTCACTGTTATAATGAGCCTATAGCCTCAATTATTTTTAATGAGGTATAAACTGAATGAAATTGAATAGCTTAAAATATTTGTGCCTGTTTTGGCGATGCCAGATGTGAAATATGAAATGCGCAATGCAGTCTGATTGAGATCACTTTTTAACAAAAAAAAAAGAAATGCAGCTCTTCGATTAAAAAACGGCGTCAATGCAATATCATCAGAAAATTGTTTTTATCATCATTACGCTAGAATATTACGAAACAATATTAAATGGTAGCATGAGTTCGGACGCCATGCAAAAGCCCTTAATTAAAAAAAATCTCTCAGTGGCTCTACCGAGAATACTTTGAGCTGACACCACGTTTACGTAAGCATTCATTTGGTTATGTAACTGGTACGTGCAGTTTATAGAAAAGAGTTCACCGTAACGTAGGTGCTTAATGCAGTCGAGGACCAGGAACTGCAAAGTGTGTCCTTCTTGCTGTGAAAGAAGCTGAAAGACCGATACAAAGTTTTCATGAGGGGCTTCTTCCTGGAATAAGTCACGAACGCGCGAGTTCAGAATTAGAAAATTTGATGCATTTCACTAGCGCACATAAATAGAAACTCAACGCATAATCAGTACTTTACCGATGCTTTCGTAAGTCGCGGATTTCGGGGGCGTCGTTGCAAGCGAAAAACCTAGTGTCCTCGAGCGTACTCCAGTGACGTGCGCACTCCGTCTTCCTAAAAACGGATGTTCTCTCGAGGGCGAGATTGTCTGTGATTAGCTGCTTTTGAATGGCAATCACATGTTTCACCACTGTAAGGTATCATTTCATATTGCTGCTTTTGTTGCTGCGTGTATTTCAACTCTTGACATTGATTATGGTCGTTAGCCACTAAAGTGTTTCGCTGCTAGGCACGTGGGCGAAGATTTAGTTTTATAAATAGAGCAAGGAAGCCGTTAAGGGGAGGGGGGGGGGGGCTTGCTCGATTGGATAGGAAGAAAGAAAAAAGAAACTAAGAAGAAAAGAAAGTAAGAAAAAGAGAAATGAAGAAAGAAAGAAAGAAAGAAAGAAAGAAAGTGATAAAAAGAAAAGGGGAAAAGGACAAAGAAAGAAGAAAGGAAAGAGAGAGAGAATGAGGCGAGGAAGACTGAAAGAAAGAGAGAAAAAGAAAGAAAAGAAGAAAGAAATATGAAAAGAAAACGAAGAACGACATGCAGACGCAAAGCATTGCTTGCCCCGATTTTCCTGTTAGGACAATAGCTCTTGAATTGCCATTTTATTTTCGCAGCAATTCGACAATCATTACAGTCGGCAACCGTGTAATGACGTGTACTCTTCGTGCCAACAGCGTTACCGAGCTATGAAGTGTTTTCACAGGAAGCCTGCCTTGGCGATGCAGTAATAACGCTCGTCTAATGAAGCCCCGTTTCGCGTAAGCAGCTCCCCCGTGCGTCACGCATTGGCGCTTGGAGATGACACGCATGGTGTTTGCGTCTGCATTCTTGACACGCAGCAGTTAGTGAGGTTGTTAAGCACCAGCAGGCATCTTAGATGAGTTACTGTATTCGTCAAAGGTATACATACTACATATATGTCATGGTAGTCTTAGTAATGAGTCAGAGACTACATAAAACTGCTTACAAAGAGTTTACGTATGATTGTAAGTGACCATGTTGGCAAGGTTAATAATAATAATAATAATAATAATAATAATAATAATAATAATAATAATAATAATAATAATAATAATAATAATAATAATAATAATATTTTAATAATATAATAATAATAATATTAATAATAACACTTTTATTGCTTAAATAAAGCAGAGCATCTGGCTGTGCCTGCTGAAACCATCGGTGACATGCGTGACAGAGCCTCCATGGCAGGTAGCAAGAAGCAACCGAACGTCTTAGAATGTAGTGGTAAATGGCACAAAAAAAATAATAGGGCAAACAAAAAAAAAACTCGTGCATTATTGAGCAGTAACAAGGCATACAAGCCTAAGTTACGACAATTGCACGAAGTTTATAAAAATGACATCGTACAAACACACAGAAGCACAGCGATGTTCGTTAAAGAGAATTAAAACAGTAGAAGATGGAGAAGAAGAAGCAGCATGTTTTCATATGACTACATATGCAAAAACATCAGTATACATAATATTCTATAGACGAATACTGACGCTGCTTGTTGTGGCATCAAAATTTTTCACCAGGATAAGAAAGGGGGGGGGGAGATGAAAATATACATAAAGAGATTACATATAGGATGACTGCCAGTTGGCCGGGTTGGTAAAGGTTCATGATGAAACAAGCGATAAATTTTTTTATAACTTGTTTTTTCATGAGACAAAAAGAGGCTACTCTTTAATTTATTCCATTAACCTTCAAGTATAACCATCACAGTTACGTCACTCATAAGTAAACAAATGCTCTAATATCCTGTGTATCCGATGCAGCTCGGAAGCATATATATATTACACCACCCTTTCCTTTTAATTTTTCATCAGGTTTTCATCCCTGTCAAGACATGCTCAACTTCCGATTGAGTGGGGGCGAATTCCAGTAAGCCATATAAAGGAAACAGACTTTCACTTCATGATAGCGCCACAATAACTATCGATGTTAGCATAGCAGTAGAACTGTGGACTCGCACATCGAAAAAAGGGCGCGAAACCAGGCTGTTGTTACTAAGCTGGTTGCAGGGACTGCATGGAAATGCAAAGAACGACTGGGCGTAGTTCTATTCATTCATTTTTTTTTGTACTGCGAGCGGCCCTTCCTGGATTGAAATCTGAGCTTTTCTCTCAATGAAAGTGACAGTGTCGTGAGAACAGGCTGTATAAGGTGTCCGAGTTACTATCTTTGCCAAGATCTTTTAGCCATAACAGCTTTCTTGGAAGGCTTCTGGATAGTCCACTCAGGGATCAGTTACTTGCTTCCATCAGACCGATGACTACCGATGACTTTGTGCGCGCGGAAGCTTCTCCTGATAGAGTTGAGGCCTCGCTTCATTTTTAGCCCTATTTGTTAACGTTAATGTTGACTACCGCTTTCGTTTTTCCGACAACGTGGGGAACCGCTGACGTAGTAGGCAATGCAAAATGCAAGAAAGAGGGTTAACAAAGGGACGTGTCGTTTTGAGGCCCTGCTCGCGTGTGATGACTGACAGGTGATTCGAATAGCACTTAGGGCAAAATCAATGTACTGAATGCGGAATGGGTGTTTGTTGCTTTCTGTGCACTCTATTCGTCAACCCCCATTGCCTAGGGGAGGCACCGCCATGGAGCATAGAGAGTGGCTGGATCCCATCAGAATTTATGCTGAAGAGAGTGCATCTCATGTATACATCGACTCGAGTGTCCGTGTGCATGTGTGTGTATGTATCTGCGTGTATGTGGATGTGTGTGTGTGTGTGTTCTGAGTGCGTGTGTGCGTGTTTGTGCACGCATTTGGGTGTGCGTGTGTTAGGTGTGTGAGTGCGTGTATGTGCATGTGTGTGCACATGTGCGCATGTATGTGTGTGCGTGTATGTGTGTGTGCGTGATTGTTAGGCGTGTGTGTGTGTAGGTGTGCGTGTATGTGCATGTGTGTGTTAGTACGTGCGTGGGTGTGGTTGTGCGTGCGTGTGCGTAAGTGTATGTGTGTGTGTATGCGCGTAGGTGTGGGTGCACGTGTTTGGGGCACATGTGTGTGCGTGTTTGTGTGCGCGCATGCAAGTGTGTATGAGCATGTAAGTGTGTGTTTCCATGTGCGTGTGCATGCCGGTGCGTGTGCGCGCGCGTGTGTGTGTGTGTGCGTGTGTGTGTGTGTGTGTGTGCGTGCACGTGTATGTGCGTGCGTGCGTGTGTGTGCGTGCGTGTGTGTGTGTCTGTGCGTGTGCGTGTGTGTGTGTGCCTGTGCGTGTGTGTGCGTGTGTGTGTGTGTGTGTGTGTGCGTGTGTGTGTGTGTGTGTGCGTGCGTGTGTGTGTGTGTGTGTGTGTGTGTGTCAGCGCGAGTTTGTGGATCGCAAGACCAATAATCTTTTATTAGTTATATTATTTGCATCTTTCTTAATTTTTTGGTCACGCAAAAACGATGATTTTTATTCTCACAGCCAACGACACTGACGTCGATGCTGATGCCACGGTTTCTGGGAAACGAGCTCTCTAATGTTATCGCGTTAAAGAAGAGGCTGCGCATTCATTGCAGTATGCGAGATTCTACCAGAGATCAGAGCCGTTCGTACAATCCCGACGTCCTAAAAAACCAAAAAAATCATGAGTGATTTTGCTGCTCTGGGGACTGACCAGACATGGGGACGCTATCCTAGTAACACCTGCCATCATCATAACCACATTCACCAGCAGCAGCAGCAGCAGTTGCCTCACTACGCGAACTGAAGCAGAGGCCTCTCCAATGTTTCGCCAATCAACCCTGTCGCTTCCTGCCGCGCTGTTATGGCGGCAAGCTTCTTAATCTCGTCTACCCCCTTAACCTGCTCTCTCCCCCTTCTGCGTTTGTCTTTTCTTGGAATATAGTTCGTCACTTTTAATGAACAGTGGCTATCCCGCCTACACGCCACAAGCCCTGCCCATATCTTTTTCTTCTTAATTTCTACTAGGATGTCCCTAACACCTGTTTGTCGCCTGACCCACACGCTTTCTTCCTGTCTCTTGAGGTTGCACCTGTCATTTTCCTTTTCATTGCTCGGTGCAAAGTCAGTTTAAGCTTAACCCTCCTTATAAGTTTTCAGGTGACTGCTTCATAGGAAAGTAGTGGTAAGTACAGGCAGTGTCTGCATCCATCGATTACTCAGCTTTTGAAGTCTGCATGCCATGTAATATAGATCTAACGGTGCCACGTGTCTGAATTGAGCGGTGAGTAAGTTAAAGATGACGACAACTACAAACCATTCCGAAGCACGCGCCTTTTGTCACGCTTGCGACGCACAGCGCCCGTTTTCACGCCAACTTTGCCATTGAGATATGCGCGTTACAGCAGCGGCGTCTCCAAGCTGCCCACTACAGCGTGACCAAAGAGATGCTGAAACTTGACTCACCGCTCCGGAACAAATACTGCATCGTGACTGCGGCTAAACTGAGCATGCAGTGACGTCATGCATGGCCTGTCGTCGAAACGCTCCGATAAACGAACGCGTCGTATGTAGTACTTTTGACGTCACAACGGTTCCTAGTACACGGACGTGGCAGACGTCATTTGCATACGCGGATGTGGATCGTTGACTGCAGCTGAAAGCGCCGATGAATCACAAGTGTGCGCTTCGCAGAGGATGCCGGTAGGCTATGAATTGTTTAGCCTCTGTTTATTTTGTCATGCTGTCATTGATTGATATGGGGGTTTAACGTCCCAAAACCAGCATATGATTATGAGATATGCCGTAGTGGAGGGCTCCGGAAATTTCCACCACATGGGGTTCTTTGACGTGCACCCAAATCTGAGCACACGGGCCTACAACATTTCCGCCTCCATCGGAAATGCAGCCGCTGCAGCTGGGATTCGATCCTGTGACCTGCGAATCAGCAGCCGAGTACCTTAGCCACTAGACCACCGCAGCGGAGCGTTTTTTGTCGTGCTTGGCTCCGGTTTGTTCAGCGAAGCTGGTAGACGTTTCTTTCGTGGTCGGGCTCTTTTTAATTTGTACTAAATCGAATGCACGAAAAGCAGTGAAACGTAATCTCTATCTACTATTATGGAAATAAATCCTCAGAAAGCGAGATCACACTGGTTATGTTTTCTGTATTGTGTCTACTTGAATCAATACTAAATTGAATACCATTAAAAAATAAAGTCATTTTACATTTAGTGATAAACTCGAATAACTTAATAACAAAATCAACAACTGCGCTGACACGCTATAGAGTTAATGAAGGAAGTGTTCATTAGAGTTTGCTAGTAAAAGCTACATTGTCTCTTAAGTTCGAGATGATACAGATGCATATCTTCACCTACACGCGCATGCGCAAACTGTGGTGGCTCTAGACATTAAAGTCATGGGGTACTTCGCCAGTAGGATTACGAGGCTTTCAACTAAATTCACGTGCGCCAACCGACAGCAGTAATCGACGATCACGTGGCACACTCACTAGGCTTTCAAAAAATTGACTGAAGCTCCGAGAGGCTCAGCGCGTGCTTCACGTCTGGGTTATTATTGCGATCGCGATTGTGTCTTAACCTCTGGTGGGTTCTTGTCTTCGTTTTCATGTTTCGTGTAAAGTCGAAATCAATAACACCCACCCGTGCATCGTATGCTAAACACGGGACTACATGTGCTCGCGCTATAGGGGGACGAACGCAGCTGAAGCAAGGATGGAATGAGTCAGCCACCTACGCACGAAGAGAGCATGTGAAAACAGCGCCCCACGTCGGAACCCTGCCGACGATGGCGCGTCAAGCGGAGAGAAAAGGCAGAGCCCGTCTATCGTCAGGCGAAGGAGCACAGGTGTGCGTGAGAAGGCGAGCTGCGCATAAGTAAGTGGTTCTTGAAGGGGAGAGAAAATGAGCAAATTGATGTCTGCCTATTCTGAGGACACGGCTAAGCTTCTTGTAGGAGATGGGAGAAGAGGATAAAAAGCGTAGTAGAGAGAGAAAGATAAAGGAGACGGAGCACTTGCCCCACGCGAGTGAAGAAAGAGGAAAGAAGCGATAGGAAGTATGGGGGGCATTGTTGAAAGAGTCCGAGGACGGGGCACCGATAGGCGAGAGCTACGCGTCATCAGAAGATCGCGAATGGCGGCCCGATCGGCGAGAGCTACCCTGACGTCGGACACCGTGGACGACACAAACGTTTAGCAGGATATCCAATGAGCGAGTCCCGAGGAGCAAATACGAACTGTTTTACTGTTTTATCATTACGTCGCGAACGCTCGTGCTCGCACTGTTTTGACAGACGTCGACGGATGACTCGTATTCATCTCTACGTGTTGTACCGCCTTCGTTTCGCATTCAGACGACCAACGGCACTAAAATTACTTTCCTTCCTGGAGTGGTCGTATTTCCCTACAATGGCGTTTTGTAGAGTTTCGCGAAATTGAATCCAAAACAGTTAGCGTCTAACTTCATTTCGTGTAGTTTTCCGGTTTGCTGCTATTACATTCACTACTTCGTCGTTGTGGCAGAACTGTGATTTTTTTTTCATATTTTCCACGAAACGCACACCCTCGCACACTGTTACAAAAACTTCATTGTCCCCAGGTTCCGTGTACATTTTTCACTACATTGATTGAAACAGGCGTGCCACGTGAAGCATGGGGAGACCGTATTGTTCAGAAACGGTGGGGACCCTATCTGCTCTAGCCCATAATAATGCTCTCATTATTGTTATGAAGAAGACAGTGGAGGAATAAATTAAGAGAGAGGAAACGAAATGCGGCATAGAAGATTTGAAACAACGTTGAGGAAGGGGGGGGGGGGGCATTGTGCGATCATCGGTAGTCTCCGTCGGCCTCGCGGAGAGGCGTACGTGCAACACTCCACGACGCTATATCGACCCCCATTATCGGTTCTGCTCGAATAGGGTGTCGCGCCTCATTGCCAGAGTGGAAAAATATCATCGCCGTTTCAGTACACGCCATATCGCATGACCGCTAGTGTGTATGATTGTGTAACGCATAGTCGATGAAATACGGCACTGCAGTAGTGTTTCTCTCTCTCACACGCTCGTCTAGTTTCTGTGTAGACGAGGCCAACAATAGACGTGTCGTAAGCTCCCTTGAAATAATGCCGTCGGCATCACGCCATCATCGTCTCATCCACCTTACTGCTGCTCAGTGCCACTGAGAGGACGCTTTCGGAAGGCAAATAATGGTTCGTCCTAGAGAAACCCGTTAATGAGCCTGGTAACGAAATGGTGCTGGGTATAAGTTACGGGTATATGTACACACGTGAGCTAATATATGGCGACCAATACAACCTATTTACTTTTCTGTCTGTGCCGTCTAGTGACGAGCCATCTGCTGCCCATTGATTGTTGTCGATAGCATCGGCCTGATGAAAATCCTCAAAGAAATGCTCCCGCCAGCCAACGGCTTGCCACTAAATAGAGCAGATGGTAAAGGTATACTGATGTCATCGAATTGGTATGACTGTACTCATGGGTTGCCTGCCATAATGTATGCGCTGCTTTTTCTTTATTGCGATAGCAATCATATGGACACTCGGCTGGATATCACCGCCGGCGTCAGCGTGTGCGTCGACGAGGACATCGGCGTCGATGTCATGCATTGTAAATGTATACGTATCTATGTATATCAAAACGCAAGAAAGAAAAAAATCACCCCAAAAAAGACTCCGGGGCGCGGAATGGAACGTGGAAACTCCACGTCGTGAATTCGAGGCGTTAACCACTGAGCCACCGAGAGGTACCTCCTTCAACCTCCAAACGGCAAGCTATTCATATCTACCATTTACCCCTTTTGGCGGGCATCTCGGGGGGGGGGGAGGGGGGAGGGAGAACTATCGCGTTTTCAGCATTATCAGCAAGATGTCGCAGTGAGCGCGCGGCGGCTCTCATCTCTCACACCTACTTTGGCTCGCGTAGAGATTAAGGGGGTCTACGCTCGATCGCGCGCACTAATCTTGCAGTGGGAAGAATCGTACGTCTTGGCTAGCCTTTGAGTTTCGTCGGAACGATTCTGTTTTAGATACCGGGCACACGAAGGACACTACAATCGTTGCAAAGCCTCCGTTTGCGAAAAGAGTGCGCTTTTCAGACACAGCAGAGTAACAACTGAGACGCATCTTTGCGTTAATCTGTACCTGTGAGTACGTTTCGTGCGTCCTTTGTGCGTTAGAAACGCGGGGCGCGCTGTGATCTGCTTGTCATTTTGCGCATGACCTTTCAATTTGTTGCTATCATGTTCATTGCATCGCCTTTGCGGCAGAGCTGTGACCTTTTTTTTTTTCATCAAGAGAGCGACAAAGTGGAAAAGATAAAGAAAAGACCGAGATACTGAAACCTCTGGTTAACTACCCAGTTTTTAGGAAGGGGAAAGGGTATGTAAAAGAATGAAAGAAGAGTTAGTGGCAACAATATACGACAATAGGAGCACTATACTGGTTGATTTGATTGATTTGTGGGGTTTAACGTCCCAAAACCACCATATGATTAGGAGAGACACCGTAGTGGAGGGCTCCGGAAATTTCGACAACATGGGGTTCTTTAACGTGCACCCATATCTGAGTACACGGGCCTACAACATTTCCGCCTTCATCGGAAATGCAGCTGCCACAGCCGGGATTTGATCCCGCGACCTGTGGGTCAGCAGCCGAGTACCTTAGCCACTAGATCACCGTGGCGGGGCTAGGAGCACCGTATTGATGCTCTTGTTATATACTTATAACTACACATACGAAACTGCTAAGAAAAATCCCGATCTCCTTTCTGAGACACGCTGTCAAAGACTTGCCAACAACTACTACAGTGAACTGTGGCACTGAGGTCATTCGGCCACAATGGGAACGATGGGTAGTACTTGAAGTTGCCTGGTTTTCTCGCTAGTGATTCAAACACACTTGCGCTTTGTTTATTTATGTGTTCTGGCTCTTTGGGGGTGGAATACCTTACACTGCAAAATGTCCTTTCGTTTATAAGCCGCCACCCGACGTCTACAGCAGATGTGGAAACCAAAATACCTGAGCACAACAGAAAGGTTATCAAAACGCTGTTAACCAGAAAAACGAAAAAAAAAACAAAATAGGCACGGTGCAGTTGTGTGTTTTTAGGGAGTACAGTGCCAGAAGGCAAAGCCTAGTGGATAAAAATAGTAATAATGAGATTGGAATCGGTAAATTGGAACGCGATGAGCACTGTCTCCCTCCCTGCTTGATTGGGCGTATCTGCCGTCAAATTCGTTTTCCTCACGATCAAGCGATCATATTCTTTTGATGTGAATTTAACCAAGGATTAAGCGAAAAGAACAACCAAAAGCGTACATTATCATAATGCGGCACTAATTAAATTTGGTTATTACCGTGAAACTAATCGCTATCTGAATTCTCATAAGAATTTGAGAACATATATCGAGTTCCATCAAGGTGCGACCTCTAGCGTATTGCAAGTTCAGCATTCATTAAAAGTCGAGGAACAAATTGGCAGGGCTACACGAACTATCAAGGTACAATTATTAGAGTACGAAAAAATAGTCTTTCAAAGCCTATCACGTGATAAATCTTGAATTCTAGAAATTTTTCGGAATCATATACTATTTCGCTTGAAGATTTCTCTTTACTGAATAATATGAACATGAAAATCATTTCTTCACCAAATATGTAAACTGTGACTCAGTCAAAATATAACCTAATCATAGAATGGTTGCGTTACAGACGATTATGTCTGATTTTTCGGTAAAATAGCGCTCACCTGGGACATAGAAGCGATTCGACCATCACTGTTTTCTTGACGATACAGCAAGTACCAACAAACTCGCAATTATTGACGCTCAATCTATTTCTTACTGTCTTACTTGTTCAGTGCCGAAAGTTTTACACAAATTATATTAATTATATTTCAGTGTGGCATAAGCGCCTTGTGAATTCACACAGCTGTTCATCGCATTGATAAAGCACGTAGAGAACCCCAGGTGGTCAAAATTTCCGGAGCCTTCCACTACGGCGTCTCTCATAATCATGTGGTAGTTTTGGCACATTAATTCCCACTTACCAATCAATTATAAAGCTCTTTCAGCGGTCTTCGCTAGAAAGGGAGGGATGGCGTATAAGAGGTCCTTGCCCCCTCCTCCTTCCAGGGGGGGAGGGGCAAAGGCTCTTTATACACGGCTCGTTCAAAAGAGTGTTTCACAAGCACACCCGCCCCCCCCCCCCCCCCCCCCCTTCGACGAGAAATTCCGGCCTACGACGATGTGGGAGCTACCAGCAGACGGAGGAAAATGACAGCCCCTCCGACTACAGCGCCACCACTGCGGGATCGCGAATCGGGGCCAGCTTGCAGCAGCTGGCTTACCAACCTCCAAATTGTAGCTGCCCTATTCTAGCCATATACAGCTTTTGCTGAAAAAGGCCGCTCGACTGGAGCCCTAAGGAGGATGAGAAGAGGTTGAGAGGGCCAAAAGCCTATTTCTGCAGCCAGTATGGCATAACGCCGACCCCTAAGTGCGACAACAAGAGATTTGTTTGACTGAGTTGGTTCATGCGGAACATCGCAGGTGCAGCGCAATAACAGTGCTAAGTAGCATCATAGACAGCAAAGACGTGGACCTTCAGGGGAAAGTCAGCGCTCTTTCCTATCGCTGATGCTTCTTCCTACATGTTGTTGGGCTGCACCTGAGAAACTCTAAGGGCAAACTGCATTGTTCCGGATGTGTACAGGCCTGTGAGCTCGGATATATAGGTGCACCATGTAAGTTCTAATGATTTATTCGGCTTAAGGGGAACGAGTCATGAAAAAAAAAGGGGGGGGGGGTACCGAAGCGTACGGTCGCGCCTATAGACTTTCGCTCTCGCCCTCTCCAGTCAAGAGGACTCGATCGATCCGAACTTCGAGCCGTACTGCTGCCCGACAAGACCAAATTCAATGCATGAAAATGTCGTGCAAATAGTTTATAGTCGTTGTCTAAATGAAATGGCATGATAAGAGCGAACAATGGGTCGAAATCACTTCTCGTGTGTGCGTGGTAGAATACTGCAGAAGATTGGAGCTTTGCTTCTTCCATGCGGAAAGAATGGTCTGAAACCTAGGTCTCTCTTCAAGCACATTGATAGTATTTTGCGGTTACGCGGTACGTGGGAAATGGAAAGAGAGTATGAAATATAATCAGCGAATAGTCTATCAAACATTATATCAAGCCGTCGTAGTCATATTTACTTCACTTTCCACCTAACAGGAAAAAAAAACATGCAACACACCTTCACAATGTATCATTCAGTTCTATAGGTCTTTGAGAAAATGTTGCAATGTCATTATAAGTGACTTGCGCTGAAGTTTGAGCAAATCACTGCCGAATACTTTTTTGATTGTGATTGGTTGGTTATTCAGGGCGCCTGAGAACTTCAATGATTGTCCTTATTCATGGTGATTTCCCTTGGAGGTCAGGCTCCACACGAACAAAGCCGCACAGCGAAGTGATCGAAGACTCATACACTTCATTGCAGCCACAACAATGTTGTGCGTGTGGTTAAATACGTGCCGAGCATGTACTGTGCACGACTGAACAACCCTCGCCAATAGGCGATACACGTAACCTTTTCGCAAGTCCTTTTGTTACATCTTCTTGATTCCACATTCGCTGACTCTCGTGCCTTGTCACGAATTCCATAACCGGGACGCAAGTCGCGTGACGCTGTACAAAGAAACGAGTACCAAGTTGTTGCCTGCAACTGAAAGCCAACCGATGACCTTTTTAAATATAGCCTTCCCTTTCTACTGGTTGTTTGCGCGATGTTCTACATTTTTGCCGCAGTATCTCATGGGCATGTCCGCATGCGCAGCTGTCGCGTGCGAGCACAGTGTTACCTTTGTGCGCAGATCAATGGACTTCCTTTTGATGGCCTTGATACGCAAGGTTTCAAGCGCTTGCTCTGAACATGCTCCTGATAATAATAGTGCCTCTCTCTCTCTTCAATTTCTCTCCCACCTAACCAGTTTCGTTACACACAAACACACACAAACAAACACACAAACACACACACAGACAAACACACACTAACACACACACACACACACCGACAATGATGTTCCTCGTCGGGCATCCCATTCGGCTCTCATAAGTCTACATGCTACAGCTTTACGCCGCAGGACCCTGATGTCAGATTCAATGCTCTAGTTTATTTCCCCCAAGTGCCCCATGTGTAAAAACATTCTACAAAGTGCACAGGCTGAATTTTTCGTATTGACCTCATTTTGTACAACCAGCAGGGCGAAAATACGCGTAAATATTCAGGTACTTCAGCAAGGCTGTTCAGAGCCTCCATAAATAATGCTCACTATAATGGTAAAGATGCGCTTGTGAAGCTGCGTTTTTGTTTTGTAACATAAACGCAGTGTTGACAAAGAAAATAAACGCCAGGCCGGCACGGTAGGTGCAGCACAGTCACAGCGAAAGCTAGAAGAGCGGCCTTACGGAGCCTTTTCAAAGCACTCATTGGATAACTGCTGCAAGCACACTTGCTTGATACCCACTAGGGCATTAATAATAAACTTTTCGGTAGTAGGCCGGCATTCGCTATGCTATTTTTCTTCATTTTTCTGAGAAGCGTGGTATCCGCTAAACACTTGCTAGGAATTTTGTGCCAGTTGTCCATGCAGTGGCTGACGACGATGAGGTAATATGGCTGAAGTGGGTATGCACCACAGTTAATAGGGAAACAAGAACAAGTTTTTGTAATGAGTTGCAGCGTCGGAGCGTTGGAGCGTTGGACGGCCCACTCGTTACGGTATTCGCATTGAGCAACCGGTTGTTCTTTCGCTGTTGTAGAACGCTTTATAAGTCGTAATAACGCAATTACTTTCTTGCCACCAAGCCTGTCTAAGGCAAGTTTGACAACATGCCACAAGCACCGGAGTAGCTCAGTGGTAGAATACTCGGCTGGCACCCAGCGAACCCGGGTTCAAGCCCCACTGTGCCATTGCTGCTAGGTCATGCCTGCCTAGGGCAAGTTTGACAAGTTACAAGTACCAGCGTAACTCAGTGCTACAATACTGCGCTGCCACTTAATGGACCCGGGTTCAAGCCCCAGTATGTTATTAATGCAAGGTTTTTTTTTCACGTCATGTGGTTACGGACAGCGGCGGAGGCGGCGGACAACATGCAACTGGGCGTGCCCAGTTTTATGATCTCATAACAGCTTTCGCTGTAAAAAAAACGTTGCGGGAAACACACGTCGTCGTACCGCCCACCGCTCTCCGGCACCACTGGAAAGTGACGGAACTAAGCAATGACGCAATGCCTCATTTTTTCGTGGCGTATGCCGTACATATAACCGTGGCAGCAAAACAAAGGAAAAAGAAAAGAGAAAGACGAAGAAAAACCGACAGCTTCTGTAACACACTGACGCTCGTGCTACTTCGCCTTTCCTTCGCAGTGTGGCGTAAAGAATTAAAGCACTGGAACTTTTCTGCGCAATATATTGCGCAAGCTGTTGCCTCAGTGTTTTGCAATATACGCCGAGCTCTAAACATTTCCTTCATCTCTTATTTCCTTTTGTTGTTTTCAGTGCAGGCGAGGACTTCTTTTGACCAAGTCTGGGGCTTACGTTTGTTACTTATTGAAGCAATGTTTACTCATGTACCTCACCCGATTCAAGGCAGAGGCATGTCATTTCATAAAGAATCGATCCGTTAGTATGCTCACTGTGGCGCAAAGAAGCCCGGCGCGTCTTAAACGTGAGGGCCGAGATTGTGTGCCGTGTGAAAGATAGGCGGCTGCAGAGAGGAGTCCGTGTATCGACCGTCCATTAAGACAGATAATCAAAATGCTGCGGGCGACAACACCAAGTGTTGTCCTTTGTGGTGTGGAGATGAGAAGAGAGACGTGCGCTGCATCTCAGAAGAGCGGCTTTGTTTTCGTTTGCACCGCGTGTTCCCGGGCAAAGCCTGTTTTCGTTTGAGGCAGCCCATGGCCCGAAACTTTGTTTGGCACACTTGTATAGGACGACCGGCGAAATGGGCAGCTAAGGCTGGTTAACTCTGGGCACTACAAAAAATGGCAAACGGCGATGAAGCGAAATTTCAACTTTTTTTCAGTGTAGGCTCGAATGCAAGATCACTTAAGCTAATAACATAGACGCACCAGATCAACAAAGCGAGAGAGAGAGAAAGATCCGCAAACAGAAGATATATAGGTACGACGCCATGACACTAATCGTAAAAAAATAAATTGTGCTAACTGAACGGAATGCCATAAAACGAGCATCTTGAAATTTACAAGGCCAAAGAAAGAAGACGCCCAATCATTCATTACTTTTTATTTACACTGCGAAATACAACGTGTGTACAGAAAACACCGGTGATGCTGTAATGCTGTTTATGTAGTTATTAAAAAAGGAACAAAAGTGCCATCGCCACCCTCAGACGTGATGGCTTATGAGGCGGGAGCTCAAAACTAGTCTTTTTTCTGAAATAAACCATTTGTGAGAGTGAAATAGCGCTGTTGCAACCTATTGTCTCGGTGCTTTACACCGATGACAGTACGCAGCACAAACTATGAGCGCGCGCGGTCACACCACAATGAGCTGTCGCCCGTTACAGGGTGATCTCTAAAACAGTCCGTAAAAACCCCTTTTCGCTACGGCCGAACAAGCAGCATGGGACTGCATATTCCAGTGGGCATTCGAAACCCAAAGAAGGAGCACAGGCTGCTTCGAATATTTGGCACTTTGCACGCGCAAGTGACGTTGAGTAAGTGCACCATAACGGTCTGGATCTAAAATCTATTTCACCAGCCCTCTTGAGGCATGCACAGGTAGATGTTGATACTTAGATACAGTGGACCCTTCCCACTATGTAGTAGAATTGGCCAAGGGCCTTGCACCCAAATGCAATGGGACATATGTAAGGTACATTTAGAAAATTGGGTAGCTGGATTTGAATAAAAATCTTCTAGGTGAAGAAGTGTGAGGACACATCGCTGTTACAAGTGCCTTCTTATTTCTTTCTCTTTATTATTGTTTTTGTTGAGCATTGTCTCATGTCTTGTCTGACAAAGCGCCAAAATAAAAAAAAGGTGGCTTATCTTCCTAGCATGATGGAAAGTTGCGCCTTCTAAAATGCGTTCATAAGTGAAAAATTTGCGGAAGTGCACTAAAAACAGACAAATAAACAAGGACAAGAAATAAGGACAGCAAGCGCTGTTCTTGTCAGCCTCTTCTGTTCGTCTGTTTTTTAGTGCGCGTGAACAAAATCTTCAATTGTCCCCCTATATAGGAATCGGTAACACAAAAGTGAACGGTGTCTTTAACACTAAAGTGAGCTTGAGCGTTTATTGTGCATTGTTTCAGGAACAGTGGCAAATTTCACACTCACTTTAACAACGGAAAGCAGGTCGAAACTTGCAGCGCACATTTCAAGCAGAAAGCACGCACAAACAGCATACAAAGGGCGAGCGTGGACTAATTGTTACAGCGCGACACTCAGGGCACGCTGTTCAAACAAAAAGAAAGACGCACGAAACGAGTGCACAAGCACACGCAAGAAACGCGCGAATAATAAATAAGCGACGTGTGTCAGCAGATCGCTCTTTTCGTAAACGCGGCCGTGGCAGCATGCGAAGGGACCTCCGTCCTTTCCCGAATTACGAGTCTAAGAAGCGCGCCTTTAGGAGAGACCACGCTCCGTGTAGGCCGCGCTTCGTGGAGACGACAACCTTTAGAGCACGCCCAACGTTAACCCGTCAAGCCATATCACGACTGATAACAAAAGTCACGAAAATTTCGAACCTCTGTGGACTGCCAAACTGTGTATGGTGTATGTAAGTCGCTTGCCGTTAGCGTTACAGATAACGTGCGCTCTGTGGTGGCGTAGTGGTTAGCGCCACGCTCTGGGGATTGAGAGGTTGCTGGTTCTATTCCACGCAACGAAAGCTTCTCTTCTGGTCCTTTTAGATGTGAAGCAGCTCTTTGACTAGCCTGCGTAACGTTTTCCCTCCGTTCGCACCACTCCCCTCGCCTCACAGAGTTTCCTAAAATTAACTAGAGGGGACTCTGGCGCTGCGATCATTAAGCGACTATGGTAATGATGGGTAGTACACAGATTTTCCTAGTTATCGTTTTGCGGGCAGCGAATCGTTCTTGCGGCTTAGTTTATTGATGTGTTTTGGTTTTGTTTGTAAAAGTAAGAACAATTCTTGTGGTTGTTATGTGGGGTTTAAGTCCCAAAACCACCATATGATTATGAGAGATGCCGTAGTGGAAGGCTCCGGAAATTTCGATCACCTGGGGTTCTTTAACGTGCACCCAAATCTGAGCACACGGGCCTACAACTTTTCCGCCTCCGTCGGAAATGCAGCCGCCGAAGCCGGCATTTGAACACACGACCTGCGGGTCACCTTAGCCACTAGACCACCGCGGCGGGGCAAGTAAGAACTTCGTCACTTTTGAACTTCGTCACCCGATTCGAAATGGTAAGATTAAAATAACAAGCCGAGGAAGCGTAACTGCTGAGCATTTGCTGATTTTTGTTTCATGAGAAAAGAGCTCCAAGCCACACGAACACACACGGAGCCAGACGTAGGCCAGAAGTACGCATATTAGACAAATCTGTGTACTACCCATCATGCCCATGCTCGCTGAAGCGCCGTGCGTTGCAGCGCCCATAGACACTAGCGCCAGAGTTCAACTCGTGTATATTAGGAAGCTTCATGCCTCGCCCATGGCCTCCAAGATGAAGGGCGTGTGGCAGAGAGAACTTCGCCGCGCGCCCGCAATCTCGGAGGTTATGCCTCGCCGCAGGTGTTGGAGTGGTGCCAAGTAGCTCACGCACTCCTAGCAGTGCACGGTGACATCTCTCCCTCGCCTGCCGCGCGCTCGCCGCATGTCAGATCTCCCTCACCTTACCCTCTCCACCAATCTCAACACTCGAGCCCGCTCCTCGCGTGCGCATCATCTCACCCAACCCGCGCCACGTCTCTCCATCAGTTGGCGAGATGAAGCCGCGAGCCGGCGGGTGCGCGGGCTGCGCGCACCTCGTGAATCTCGCAGCGCCGACAATGTGGACAGCGCACCCCTGCTTTCCGCGCGATCGCGCCGATGGGTGGGACGCCGTCGCAGCATGCTTCCCGCTATTGTGCACGTAACTTTCCCAGCCGTCGCTGGCGTTGCGAAGGTTAGCGAAGCCGATCGCGTTTGCGAATGCCGACGTCAACACCAGGAAAGCCGAACGCAAGTGTCAGCAGTGGAAGACCAGCGACACTGACCAGGTGTGAGTCAAGAACACCGGTCACGTTCGAGAATACAGAATGCGCACGGGTAACACCCACGAGACGCGAGCCAAGGAAGCCGAGCGAAAGCGTCTTGAATGAGTCCCGCCTCGCATGTCCTTGCGTTTCAAACAAACGTTTACTCGAGTAAACGCTACACTCAGTTTCGTTTCAATCCGTTCTTCCAGGACCTGCGTCGACGCCCATTTCAACCGGGTCAACGCCGTGTGCACCACTGCTGCCTCGCATCTATTCAGGGCATCCCATGTTATTTTTTCTTTGCAATCTCTTAGCATATTTTTCAACGTCATTTGCGTGACGGAAGTACGTCAGTGGAGCCGCTGTGGACCCTTGCATAAAGCACTTTCGTGTAAAAAAATAGGGCAGCGTGCCGTATACTAGTCCCAAGCATTGAGAAAGTGTGGAAGTGTACAGCCTTTTTTTCTTTTCAGTTTTATCTTTCTTTCTTCTTCTTCTTGTTCTTGTTCTCTTTACTAGATTTTCCTGTGTTTTGTCTTTTGACTGTTATTTTTTGTTCAGGTTTAGTTTCCACCTATCTTTCCTTTTTTTGAGCTTCTTCTATATCCCGTTTTTTTTTCTTTTTTTTCAATTTTTATACGAGGCATTTTTCTGCGTTACGCCAAACGAGGATGACAGCAAAAGCAAATGTCAGCCCGGTCCCTAAAGTCTTCCTCACTTAGAAGAAACATACTTTACATAACTTTCAACTGGAGCCATTCGCAGCCTTTCATGGAAGCAAATCCCCACGAGGCAAAGAGAGGTTTTTAACCCAGTGGAAATTTGCGGGGCGAACGTGGGTCACAACTGTTGCAGGTTAGTGGACCGAGGAAGCCTTATAACACTTGCAGCGATTCTCGGCGTTGTGAACTCGATGACCCGAAAAGGTAGGTGACGCCCGCTATACTGAATTGGTTTTCGAACCCTCATTTGGTTTCATACAATTCTGCGGCTGTATGTGAAGCCTTTCTAGTGTTCTATTGAAACGGGGAGCCATCGCCCTCTGGCGCAGTGCTTCGGAAAGCCTTTCTTTTATCACGACTGCGCCTCATTGACTAAAGCTTTTGAGCTTTTTGAAGGGAGCACACCGCTATTATGGAAAAAATGTGAGTCATTGTCCGGTGAGCCCTTAATTTGCAGGTAAGATTGGGTGAAAATAGAAATAAAAAAAACCTTCGAACAGGCGTCATTTCGCTCATCTGAAGACGTCATAGTGCCCCCCCCCCTTTTTTTTTTCTCGTAGAATATGTACTTGTTGAATGGGCACAATTCCAGTGACTCACCTGAAAAGACTTAGCTCTTCCAATCGATCAATGCGCTCACTTCAATGGCTGAAGTTGAAATGGTGTTCTTTTATTATTAAACACTATATTGTGTGTCTCCACTCCGCATCCTTGCAAGTTCATGCACGCTCACACATGTATCCTTGCAAGTGGGTGAACCATGCCTGCCATATAAGTAAAAAAAAAAGCAGAGACAGAGAAAAAAGAATACTCAACCTATGATGCGACCGGCAAAAAGCGAGCAATCTCGAGGCCGGGGAATGGACTCACAGAATTCTGGCTAACAGAAAATTACGTTGTGAATGCAATGAGGTTTAGCTCATTGACCTTCTAGTACTCTATGGCCACAATTACTTCTCAGAAATTTGTAGATAATGACATTTCCCGAGTTTTTGTTCGAATGTGACTCCTTCGCGTGATGAACTTTCTTGATCATCAGCAGGAGTGAACCTGTAGTTGGTCTAATTGGTACATGACTAGGACGGGCATAAAAGTACCACACACGGGATGACAGAACAATAGACAGAGCGCTGTTCAGCATCCTGTATTTCGTTCTTTCACCATCTGGTATCAAGCGCTGTTTGTTATTGTCTTATTCTTGTTGATCATTGCTTCCTCTCCCTAATTTGTCTGGGGACTGTCAAGAAAGGGGCCACTATCTTGAACGTGCATGAACTTTCAAGTCAAGCCCACATTGAAAAATTGTGAATATTCCGCAGGAAGCAAGGTATTCCATAAGTTAATCGTTTTATGCCGCGTGCACCGAGGTTTTGAAGTTGATTTTCAGAGGCAGATGGCTGAATCAGACGAGAGCGCACAGCGGACGGGAGCATGATAACGAGAATGCACTGCAACACACGGTGCGAACTTAGAACCATTTCTCAAGTTACTAGTTCACGCATGCTATCGTGGTGTTTTCGTAAATTCATGTTTCTGTGGGACAGCGTAATTATACGACGCAATGTATGAACAACTGATCCACCTTCCACCTCTGTCTGGTAATTTGACGCTCTTCTGTTGGTGTCTGTCTGCCTGTTGTTCTTTTCTTCAAAGAGAACAGATCTGCCAATTTTCGAACTGTACATCGCCGTCACCAGAAAAGCATTTCAGCACAGGAGGCTTTTTCACTGTTAAAACTTTCTAGCCTTCTTTTTATGAAGAAGAGGGGGATCGGGATTATTTGTTGTAAGATTTAGCGCAACCAAACGGCCGCCAAAAATTGGCCACGTATCTTTGCGGCTCGCTGCAAATGCCGGAGAAAGACGATAGTTTTATGACTGCCTTTTTTTCGGGCGTAGCGTCGCATTTTCTGCGCAGCCTAATGAATACTGGGGTATTTAGAATTAGGTATCGATGTATATTTAGTAAAGCAACACACCACCTAATACTTACGTATTAACGCGATAGCGTTAAAGAGCTCGTGTCGCACACAGCCCGCCGCCGGCGTCAGCTCCGTCGGTTGTGAGCGAAAAATCGTCTGTGCGTCTGTGACCGAAACATCAAGTTACCAAGATAGCCGCGAGAGGCCGCTACTTGTCCACGCGTGCGTGCGTGATCACGCTGAAAAGGCCGCGCGTTCAAAGAAAACAAAAAATGCTCAAGGCGCGGTAGTTTTTTTTTGCCCTGCCACCCCTCCCTACTTAGCTTCCAGCGCTTTCGTCGGGAAGAGAGAAGAGATAATGCAATGGCAGCATGCGGCAAACCTTTGTAACTTCACTCATGCTGGACGGATTCTTGAAATTTTTGCAGCGTTGAAATTGTGAGGCAATAAGCTCTTCTAGTGAATTCATTTCATGGTTACTTGAAAAAGTGTTTCAGGGCCTCTTTAATGCATTTTTTTCGACAGGTGTCACGACGAAAACGAGCCCATTTGGTGATAATAGCGTGCGCTGGTCCAATCTACTGTGTGCGTGTTTGTGCGCGTGCATGTTTATGTAACAAAACATAATATTAAGTATGCACTAAGCGGTTAAAGGTTGCACTAGGGGCCGGATTTCGCTATCACGTTCAACTCTCAAAGGCCAAGTTTAAGGGTCCCCTAATTTATGATGTTGCACCTCAGATATGAACAATACTTGCTTTTTGATCTACAATAGTCACAAGTGTGAACGCAGCCACCAGATCAAGATGTTTGGGCGTTGAGGAGGTGTTTAAACTTTGGCCGAGTGGCCTAAACGTGTGACAGACAAACAAATATTTCTGCGTTCAAATTATTGGCCTCGAGGACATACCATGGCGCCACCTACGTGATGACGTCACTTAGAGAATGCCGGCTTGTGTTGTCTGCTAGAACACTGCATTTTCTGCGCTTTTGCGGGGGACACCATGCGTGCTTCCCTTTGTTTTGAAACTCAGTGCTAAAAAAAGCTGTAAGACATGATAATACGGGTGAGGAAACTACAAATCGGTGCGCCCGGTGGCACTCTCGCGTCTAATTTGCATCGTAAAATCGCGACTAAGAACCGGTGCAGCCATGGGGATGATGAAAGTGGTGTCGCGAAAGCAAATCTGCCGTATTCCACAACTATTACCCTATCTGTGACGTCAAAACGATCGCAGCGCTGGCCTCTCTAATGGAGGCCCTCGCGGCCAATATTTTTACATGTTGCAGCTACACTTATTCGAACTACTATGCCGTAAACTTCGTTGTTTAAGCTCCCCTATAAGCCCCGCCGCGGTGGTCTAGTGGCTAAGGTACTCGGCTGCTGACCCGCAGGGCGCGGGTTCGAATCCCGGCTGCGGCGGCTGCATTTCCGATGGAGGCGGAAATGTTGTAGGCCCGTGTGCTCAGATTTGGGTGCACGTTAAAGAACCCCAGGTGGTCTAAATTTCCGGAGCCCTCCACTACGACGTCTCTCATAATTATATAGTGGTTTTGGGACGTTAAACCCCACATATCAATCAATAAATCAAGCTCCCCTATAAAAAAGACGATTGTTTTTGAAAACTACAGGACACAGTGCTAGCTGCTACCGAATCACTTCAGAGGAGCGTTGTGTCCTGTCACTTTCCTTGCGCTGCACTGTTGCGCTATTAGTTAGTATGGACGAGCACCAACTAGCCCGTCGGCGCCTTGTGTTAAATCATAACGATAACAATGATGAACAAGCAGAATGAGGGGGGGGGGGGGCGCCTCTAAGCACGAGATATGCGCGAGCAAACAAAATTTGAAGAAAGAATGAGAGGCGAGCGCAGAAGTGGTCTGCACTGCCGGCTTGTCGAGGACCGGTGTGTGGGTTTTGAAGAGTCCGTGGCCAGCTGCGATACATCTCCCGGCACCTCGTCCGGCGGCGCCGGGTGAACGAGGGGGCCGCCCCCGCCAACCTCTGGCCGTCGCGCTCTTGAGTCTGCAAATAGAGCCCTACTCACCCCGAACATATGCCCCGACTATATTACGAGCCGCGCCGGTCCAGTGTTTCATGTGCGCCAGAAACACACCAGCCGGCAGTACCGAAGTCCTTCAGCCAGTTCCATTTATATTGCGAACACTCGTGCGATATTGGCGTGAGCGCAGGCTAAGGTTTCGTGAATGCAGTTCGTTAAATATGAAGATTGAATCTGTATATTCAAAACAGGAGGAGATGTGCAGTGATTCTATTATGATGGTCTTCAAGGCCCTTATGAGGCTTAGGTATAATGAGGAACGTATGGAGTGTTCGGTGATTCTATTATGATGATCTTCAAGGCCCTTATGAGACTGAAGTATAATGAGGAACGTATGGGGTGTTCGGTGATTCTATTATGATGATCTTCAAGGCCCTTCTGAGACTGAGGTATAATGAGGAACGTATGGGGTGTTCGGTGATTCTATTATGATGATCTTCAAGGCCCTTATGAGACTGAGGTATAATGAGGAACGTATGGGGTGTTCGGTGTTCTATTATGATGATCTTCAAGGCCCTTATGAGACTGAGGTATAATTAGGAACATATGCATACCCACCAGCTGCACAAAAATGTATTAAATACACTCGCGTAAGGGCCTAACATTTTTTTCGGGCTTGGGGGGGGGGTGCAGCTTATCAGTGAAGTGTGAAACCTTTGTTGAATTATCGCTCAACGTATAGAAAACCTAATAAATTGTACCATATATACCTAATGATGGGATATATGGCGTCTAGCTGTGAACATCCTCGCCAGATATTTCCATCGCTGGTATGCGCCCTACGCGAATTACTTCGCACGCCAGACGCAACGACGCTGCCGATTGCTGGCGAAGTTTTATTTTATTTTATTTTTTTCAAAAGTTGGCTGCCAAGTTAAAGAGAACAGCCCATATATGAGCGCGACCCTTCGTCGGGTGTATGCCGTATTATGAGCTAAAAGATGACGTTCACAAAAGAAGTATTACATATGAGAAGCAAAGTAATTGAACTATATGTATTTAAAATTTGAGGGTGCCATATCTACGATAGAGGAACAGGCGTGAACAGTCAGTGTCCCCAGCCCAACTATCTATCTATCTATCTATCTATCTATCTATCTATCTATCTATCTATCTATCTATCTATCTATCTATCTATCTATCTATCTATCTATCTATCTATCTATCTATCTATCTATCTATCTATCTATCTCTATCTATCTATCGACGTGATATTTACACGCTAACGCCAATATTTGCAAGTTAATAAACTAACAAAAATAATAAAACTGCGGTTCCTATGGGTCGATTCCTGCTCTGACAGTAAATTACAGGAGTTGGCTGCTCGAAGCACCATTAAAGTACCGCGCTTGCCCCAACACTGCCGTGTTCATTATTGATCACTGTTGAAGCCAGGTCTACCGTTATGGTGTAGTGGTTACAGTGCTCGGCTGCTGACCCGAAGGTCGCGAGTAAAATTCTGGCGGCAGCCATAGCATTTCGATGGAGGCGAATTGCGAGAGGCTCTTGTGTGGAATGGGGCGTAAAACTCCTGATAATATTGCAATTCAAACACACTGGAGTGAATAACAACAACGTCGGGAGACCTGCGTGGGGGTGTTCACCCTACGAGTGCCGTGGATATCCTGCTTCTGTCAAGGGATGTGGTTTTGTACTAACCAGTGGCTGACGTGAGCTGGAGATAATCAGAATAACGGTGAACAAAAAGAACATTTTGTGTAGCAGGATGCCTGACAAGTTGGTGCAACGCTGTTTGAAATGGTACACCTATATTTACCATCATCATCATCATCATCATCATCATCATCATCATCATCATCATCATGATATTTTCCCATGGCTTGTCTCTACCAGAACACGCCGTCCGGTTACATCAGACACAATCGGAGCAAAGTCTTCATCTCTCTCGAGGAGCAACAACTTTTGATTTTTGTGGCGTCTGAACTCCGTAACGTTGTTCGATCAATCATTATCAATCATGTAAATCATGTCATGAATGACATGGTTTACATTTCATGGTCCTGCAGCTCTTGCGGTGGTTTCCGACACATGGCCTTTGCAAAACTGGTATGGTATGGCATGATTGCATGCACGGTGAACAGAAGTGACAGACCCTAACATGAAAATAATGACGTGCGTGTCATGTAACAGCATGACTACGTTCCACGCTCATTATGCGCTCGCGGCCGTTTCGCTAGCGTCACATATACCCAATTCGGTTATACAGTACGTGAATGGATGACGAAGGTATTTGACTGGTGCAAACATGATAATAATGAGATGCGTGTCACGTGACAACATGACTACATGCCACGCTCATGATGCGCTCGCGGCCGTTTCGCTAGCTTCACATGTATCAAACTCGGCATTACGCAACGCGAACGAACGAAATAGGTAAATGACACATTCAAACATGATAATCACGACATGCGTGTCTTGTAACAACATGACTACATGATGTGTTCGCGGCCGTTTCGCTAGCTTCACATATGCCAAATTTGGTATTACGGGACGCCAGTGGATGACGAAGGTAAGTGACTGGTGCAAACATGATAATTCGAGATGCGTGCCATGTGATAACATAACTACATGCCACAGTCAAGGCACCAGACATTTCGACGTGACGCGGTGCGCGTGCTCGCTGGCGTTCATTTTGTCGCGTCACGCTGGCGTTGCCACGCCAGGCGCCGGTTTCGCCATATACTCGCCGGCGCGGGCGCGCTGCATTGCTTTGACGCATGCGCGTTTCAGCGCGTACGGCATCCCTCCGTCATGGTAAGAGGGAGACGCAGTGTTGTCTGGGTAACGCATCGGTGCGAAATGCAGTATGTCACATTTTGCGCCGTTTGCCGTCGGGCCGCGCCGACGGACGCTGGTCCCGCCTGGCGCCAGACTATAGACTGCTCACGTTTTGCTAACGTAACGTCGCTGTGCCCAGTGTGCGCGCGTGTCCAAGCTACATTAGAATATATAGGGTACTTCATAATGCGCTCGCGGCCATTTGGCTAGCTCCACAAATACCAAATTTGGTGTTACGTGACGTCAATTGATGACAAAATATATGAGTGGTGCAATGTATGATAATCCTGACACGTGTGTCATGTAAGAACATGACAACATACCACGCTCATAGCGTGTTCGCGGCCTTTTCGCTAGCTCCACGTATACTAAATTTTCTATCACGTGACGTGAGTAGATGACGAAGGTAAACCACACATCTAAACATGATAATCATGACATGGAAGTCATGCATGGTGTCATTTATCTTCACCTCGTAACGTTGTGCTGATTTTAAAGTGACAAATCAAGATTTATCATTCGTGCTTCGCATATCATCGCTTCCACTGAACGTGGGATCTGCCAATTTTTTATCCCTTAGATCGTAGGGGTCGTATACTGCGGACAAAAACTTAGAAGGTTTACGTTCATTTATTTCTTTTCACGAGGGTCCTCCTGTATGGATCGTTTCAATGCAAACGAAGATGACCGCTCATGAACCCTTTTTCAAGTCACAAACTGCAAAACGATGTTTCATCGGAGAGAGACAAGATATTGCCGGCCACTGTAGCAAATCCTCCGGATTGCGAAGCCGGCTATGTTAGTGAAGCCCGGAAAATACCAGGAAAAGCGTGTTCATTCTGTCAGCCAGGTGAATGAGCAACCTGAGCGACCGCCACTGCTTCCTCATCGAACAGGAAGTGCGCGGATGCGTTTGTTAGGGGGGGCATCCCGGGGCAGGCATGCTCGTCGAAACTGTTACTGACGCTGATGAAATAAGACGAGAAATATGAATTAAGCGACTTCCTTTCAGCGGTATGTTCCATCACTTAAGCAGAATTGCGAGTTTGTGGATGGTCATCGGGGAACATTTTGCATGGCAACAAATTACGGCGGACAGAGAAGGGACACAGCGCCGAACTCTCAATTGAAATTTGTTTGGAAAAATAAAGGACATATATAGGAGACAATGAGTCATCACAACTGTGCGCATGGGCATATGTGTTACAGTGCAACACGCTTCATGTCTTGTTTAACAGAAAGTCTTGCGGCTGCGAATACGTAGGCCAAACAGGCCGGTGCTATAACTAGCGCTTACGAGAGCATGAGCTGACACTATCAGGTGCTGCAATCACGTCTAATTTGGCAGCGCATTGTAGATCATGCGGATGTGTGCCCTACTTGCAAAAAACTTTCAACTATAGATATGTGCGATCAGTGCACGCGTGAGATAGCCGAATATTTCTTTTTCATTAAATACAGTAACAAGTGCATAAGTCATCCATTTATTGCTCTTCAAAATGAAGGATATAATTTCCTGTTAGACAAGACATGAAGCGTGTTGCACTGTAACACCTCTACCCATGCGCAGAGTTTTGATGACTCATTGTCTCCGATATATGTCCTTTCTTTTTCCAAATAAATTTCAGTTGAGCATTCAGCGCTGTGTCCCTTCTCTGTCCGTATCTAAACCGTCGCGCTGTAAAATATTCCACGATGTTACATCACTTCACGTGTTTTCTTTTTTGAAAGCGAACGGTGTTCTGATGGAGAGATTACTGTGGCAGGGGCGGCGGCAAAGAGAGAGAAAGAGATGCAAGGAAAAGCAGGGAGGTTAACCAAACGCACGTTCGGCTCGCTACGAGTGTTGGCTGTAACACGTTACAAGTAATGCCAGGTATCGGTAACGCGTTACTTCTTGCGGAAGCTTATGGCGTCATCCATTGGCAGATTTGCAGCACTTCCGATCATACTTTTTTCTGCTTCATGCGGAGCTAGTCTATTCCATTGGCAGATTGACAGTGCCCCGTGTACGTTCCATTGGCAGATCTGGAGCAGCTCCATCGCTAGATCCACTCTACGGAGAAACTTTTTCTACTCCGCGAAAATTGACGGATTCAAGCGGAATTCGGGGGGGGGGGGGCGCTGCGAGCGCTCGATGGTGACGGACGCACTCCACATCGCCTCCGTAGATTTTCTGCTATTTCTGCGGACATCCACCTTGGTACCCCTGAAACTTGGATTTATCGTCACCGCCAAGTTCTCCGCTTCGCCTAGACAACACCTTCGTCCAGGTGGGTCCAGTTTTGACAACTTGAGGGACGTCCTTCACTCCCGGCTACAACGCCGCCTCGCTAAGGGCTCTCAGCCCGGCGATGGCGGCCGCTAACGTGGTTACGGGCTATGATCCTACCTCAAGCCAAATGCTGTCCATGGAGATTTCATCCTCCGAAAACACTATGCCATCAGAAGATGAATACCTCGACGACATGGTGAAACTGTGGCAACGCAAGCAAGCGAAATCGCAGTCTGCGTCTCAACAACAACGAGACGCCACCGCGGGCCACCATTCCCCAGCCTTGCAAGGAACGCCGGCGCGCCATCCCTCCGGCGGTGTGCCTACCTCTGCTCCGTCCTCGCAGCCAGCGAAGCAACGGAAGTGGCGTCCGCGTCAAACTCCTCGCCTCTCTCGCGACGACTACATCGTAGTAGTTAAACCTCGCGTTCCCTGCGAGCTACGCACATTTGTCCCGGCCGATCGCGCGGGCGACGCCATCCGCAGCTACCTCGGCGACCGGACTACCACGCAAATTCAAGTGTGGCCAATCTGGGAACAGAACATCTTGGTCTGTAGCACCACCATTTTGCCTATGGCACAGCGACTCCTCGGGGACTTCCAGCTGCAAGTGGGGGATCAGCAGCTGCCCGTTCGAGGCCACGCCAAGGCACCAGGGGATACATGCAAGGGCGTCATCAATGTAAACCCTGCTGAAAGCCCGGAAAAGATAAAGTCTGAACTGTATTGGCCTCAAGGTACTATCCTTGCGGTCCGCAAACTCGGAGATTCCGCGGCGGCGGTGGTGACTTTCGAGGGCACGAAGTTACCCCGCTTCCTCTTCTACCACTGCGTGGCGACGTATATCCGCGCCTACAAGAAAACGGTCCCTGTATGCACCAAGTGCGGTACCATCGGTCATCGACCACCTCAGTGCCCTCACGCCGCTCCAACCCAGTGTGCCAAATGTGGAACCCCCGCACCTGCAGGTCTCAATGCCCACGACTGCCACCCCAAGTGCCTCCTCTGCCACGGCGCCCATGAGACTGGGACCAGTGGCTGCACGGCAAAATACCGAAAATATCGGAAACGCAAGCAGCCCTCAAAATCTCCTCGAGGGACCACCTCATGTTCGTCACAGCCAAACAGCAGCACAAACCTGCATCATTCGGCGCCACCACTCCACGCCGACTCTCAAGCATTCCCACCGCTCGAAGCACCAGCGGCGGTACCTCAGGTGAGCAGTTGGGCAGGGAAAGCTCCTTCTAAGCCTCTCTCACCACCTTCTGTCGATCCTCCTTCTCCCGAACTTGCGGCCCTTCGCCAGCAAGTTGCGGCACTTCAAAAGCAAAATTCTCTTTTAACTAAACAACTCGAACTCTTAAATAAGCGACTTCAACCCCAACAACAGTGTACTGCAACGCCATCCGGTATTGCCTCCTCTGTCCAGGCGACTACGCCAGCTACGTCCAAGCTTAGTCCTCGCGCTAAGTCCACTCCCATTAAACCGCCGGTTCAAGCAGCCATGTGTACTCCAGCACTCGGAACCGGTGCCACATCTACTCCAGAAGCTCTTGAGGCTCCTGGGGCACCTCAGGTTCTCTTGCCCGCTAACCAAACTCTCCCTAGCGAAGAGCACACCCCACGCGTAGAGGAACGCCTCACGCGCGTCGAAGCTTCGATTAATCACCTCCTCACCAGCTTCTCGGTCCAACGCATAGTAGTAGAGGTTACCCAGGCTATTCAAGCCTGGGCAATTACCCAGTTTCAACCCAAGGCATCGCGTTCCCGCTCCTGCTCGGTGAGCAGTGAGGGTACAGCTCCACGGCGTTGTCGTAAGGTGGCTACCACCACCCCGCCATCGGACAATCCTGCCTCCGTGCCCCTCCCTGCCTCTGAGGATTCCGAGCGGGACATGGAGGACCAAATATAAAACCTAGGACAGTCACGATGGCTACCAATCGTACGTCCCGTTCAAACATTGCGTCTAAATTCGAGATCATACAGTGGAACCCTGGAGGCTTCAGGAACAGGCGAAAGCGTTCACATCTTTCCCTTTTCCTCAGCTCACTTGGCTCTCAGCCGGCCGTCTTGGCGCTCCAAGAATCTGGCCCTGCTCCATCCCTTTCTGGATACTGCTCCTATGTAGGCGGCACCACCACATGCCTCCTCGTGCATAAAGCTTACACGGCGATACAGATCGACCTCGATCTGGATCTTCCTTACGACTACTGCATGATATCAGTGCTGTCTCAGCGGAGGGGCCAACCATCAATACATATCTTAAACGTGTACTGTCCCCCTCGCCTTTCGAGGGCTTCGTTTGCGCATCTCTTCCATCGGGCACTGCGTATAGCGGCCCGACAACCACTGGTGATTGTCGGGGACTTTAATGCCCCCAGCCCTCACTGGGGTTACCACAACGAGAAGGCCCGGGGCAGAGAGCTCAAGGAGCTCATTTCCTCGCTGAGCCTGACGCTCCTTACCGATCCGGCACAACTCACACGTTCCGGCAACTCGGTCACGCGAGACACATGCCCCGACCTCTCCCTCACCCGTCACATCCGCGATGCTACATGGAAAAATTTAGGCGAAAACCTAGGCAGCGATCACTTTTTACTCCGCATTTCGTTCACACCGCGGCAGAAAATGCGCCAACACTGGGGCCAAGCCCGTCTCACCGATTGGACTCACTTCAGAATGCAACCATTCCCCGCCGGTCTCTCCTCGACCGAATATGCAGCGTGGGCATCATACGCTCTTCATAAGAAACAAGCGAACACTCGCACCCTTTCAACCTCTAATTTGACTCCTGCAATCGATCCACACCTCCTACATCTTTGGCACGCTCGCCGCGGGTTCATAAGGCGCTGGAAACGCAACAAACTTAATCGGAAACTTCGCGCTCGGATTGAGGCGCTCACTGCAGAGGCGGCCGCATACTCCGCACAACTTTCCGATGCTAACTGGGCAGACACCTGTTCGAAGGCTGCAAACCAGATGAGCTCTAAGAGTGCGGGGCGACTCTTTAGAAGCCTTCTCGATCCCTCCACCACCAGGGGAGAAACGCAACGCCAGCTCCACCGTGTTCTGCATGCATTTCAGGGCACTACGGATGAACTCGCGCGAGAACTTTGTGACCGCTACATCTGCCGCACAATTGATCCCGCAGGCCCAGCATATACGTATTCCGGCGCCCCTAACACCGACCTCGACGCCCCATACACGCTTTCTATTTACGATTTGCACTCACGAAAATGCGACGAGGCACGGCCCCTGGACGCGACGGAATCACAGTATCGCTCCTGGCAAATCTTCCCGACCAAGCACACCTCTCGCTACTCCAGCTTATAAATTCGATATGGGACGGTTCTCCGCTTCCAACGGAATGGACCACATCGGTCGTGACATTCATTCCCAAATCGGCAAAGTCCGTTAGTATTGAGGCACTGAGACCTATCTCACTTACGTCTTGCGCAGGCAAACTCATGGAAACCATGGTTCGCGAACGCCTTTCCGCCTACTTGGAGGCCAGGAGCACCTTTGCCGAAACGATGTTTGGCTTTCGCCCGCATCTGTCGGCGCAGGACGTCCTGCTCCAGCTTCAACACGATATCATAGAGCCGACTACTATGCGCCATAACGATAAAGCCGTGCTCGCTCTCGATCTCCGCGGGGCGTTCGACAACGTCAAACACAGCACTATACTCACTAACCTGTCTACCACAAACTGCGGGCAGAAGACTTTCAACTACATTCGCGCCTTTCTATCACATCGCACGGCCTTCATTCGCCTTAATTCTACCGAGCACGGTCCGTACTTATTAGGCACGCGGGGTACACCTCAAGGGGCAGTCCTGTCTCCTCTGCTTTTTAACCTGGCGATGATGAACCTCCCCTCTCTTCTAAGCGAGGTCGAGGGAATACAACACGCACTATATGCGGACGATATCACAATCTGGACCAACACCGGCTCCTTAGCGCAAATCGAAGAACGCCTGCAAAAGGCTGCCCTTCTGGTGGACACCTACGCAGGTTCATGCGGCCTGGAGTGCTCTCCAGCTAAATCGGCTCTTCTTTCAGTCTCTCCGCTACCGCCGCCTCAAATTTTTCTTCCGTCCGGGCCCGTCCCGTCAGTGCAAAATATTCGGGTTCTTGGCCTTCACCTCACATCGTCCTTGGATCCAAAGGGCACAATAGCAGGCCTCAGACGCACCAGCGAACAGGTGAGCCGCATGATACGGCGAGTTTCTACCAAGCGCGGCGGCCTCCGCGGGTCTCAGTCCCTCCGATTGGCCCACGCGTTTGTGACCAGTCGCGTCCTCTAAGCCTTGCCTTACCTTCGCCTGCGTCGTCGACACGAGCACCAGCTGGACGTCCTTCTTCGTTCAGTATACAAACGCGCTCTGGACCTACCTATTGCAACTTCCAACAGCCGATTCACGGCTCTGGGGGTACACAACACCTTTGCAGAGATGCGCGAAGCTCATTGCGTTAACCAAATCAATCGACTGTCACAAACGCCTTCAGGGCGCCGTCTTCTACACAGACTTGGCCTTAACCCGATATCTGACCAAGACCCTCTGCAGCCGGTACCAGAGCTCTGGCGTCAAAAGCTATGGGTGGAACCTCTACCCCGTAATATGAACCCTGACCTCCATCCTGGCCGTAGACTAGCACGCACCGCGGCCCTTCATACGCGACACTCCGATCGTCCTGGTGTTTTCTACGTGGACGTCTCGGGTCCCTCCCCCTCGGGTCACTTCACGGCTGCCGTGATTACAGAGGGCAAACACGTAGATGGCCTCTCCTTTCGAGCAGACACAGTAACGCACGCTGAAGAGGTTGCCAAAGCTTTGGCCGCCTCTCACCCTGCCTCACGCACCATCCTGACGGACTCGCGCTCGGCCTGTTCTCAGTACCTTCAGGGTTCCATTGCTCCGCTGGCGGCTAGCCTACTACAGGCAGCCTCTTGGCGCTTTAACCCTCATCCCATTCGTATAGTGTGGACCCCAGGCCACTCGGGCCTGCCCGGCAACGAGGCGGCAAATGCCGCTGCCCGCGCTTCTCCTGTCCGGGCCGTTGCCCCTCCATGTCCCGAGATGGAATCTGGCAATACCAACCTGACGCGCTTCCGCGAAATTTTGGCTTATTACCGGGCTTCGCGCCGCCTCTACCCGGACCCCGCACGCGGTTTGGAGAAAGCGGACGAACGACTGCTACGCCGCCTGCAGACGAACACCTTTATCAGTCCGGCGGTCGCCAGGCACTTTTTGCCGGAAATCAATGGCACCTGCTCGACCTGTCATGTGCTCGCCGACACATATCACGTCGTAGCATCATGCCCAGTTAATCCCGTCCCTTTCTCATCCCCTTTTCCTATCCCAACTAGAGAGGCTTGGGAGGAGCACCGGCTCGGCTGCTCTACCTTGGCTGCACAACGCTCCTTAGTGGAGCGCGCACGGGTGGTGGTGGTAAAAAACATTTATTTCAGAAAAAGTCTACTAGAGAGTGCCGACGTGGCCCATCGGCGTGCTAGAGTGGCAAGACCCTATTCCGGGACGCCAGTGGAGCTGGAAGCTGCCCGCGCGCGCTCCACCAAGGAGCGTTGTGCAGCCAAGGTAGAGCAGCCGAGCAGGTGCTCCTCCCAAGCCTCTCTAGTTGGGATAGGAAAAGGGGATGAGAAAGGGACGGGATTAACTGGGCACGATGCTACGACGTGATATGTGTCGGCGAGGACATGACAGGTCGAGCAGGTGCCATTGATTTCCGGCAAAAAGTGCCTGGCGACCGCCGGACTGATAAAGGTGTTCGTCTGCAGGCGGCGTAGCAGTCGTTCGTCCGCTTTCTCCAAACCGCGTGCGGGGTCCGGGTAGAGGCGGCGCGAAGCCCGGTAATAAGCCAAAATTTCGCGAAAGCGCGTCAGGTTGGTATTGCCAGATTCCGTCTCGGAACATGGAGGGGCAACGGCCCGGACAGGAGAAGCGCGGGCAGCGGCATTTGCCGCCTCGTTGCCGGGCAGGCCCGAGTGGCCTGGGGTCCAGACTATACGAATGGGATGAGGGTTAAAGCGCCAAGAGGCTGCCTGTAGTAGGCTAGCCGCCAGCGGGGCAATGGAACCCTGAAGGTACTGAGAACAGGCCGAGCGTGAGTCCGTCAGGATGGTGCGTGAAGCAGGGTGAGAGGCGGCCAAAGCTATGGCAACCTCTTCAGCGTGCGTTACTGTGTCTGCTCGAAAGGAGAGGCCATCTACGTGTTTGCCCTCTGTAATCACGGCAGCCGTGAAGTGACCCGAGGGGGAGGGACCCGAGACGTACACGTAGAAAACACCAGGACGATCGGAGTGTCGCGTATGAAGGGCCGCGGCGCGTGCTAGTCTACGGCCAGGATGGAGGTCGGGCTTCATATTACGGGGTAGAGGTTCCACCCATAGCTTTTGACGCCAGAGCTCTGGTACCGGCTCCAGAGGGTCTTGGTCAGATATCGCGTTAAGGCCAAGTCTGTGTAGAAGGCGGCGCCCTGAAGGCGTCTGCGACAGCCGATTGATTTGGTTAACGCGATGAGCTTCGCGCATCTCTGCAAAGGTGTTGTGTACCCCCAGAGCCGTGAATCGGCTGTTGGAAGTTGCAATAGGTAGGTCCAGAGCGCGTTTGTATACTGAACGAAGAAGGACGTCCAGCTGGTGCTCGTGTCGACGACGCAGGCGAAGGTAAGGCAAGGCGTAGAGGACGCGACTGGTCACAAACGCGTGGGCCAATCGGAGGGACTGAGACCCGCGGAGGCCGCCGCGCTTGGTAGACACTCGCCGTATCATGCGGCTCACCTGTTCGCTGGTGCGTCTGAGGCCTGCTATTGTGCCCTTTGGATCCAAAGACGATGTGAGGTGAAGGCCAAGAACCCGAATATTTTGCACTGACGGGACGGGCCCGGACGGAAGAAAAATTTGAGGCGGCGGTAGCGGAGAGACTGAAAGAAGAGCCGATTTAGCTGGAGAGCACTCCAGGCCGCATGAACCTGCGTAGGTGTCCACCAGAAGGGCAGCCTTTTGCAGGCGTTCTTCGATTTGCGCTAAGGAGCCGGTGTTGGTCCAGATTGTGATATCGTCCGCATATAGTGCGTGTTGTATTCCCTCGACCTCGCTTAGAAGAGAGGGGAGGTTCATCATCGCCAGGTTAAAAAGCAGAGGAGACAGGACTGCCCCTTGAGGTGTTCCCCGCGTGCCTAATAAGTAAGGGCCGTGTTCGGTAGAATTAAGGCGAATGAAGGCGGTGCGATGTGATAGAAAGGCGCGAATGTAGTTGAAAGTCTTCTGCCCGCAGTTTGTGGTAGACAGGTTAGTGAGTATAGTGCTGTGTTTGACGTTGTCGAACGCCCCGCGGAGATCGAGAGCGAGCACGGCTTTATCGTTATGGCGCATAGTAGTCGGCTCTATGATATCGTGTTGAAGCTGGAGCAGGACGTCCTGCGCCGACAGATGTGGGCGAAAGCCAAACATCGTGTCGGCAAAGGTCCTCCTGGCCTCCAAGTAGGCGGAAAGGCGTTCGCGAACCATGGTTTCCATGAGTTTGCCTGCGCAAGACGTAAGTGAGATGGGTCTCAGTGCCTCAATACTAATAGACTTTGCCGATTTGGGAATGAATGTCACGACCGATGTGGTCCATTCCGTTGGAAGCGGAGAACCGTCCCATATCGAATTTATAAGGTGGAGTAGCGAGAGGTTTGCTTGGTCGGGAAGATTTGCCAGGAGCGATACTGTGATTCCGTCGCGTCCAGGGGCCGTGCCCCGTCGCATTTTCGTGAGTGCAAATCGTAAATCAGAAAGTGTGTATGGGGCGTCGAGGTCGGTGTTCGGGGCGCCGGAATACGTATATGCTGGGCCTGCGGGATCAATTGTGCGGCAGATGTAGCGGTCACAAAGTTCTCGCGCGAGTTCATCCGTAGTGCCCTGAAAGGCATGCAGAACACGGTGGAGCTGGCGTTGCGTTTCTCCCCTGGTGGTGGAGGGATCGAGAAGGCTTCTAAAGAGTCGCCACGCACTCTTAGAGCTCATCTGCTTCGCAGCCTTCGAACAGGTGTCTGCCCAGTTAGCGTCGGAAAGTTGTGCGGAGTATGCGGCCGCCTCTGCAGTGAGCGCCTCAATGCGAGCGCGAAGTTTCCGATTAAGTTTGTTGCGTTTCCAGCGCCTTATGAGCCCGCGGCGAGCGTGCCAAAGATGTAGGAGGTGTGGATCGATTGCAGGAGTCAAATTAGAGGTTGCAAGGGTGCGAGTGTTCGCTTGTTTCATATGAAGAGCGTATGATGACCACGCTGCATATTCGGTCGAGGAGAGGCCGGCGGGGAATGGTTGCATTCTGAACCGAGTCCAATCGGTGAGACGGGCTTGGCCCCAGTGTTGGCGCATTCTCTGCCGCGGTGTGAACGAAATGCGGAGTAAAAAGTGATCGCTGCCTAGGGTTTCGCCTAAATTCTCCCATGTAGCATCGCGGATGTGACGGGTGAGGGAGAGGTCGGGGCATGTGTCTCGCGTGACCGAGTTGCCGGAACGTGTGGGTTGTGCCGGATCGGTAAGAAGCGTCAGGCTCAGCGAGGAAATGAGCTCCTTGAGCTCTCTGCCCCGGGCCTTCTCGTAGTGGTAACCCCAGTGAGGGCTGGGGGCATTAAAGTCCCCGACAATCACCAGTGGTTGTCGGGCCGCTATACGCAGCGCCCGGTGGAAGAGATGCGCAAACGAAGCCCTTGCAAGGCGAGGGGGACAGTACACGTTTAATATATGTATTGATGGTTGGCCCCTCCGCTGAGATAGCACTGATATCATGCAGTAGTCGTAAGGAAGATCCAGATCGAGGTCAATCTGTACCGCCGTGTAAGCTTTATGCACGAGGAGGCATGTGGTGGTGCCGCCTACATAGGAGCAGTATCCAGAAAGGGATGGAGCAGGGCCAGATTCTTGGAGCGCCAAGACGGCCGGCTGAGAGCCAAGTGAGCTGAGGAAAAGGGAAAGATGTGAACGCTTTCGCCTGTTCCCGAAGCCTTCAGGGTTCCACTGTATGATCTCGAATTTAGACGCAATGTTTGAACGGGACGTACGATTGGTAGCCATCGTGACTGTCCTAGGTTTTATATTTGGTCCTCCATGTCCCGCTCGGAATCCTCAGAGGCAGGGAGGGGCACGGAGGCCGGATTGTCCGACGGCGGGGTGGTGGTAGCCACCTTACGACGACGCCGTGGAGCTGTACCCTCACTGCTCACCGAGCAGGAGCGGGAACGCGATGCCTTGGGTTGAAACTCGGTGATTGCCCAGGCTTGAATAGCCTGGGTAACCTCTACTACTATGCGTTGGACCGAGAAGCTGGTGAGGAGGTGATTAATCGAAGCTTCGACGCGCGTGAGGCGTTCCTCTACGCGCGGGGTGCGCTCTTCGCTAGGGAGAGTTTGGTTAGCGGGCAAGATAACCTGAGGTGCCCCAGGAGCCTCAAGAGCTTCTGGAGTAGATGTGGCACCGGTTCCGAGTGCTGGAGTACAAATGGTTGCTTGAACCGGCGGTTTAATGGGAGTGGGCTTAGCGCCAGGACTAAGCTTGGATGTAGCTGGCGTAGCCGCCTGGACAGAGGAGGCAATACCGGATGGCCTTGCAGTGCACTGTTGTTGGGGTTGAAGTCGCTTATTCAAGAGTTCGAGTTGTTTAGTTAAAAGAGAATTTTGCTTTTGAAGTGCCGCAACTTGCTGGCGAAGGGCCGCAAGTTCGGGAGAAGGAGGATCGACAGAAGGGGGTGAGAGAGGCTTAGAAGCAGCTTTCCCTGCCCAACTGCTCACCTGAGGTACCACCGCTGGTGCTTCGAGCGGTGGGAATGCCTGAGTGTCGGCGTGGAGTGGTGGAGCCGACTGATGCAGGTTGGTGCCGCTGTCTGGCTGTGACGAACATGAGGTGGTCCCTCGAACAGATGTTGAGGGCTGCTTGCGTTTCCGATATTTTCGATATTTTGCCGTGCAGCCACTGGTCCCAGTCTCATGGGCGCCGTGGCAGAGGAGGCACTTGGGGCGGCAGTCGTGGGCATTGAGACCTGCAGGTGCGGGGGTTCCACATTTGGCACACTGCGTTGGAGCGGGGTGAGGACACTGAGGTGGTCGATGGCCGATGGTACCGCACTTGGTGCAAACCGGGACCGTTTTCTTGTTGGCGCGGATGTACGTCGCCACGCAGTGGTAGAAGAGGAAGCGGGGTAACTTCGTGCCCTCGAAAGTCACCACCGCCGCCGCGGAATCTCCGAGTTTGCGGACCGCAAGGATAGTACCTCGAGGCCAATACAGTTCAGACTTTATCTTTTCCGGGCTTTCAGCAGGGTTTACGTTGATGACGCCCCTGCATGTATCCCCTGGTGCCTTGGCGTGGCCTCGAACGGGCAGCTGCTGATCCCCCACTTGCAGCTGGAAGTCCCCGAGGAGTCGCTGTGCCATAGGCAAAATGGTGGTGCTACAGACGAAGATGTTCTGTTCCCAGATTGGCCACACTTGAATTTGCGTGGTAGTCCGGTCGCCGAGGTAGCTGCGGATGGCGTCGCCCGCGCGATCGGCCGGGACAAATGTGCGTAGCTCGCAGGGAACGCGAGGTTTAACTACTACGATGTAGTCGTCGCGAGAGAGGCGAGGAGTTTGACGCGGACGCCACTTGCGTTGCTTCGCTGGATGCGAGGACGGAGCAGAGGTAGGCACACCACCGGAGGGATGGCGCGCCGGCGTTCCTTGCAAGGCTGGGGAATGGTGGCCCGCTGTGGCGTCTCGTTGTTGTTGAGACGCAGGCTTCGATTTCGCTTGCTTGCGTTGCCACAGTCTCACCATGTCGTCGAGGTATTCATCTTCTGATGGCATGGTGTTTTCGGAGGATGAAATCTCCATAGACAGCATTTGGCTTGAGGTAGGATCATAGCCCGTAACCACGTTAGCGGCCGCCATCGCCGGGCTGAGAGCCCTTAGCGAGGCGGCGTTGTAGCCGGGAGTGAAGGACGTCTCTCAAGTTGTCAAAACTGGACCCACCTGGACGAAGGTGTTGTCTAGGCGAAGCGGAGAACTTGGCGGTGACGATAAATCCAAGTTTCAGGGGTACCAAGGTGGATGTCCGCAGAAATAGCATAAAATCTACGGAGGCGATGTGGAGTGCGTCCGTCACCATCGAGCGCTCGCTGCGCCCCCCCGCGCACGGGCAGCTTCCAGCTCCACTGGCGTCCCGGAATAGGGTCTTGCCACTCCAGCACGCCCATGGGCCACGTCGGCACTCTCTAGTAAACTTTTTCTGAAATAAATGTTTTTTACCACCACCACCAAGCGGAATTCGCAAGCGCACCGTGCCTGGAAACGGTGCCAACTTTGGGCGCGCCAACGAACACCGGTCGCGTCTGTTGCGCCTCGCGTCGGAGCTCGCACGTTTTGTTAGCGTAGAGTCGCTGTGCGGAGCGTGCCCACTGACGCGAAAAGAGAGACGTGCGTATCGCGTTCCGTTGTGACCCTGTCTTTTGCTACAGCGGGAGCACGTGTGTTCGTTTGAAAACTACCGAACACTTGATAATGCTCTGTAAAGGGCTTCACCAAGGTGGATTAAAAAAGTTGCTGGAGTGGAAATGATTGTGCAGAAGTGAAGCCGTTCCTCTGGCAAGATGGCGGTTGTGGCGGCCATCTTACTAGGGGCATGATAAAGTTTCACCGGTCAGCGATTAAAAACGAAGCGTTTCCCTCGCACGCCCAACCAGCTTAATGTGGAAACTTTTTTGGGCCACATAGTGCTCCAAGTGCGTCTTACAGTTACTAGTTTTCCTTAGTGAGCCACTAATTGGAGGCAAAGTTCTTTGAAGATTCAGTTATCCATACTCGTTTCTGCGTGTTATTTCGTCGGGAACAAATGTCTTTTAATATAGAACTAACGTAGCATTTACATAAAATATCAAAGCCACTTGATCTTTAAGTGGCCGCTATCAGAAAAGAACGTGTTTCCGCCATCTTGGCAGTGGCAAAAGGTGGCTTCACTTCTGCTGGAAAGGCTTTGCGGGAGCTTCCACTCCAGCAATTTTTCTTTAATCCTCCTTGGGCTTCACCCTATTCACCTTTTCATAAACGCTTCCCTGGGCGCCGCCATAGCGCTCCTTGGGCTGTGCAAATTGGCGCGTAACCTCGAAAATGCACTGACAACGCTGCGCCTTTAGCCTTTGTACTCCCGCGCACAGCCCATCATGGTGGTGTTTTTTTTTCCTTCCTGTGAAAAGGTCTATAGTTCAGGATGATGGCGCAGAGTTTTTCAAAGCACTGGGGTTTAGGGACAGAGAGGGCAAAATAGACTTTAAGCGGGTAGAACTAACTATACGGAGGTTATCTGATTGGTGGCAAAAGTCAAGGAAGGAGTGAAAATTGAACCTTTCACTGCAAAGTACCAGTCCTCAACTTCACTATATAAAGAAAAAAAAGATAAATCTAGTCACTGGTTCACTGAGTATTACAGCTAGGTGGCGTTAGCCACCACCCGATCTAAAGGGTACAGCCACATCAATCCATCCATTCATCCATCCGGTGGATTCTTTCCTGTTGCTCTCCGCCAGAGTGGAGTGCTCCGGCGCTATAGTTTGTCAGCCACTTCGAATCTGTCATATCGGTATTACCGGAAATCAAGTAGACGATGATGCAGCCCGCTCAGCCCATGAAGGAACCCGTGCAGTCCCGATTCCTCTATCAAGGAATGATGCAGCAAGACAACTTTACCTTCTGGCTCGATATCTTACACGCACGTTCTGGTCGTCTACCAGCTTCCAAAGGTGTGAATTTTATGAACTGGATCCTTAGCTGAAGATAAAGCTACCATCACAGCTTTCCCGCTCCGATGCGACACTGTTATGCCACCTTTGGTTGGGTGTTGCATTCACAAAGGTGTACTCCTTTCGCATTGGTATGGCAGACACTTCTACATGCGACTACTGTGGAGCGTAAGAGACCATTGAACACGTCCTGTGCAGCTGCGCTTGCTACGACACACAGCGATGCCAGCTCCGGATGGTTTTGAATCAACTTGACCCCAGGCCATTTTGTGTGCAAAAGATTCTAGGACCTTGGGCATCTGCCTCAGTTGCGCAGAAAGCGACTAAAGCACTGCTACTTTACTTAAAGTCAACAAACCTGAGCGACCGCCTGTAGATTGTGTGTGCTCCCCGAGTGTGCTCGTGATTGTGTGTACCTTCTCATCTCTCTGCAACCTCTTTTCTCCCCTTCATCCCTTCCCCAGTGCAGGGTAGCAAACCGGATGTGCGTCTGGTCAACCTCCCTGCCTTTCCTTGCATCTTCATCTCTCTCTCTCGAATCTGTCAATCGATGACACCATTAGCAATGTACTCGATACAATTTCGTAACTGTATAATGGGTAATGTACTTGCGTTACATTTTTTTCGGTAACGCGCGGTGCCACATTACTCTTTCTCATCATCGAGGTGCTACTTTCTCAGAGCTCACACCGATATTCGTTTTTTTGTGTGTGTGGCAGCGTCGGACACCAGTCCACCTGCAAGCTTTGACAAAGAAAGCGAGGATAGAATTCCTATATTTTTTTTTCTAAAATTGATGGATCGAAATGCCTGGAACGCACCGTCTCCATATAGGGAGTTTTGGGCCCTCACCACAGAATTATTGAAGAAAGTCACGCAATTTCTCATGACAAACTTTAGAAACATGCTTTTCATGGAAGCGGATTGTCGCAGGCGGATTGCTGGCCTCCGAGTCTTTCCGTGCCCAAAAGGTAGGCTGCCCGACAGGAAAGCTGAGGAACTGCTTTACTCCATACCTGGTGCCGACTGCCATGCTTCGAACGTGGTGGAAGAAATGAACTTCTTCGAAAGCCTGCGGCAACATAAAGCCGATGTCTGCAAGTTAAATGGATGAAGAACTTTTATTGGGGTCCTGAAGGATTCCACCACCGTTTTATAGGGGTATGATCGTGGGCCGCTCCTACGTTGGGACGGGAAGTGACGAAAAAATACACTTGCTGAGCACAGCGCGTTGAATGACCACCGCATCAAATTGGACAAGTTCGGCGTCCTATAGACTTGGAGCCAAATTTATAAACGGCTTTTTTGTGGAATCCCGGCCCAATCAGGAGATAGCCGGTAACTTAACTGGTCTACAGGTGCACCACCAAGGAAGAGCCTGCAACAAAATAAACGTAAATATGCATATAGTGGACGATAGGCGTGACCCCATGGCAGGAAGAAAACATTTAGAAGAAAGCGAGTGAGGCGCGAAGCGTCGAAGTGTTGCTTCTGAAGATAAAAAAAAAGCTTTTTAGCTTTTTCTCGCCAGCTTGGTTGTCTCGGTTTTTATCATCCCTCTGCTTCAACAGAAACCCATTGCTGACGCTCCTCAGACGAGCGCTGCGGCTAAGCGCAGTGACAGGCAGCTATGCTGCAGACATGACCACAGTTAGTCTCTTAACCGTGGTTATCGCAAACCAGGGCCTTAAGCAAATATTTCTTTCCAGCTAAGAAAGGGGGGGGGGGGGGCTCTTTGAGCTGCAATGGAGGTAGGGCAGGCAAGCGGTAATTTGGCGGTGTGTATTTCGTGGCAAAAAAAAAAACAATTATAAGGCTGCGGGGAGGGGGGCGACACGGGCCCAGTGTGTGGACCCCCCCCCCCCCTACGCCACTGACGCACAGAGGTCATTCCACTCCACGAGAGATCAACAATAATCCAAGAATTGATATTTTAGATTTCATTGATTATTTTAAACTATATGCATTTAGCACCCAGTAGGTCGAAAAGAAACTCAGTTTTCTTTCTGGTTACATACCTTACGAGGCAAAAAATAGTCAACATGTTGAAGACGAAGGGTATTATTTCATCAACAGTGGTCCACGAAAGCTCATAATTATGTTAGAAACTAATATTACCCTTACAATAAATACATTATTCTGTACTAAATATATGGCCAAAGAAAACTGAAGAAACATTGTTTCAAATTAGCAGTGAAGAAAAATAGTTTTAAAAAATGGCTGAATACGGGAGATTTTTTATACTGGCTGCAATGTAGATTCTACAAAGTGGATAAGAATGGTCAACTTTGTTTTTAACATAGGATTTGCATTTTTCTTTCCGCCATGGCGGCTACGTTTTTGGTAATTGAACTGCCAAGCAAGCAAAGCTGATCTTAGACAGGCTCCCATAAACGCTCACAAAAAAAAAAAACCTTTCCGTTAATTATATAGGTGAAAGTAAACGAGAGTTGTTACGGAACTAGGGAATAGAGCCTTTCCTTCCGGAACGGGCCTTTTCTACGTGGGTCGTCCATGCACGCGCCAACGTTAATGAGGTACGCGGCACAAATTTTAGGGGCCCAAACTAGACGACAGGAGTAATACAGGAGTGAACCAAGGGACAGCTGTGGTCACAAAAGTGCAAAGGTACAAAAGAAAAAAAAAGCGCCAGTACAAGCCTCCGCGATTGTCCACTGGCGAGCTGCGGGCAATTTCAAAGGCCAAGGACCACCACTTTCGATTTCGACGGTCTCCACTGGAGAAGCTGTTCAAACCCGGAAAAAGCCAATTACTACAAATTTCTCGTGAGTTCGGTGATGCTTTCTTGGTGGCTTGCGTGCATTATTGAATGGGACATGGTGCATAATTTCAAACGGAGAAAAATGACTTGACCATGCGCCACAGATTATCAAAGCAATCACATGTAATATTACAAGCAACCTTAAGCCACCATAACATTTCTTAGGTCTGGTAAACTTGTATAACGATTACTCTTTAAATGAGCATATTGAATATATTTTTCGGTTTGGGTTAGAAGCTTTATGTAGAACATAAATTTCGGATATAAAAATTGCTATTATCAGTTCCTGTGGCAAAAACAAATTGATGAAAGTTTATTACTTTCATCAATTTCATCAATAGTATGGTAGACGTTACGTCCATTACTTTTTTTTTTCAATAATGATAAGGGTAACACGTTGCCTTTTGTTGTAGGCCACGTAGGGTGGTAACACGTTCATTTTTTTGTTGCATTACCGAGTAATGAATCCAGATACTTTTTTTGCGGTAATTGATACAACGCTGTTTGCTACCGTGCACTGGGAGAAGGGATAAAGGGATACGCAGAGTCACGAGTCCACTTGGGCGAGCATTTTGCACGAAAAACCACGTGGTACACTCTCAATCAGCTTGTGGCTAAATAATAGCTATATCCAGAAAACCAGACAGAAAACGTCTGGTTTCCTGGCTGTATTCACCACTTTAAGCGGGATTACATGAAGATTGTACAGCAGTGCGACTCCCCAAAGTGCACCTGTCAAAAGCTATTTATTTGTACGAGCTTGTTTCCTGTAATTGATGCCCTTGATCATAAGCTTGTGGCTATCAGCCATTTCTGATATGGCGATTTGATTTTTTATCAAAGAGACTTGTGAGCGTGCCCCATGGAATCGGTCAAAAGCAACTGTTGTACGACCAAATGCACCGTGCCAGGAAGGGAATGACCAGTCAAGACCGAAGAGGATGACGTCACGTAGCCATGACAACTTAGCCATCCACAGAAACCAACATGTGTTGCCGGTGTTTTTTGCGCATGCCGACGGTCGAATGAAACTTCAGAAACCTGTGGCGTTTCCTCCTCAAGAGTGGATACACAAGCGTGAACCATTGGGCGCCCGCTCCCGGTCGGCGTCATGCACCAGACGGCGATGACCCCGCCCTCGGTGAACATAACGAAGTGCTTAAGTGGGACAATATACAGATTTTGTCGGGCGTCCGAAGTAACTCTGTGGACGCAGCCTGCCACTCATTCGGTATGGCAGGCTGCGTCCGCAAAGCTGCTGCGGAGGTTATCGGCTATCTTGCTTCGGTTGTCTGGGCGAGGACTCTCCAGACTGCCTCCCACGGCGAGTGCGCTTTGAATACGGAGCATGTTACAGTCGCGCCTACTCATCGATTTTATAATGAGGAACACCTAAAAAGGGGCCCTAGGGCTACCGGTAAGCACACCATACCAAAAGCTATTGGGCCTTGGTATATATAACACAACACCTGAGCATAAGACAGTGGTACTGACTGCACAGAGAAATCGTCTAAGTCAGATGGAAGGGGGGAAAGAGATACTCGCTATGGTGGGCTTCCCGCCATACCCCCAGAACCTGGACGAGGCTCTTCTACAAATCCCGGATTCTGTCCGCAGCAAGATCTCCATCTCACCGCTGTCCAAGAACATGGACGTAAAAATAAACAGAAAGCGCAGAGAGGAAAGAACGCAATGGCTTCGAAAAATATCAAAAACAAATTAAATGTTTTGTACGTGAATGCTTCTGGGTATCTTTTTAAACGGTCCATTTGCATCAGTACTTAGAAACAATAACAGCATAGTGACATATGCATCACTTGATACACGTCTTCGATCGCCAAGGTGGAATGCTTTGCCATCTCTTGCAATCAAAGTGCAGGAACAGATAGATGAACCTCAGACAATTATCTCCGAGTCTCAGGAAGCGTACCGTTTCTTTTTAAGAGACTGCCTTCTGATAAAGAGAGCAAATTATTAGGCGAGAGATTGACCAACAAATACCGGCTTATCCGGTGTCCAGGACACGCTTACCTGGAGGGGAACGAAAGTGCCGACGCTGTCGCTCAAGGGCTCACGAACCGAGCAGAGCATTGACAGCACTTTCAATCCTCTGAAACACTCCAGGAAAAAGCTAACGAGAAGGATAGCAACTTATCCAGAATGATTCCTCGCAAAATTCTTGCTAACCAGCGAGGCACGCGACAAAAATACAGCGCCCCCACCCCCCCACAAATCATTAGAAGGGGAAGATGCGATTGACCTCCGAAGAATTCAAACGGGAGTCTTTCCCAACCTTCAAAGATTACACAACATTTTTACAACGCTGTATGGGCATGCCTGTCCGTGGTGTGGCGGCTTGCCACCGCTCAACCACATTTCGCGCGGATGCCTAGACCAACTGCTAAATGAGATATCTTCTTACGTTAGTACAAGCATCCTAATACTTTTGAGCAATGGGAGGCACAGCTCGCCAGCTCTGACCGAGAGGGGCAGCTTGCACTTCTGCGTCACGTTAGGCAGGCGGCAGAAGCCAGTGGGGCCCTGGACTTGGGGCCTCACCCATCAAGCTCGTGACCCCTGTCCCACATCCTGGCGAATAAAATTTTAAGTGTGAATACACTTTATAAGCGACCCCAAACCATCCACCGCCGTCGGCGGCGTCCGCAGTCTTCTCTCTATTTTTAAAAGAAAGAGGACTTGGCGGGCCGCAGCGCGACGCTCTACCGAATGAGCCACGGACGCGACGCTGATATCGGTGTCAGTAACGCGCCTTATACCCCCTCCCCCTTCGCTCGCTCCGCTCTCCTCGCTCGCTGCAGCTGCGCGCGCACCCCTCTCTCGCGCGCGCCCGCCTTCTCTCTCAGTCTCCCGTCGAGAGCGGGTTGTGAGGGGGAGTAAAGTTAAAATCCGTTGGCATTCGCCAGTGAGTCAAGGTAAACTCCCCCATGTGATCAAATTGCGATTCCCAGGAACCATTACACCATGAAGGCACCATAGTGTGATTAATAAATATAATAGCGCGAATTAATAAATACCCCTCATAGCATCACCCCGTGTATTCGCACTTAACCATGTTCACCCTCGGGAAAATGCTTGGTAGTTTTTTTTCCTTCCTTCCTTCCTTCCTTCCTTCCTTCCTTCCTTCCTTCCTTCCTTCCTTCCTTCCTTCCTTCCTTCCTTCCTTCCTACTAGCAAATCCGGCATCGGCGGTGTCTTCGACACCCCAATTGCGCATTCTCGCGCATCGCGTCTCGTTCCAAGTGTCGCTCCCTTCCCCTCTCTCGCTACGCAAGGCCGGAACATTCAGTGTCTGCTTGTTAAAAACCGACTCCTCCCGCCGCACATCCTCTCACTGGCCACCCCTTGCATGTAGGCACTGGATTGCGCATTGGGCATTTAGTTAAGGGTATCCTTGCTTGGCTTTCTCTCCACTTGACGCTTCGCTTGACTTGAGCACATGCGATGGAAGCAGCAGTACTTTCAACCAGTAGTGGGGCGCTACCCGACATAAGCATCCCACCACTCATTCAAGGCAACGCTTCTCCTTCATTCAGTAAGTGAGAATAGTACAGACGAATTAACAAATACACATTCCCAAACCGTATTCAATTACGCAACATTAACATTCACGCGATATCTCCCCCCTCCCTCTGGGACGCACGTACTCAAGTTCCCTCCGCGGGAAGAAGCGAGTGGCTTTTTTACCAACAGCATGGCCGTGCCTTAACGCCTAGCACTTGATTTCCGAAGCGGCGCGGGCAGTTCAGTGCAAGAGAACACGTGAACAAAGCATGAAATAGGACGTTCACGCGTCGATGAACGAGTTTCGAAATGGTCGCTTAGCTGACACTTGTAGGGGGAACTGCCAAGGTCAACATCCAGGGATGACTTTATAAGCCTCTGCGTGCGTCGGATCGACGTCTTTACGAAAGGCGCACTGATAATTCGAGAAGCGCCTTTGTTTCTGGCAAACTCGATTGTCCTTCGGGTCTCGCGCCTCAGCGAGGGTCATTGTGTTCGAGCACCGCTCGAGCTAAGCCGCTTTTAAGTCTAAGGGGCATGTTAAGACTCTCACAGTGCAGCACGTGCGTGTTGTTGTGCAACACTGCGGACTCGGGTCTTTCCAACGTCACTTTTAATCAACGTTCTTTTTTTCTTTCTTGTCTGAGTTTTTATTCGAAACGTTTTTATGCTGGTGAACCCCGCTCTGGTTGTTTTTTAGTGTGTCATTTAGGGTCATCAGGTGTTTCTCCGTATGAAATATTTTCTCAATATTGGTTGCTTCTGTGGCAAAACAATCAATGCTGAAACAAACAGCGCGAAATGAAGTTGCTTTGATAAAATAGAATACTCTGATTAGGTCTTTTTTAAGCGAAAACCATTGGTACCTATCGTGACAACGCTCGACAGGATGTCGGAAGCTGTAACATTGAAATATGGAAGTGTGGAAGCATAACAAGCATAACAAATATGGAAGCATAACAAGATATTCGTTGATATGAACTGGAGTTATATAAACTGGAGTCACACTGTTGTAGGCATAGCAAAGGCTATTGATAATTATGATTATGATAATTTTGAGATAATTCCAAGGTATTTTGGTACACTTGCACATTTTAGAGTCATTTAGTATATCAACGTTAAACGTGGCGATGTGTGTTCATCAAGATATAATTTCCATTGGGAACATGACTGGTTTGTAGATTTGGTATTTGTCAAAGGAATCGTGAACCAGTGATGAGCAAATTACCCCATTATCGGAGTTCACGGCTTCGTGAATCGATTGCCATAAAAGTTAACATCTCATACTGATCACCTAGGGGAACGAATGTTTGGCCTGATAGGCAAGCGTAGGGTGAGCAGGAGAACGAAGTTTCAATAGAGCCGCTTCGCGCCGTCAACTCTCAGTCGTTCCTCTGTTTTGTGTTTTCTGGTCCTAGTCTTCAGGCCCACTCCTGGTTCAGAGAACCAGGAGTAAGCTATCTAGCGGAGCAGAGCCGCCACTGTTAACCTCGGAAGCTCAACCTAACCTTGAGCGCTGGACCCGTGGCAGGCTAGCCCTGAGCACTAGCAGTAATAACCATGCTCGATAAATAAAGCTTATTCAACTTAACTGAACTCAACTCAGTGGACTAAACAAGCGCTTGTCATCGACAGCAATATGTTTTTCACTCAGTTATGTTCAGTTTCTGGTGGGTGCTTCTGAAAATAAAGCAGCCGACTATAATAAAATGCATGCTATAGGGATCCGGAGTCTCGATCCTGCTAAACTCGCTGCCTTTTCTCATACTTTCTATGTCCCTTGCCTCAAACGAGCAAGAAGCCGTGCTGTCCCTCTAGGCGAAGTTGTTGAAGTGTACGACATTTTTTTGCTGAGCTGGCATTCTACCATGTTTTCAAACTCGCAAATGCAGTCTATTGCAGCGAACACACCGAATCACACTGCAAAGGCGACCGACTCCGTGTTAATCGCTCCGACACGAAGTAGGATTCAGTGGATTTACTGATAACGATAGGAAAAATACGGGGTGAGCCACGAAAGCAGGCTGATAAAAAAAAGCCCCCTTAATATGACTTTTTAACAAACTATAGTAATCGCGTTTTTAAGCTCAAAGTGATTGTATTCTTGCTTACTATTGAAGTGGCATTGGCATAGAAACGGCTTTTGCTACAATAAACGGAGTGCTTTTCTTTATTGCATGGACAAGAATATGCCCTGGAAAGTGCCGCTTTTCACTTTCAATCTTCAGACTTCAAACTTTACTGCGGGCATGTAGCGTCTCATTAGCTTGCACTAATAACCCGGGATGGCAGAATGAACGACCTTCCGGTGTGACGTAATCCTCACTGTCACACCTGTCCCGTTTATTAGGGAGGCGATCGCCGGGCTAATTCCAAGAGCCGATGTATCGGCCCCCCGAACCGCACCACGAAAGCGTGGACAATTTAAGAGTAGTCCTTATTGGTGCGCCAGCGGACGCCGGCTGTGGTCCAAAGAACAAGTCAGAGCCGAGAGTTGATAAACAAACAAATTATATTTTCGAAATTGGCAGATCGAAAACAATACACAAGAATGCACACTCCACAATAGTTACATACAATACGTCACCAATCAAACAACGTACTACACAGCACAATCAGCCACACTCAAAACAACGGACACAGACAACGATACGCACTACAATGCAGTCGCATGCATTGAACCACCAAGACACTTAAAGACTAAACAGATAGAAAACCTATTCAGTCCAAAGTCGTTGGAACAAAAGTCTGAATGATACTCTTCCGAGAATCACTCACTCAAAGTCCAGCGTTGTTGTCGTTCCGCTGCCCCCTGAAGTTTCTCTTCCAGGAAACCTCCCGTCTTCAATTGGCCACTCTTTAAACTTCAACTTCTTCGCCGGAACACGTCGGCTTCACACCCGCAGCTGTTGCCACGCGTCTTCGCTCGATAGCGGTAAACACACGCTCTTGCCTGTAGCCCGAGCCTTCACCCCTCAGGTGGAAATCCTCTTCATCTCCGGCCTCGTCCCTACGGACCAAAACCTTCGCCGACTACACGGCGGAATCCCTACGCGCTCTGGCGCTCACTTCCGTCTCCTCCTGATTTCTCGTCTCGGCTGCTTGATTAAATACGTTCCGCGCCACCTTCCAGAAAGTTCTCCTCATTTCGTCGGCGCGATGCGCAACGAAGGCTGGGGAGAGGCGCGAAAAGGTTCGACTGCCCTCCGCGTCGGATGACTCATCTCGGCGTGACCACGCCTCCTTCGTTCTAGAAAAATCGCGGGCTTGCTCGACCGCCGTTGTGGGGTGAGGAGGTTCGTCGAGGAAGCCACGCTTCTGCGGGGAGAGCGCGCGCCCGGGGAGCCTTGGCCGATTGTTTTCTTTTTCTTTCCCTTTTTTTTGTTTCTTTTGACTTCGCGGCGTTTCTTCCGCGCGTTACCACAAGAATTTGCGGCGCGCCTATTTTTATTGCTCGTTCTGTGACACTGCCCCCCACTTTAAGAATATTATCTCATAATATTCAAAACCACACAAACGAGCGCGAACAGTCACCACACACTCTCACAGACTGTAACACAATCCGTCGCTCATGACACTTCACATTCACAATATATCACTCAATACGATTGGACATTACATTCAATCTCACACACATGTAATATAACCGCAGGTACATGAGTACAACGCTTCATCACACATTCCAAACAATACAAACGCACAAGGTTCTGTCTTTACAACAATTATACAACACTATACATCACATCACAGCACAGACACTTCGACACTTGTGACACAGGATAACACAACACTAACACAACATATGGCACTCAGCACTGCCAAACACATTCTGAAAACACTTATCCTGTGTACTTTGAGCGGCGCTTGCGCCCTTTCTTGCGGTGCTCGCTCGATCTTTTCTTGTGTTTCCACGTTCTTTTTCGGCAAGCCCTTTCCAACGACGATATCTGAGGCGTCGTCTCAGCCATCATTGTCTCTTCCGACACCATTAACGCGTCATTACATTCGATGGGTCCTGTCTGTTTATTTACCCGCTTGATCATGCCTCTACATTTTGCCCGGCTGGCCAACTCCGTCTCCTTTACACTGTCGGTCGGTTGTAGTCGTGCCGACGTAAGTCCGGTTGCTCGGCCCGTGAACTTATTCGACACGATCGTCTTCTCATTCGCTGTCTCTTGCGCCGCAGCTTCCCCTTGGGCTCTAGTGAGATCCGTCACGGGATGCTCCTCCATTGTATCTCGCGGCCGCTGTGTTGGCGAGGGCTCTATCTTCGGGTCTTCTCCCAAACATTCTGGATCACTTGGCCCTCGCGCCCCGTCGATGTTTCCGATGACAAGGTCATACAGGGGGGTCGTCATGCATAAAGCAGTAACCTTCCCGCTGAAGTACGGGGTTTCAACCTCAATTTCTGCTTCGGGAAGCAGCCGAACTGTACGGTCAATTAGGCAAACCGGTTTCGTTCTGCCTGTCAACTCACTTTCTCGTACCAAATTTCTCCGCACGATAACAGTGGAACTGCCGGTATCTCTTAACACCGTAATCTTTTTGCCCGCAACTTTTCCAGGCAGCGTTGGCATTCCTTTCTTAACACCGGTTGGCTGTTTTGACATTACAGCACCCACAATAGGAAATTTCTCCCCATTCTTCAACTCTACGAATCCATCAGTGACGGCATTATTATCAGATTTCGGTGCCGCTTGCACACAGGATACCTGGTGAGTTTGACTCGCTCCGTTTCGACAAGCGTCTGCTTTGTGCCCAGTCTGACCACACTTGAAACATTTTACAACCGTAGGGCTCGTAAAGATCGTTCGACAGTTTTTCGCGCAATTACCCACTCGGTTGCACAGAAAACATCGCGGAATGCTCTCTGGTGCACGCTTCTTTTCTTCGGGAGCCAATTTCTTCGAATCATCGGGACAATCCTTCTTGACCTTGGCCAAATTAGTTCCACCTTGCGCTTCCAAGAATTGATCAGCCAATTCAAGCATTCCTTCAAGTGACTCAGCCTTCCTCTCTTTCAAATACAGCGACAGGCTTGGGTGGCAACTAGTAAGAAATTGTTCTCTAATTAGGAGCTCTCTAAGTTCATCGTACTCCTGCGCTGTCCCTGAAAGTTCAATCCATCTGTCGAAATAATGACAAAGTCGGGCGGCATACTGCGTAGCCGTCTCCCCATCAGCTGGCTTTCCTGTCCGAAATCTGTCCCGGAAACCTTCTACAGTAAATCTAAATCGCTTTAGCAAAGCAGCTTTCACCTTTGCATAGTTGGCTGCATCGGTCGGCGTCAGCCTACCGTACACACTGAGCGCTTCACCACTCAAGCAAGTACTCAAAGCAGTTGCCCATTGATGTTCCGGCCAATTCTGGCTCTTCGCAATCGTCTCAAATCGGTGAAGGTACGCGTCAAGGTCGTCCTTCCTTTCATCAAACGCTACGAGCAGCTTGCTTGGGTTCAAGCGGAAGCCGTGATCTTCCCGTTCGCTGCTTTCAACTCTAGCTTGGACGGGAGTTTCGCTTCGCTGTTGCAAAGGGAGCCGCTCGAGTTCCATCTCGTGTGCCGCTGCCGCTCCCTTTCCTCTCTTTCTTCTTTCAGCTGTCGCTCCTTTGCCTCTCTTTCTTCCTTCAGCTGTCGCTCCCTCGCTTCTCTTTCTTCTCTCGCCCTTTCGGCTGCCAACTTCTCTCTCTCCACCTCAGCTTCTTTTTCCGCTTTGGCTCTTTCGACCGCCAGCTTTTCCCTTTCCCGCTCAGCTGCCTTTTCCTCTTTGACCCTCTCTTTTTCTTCTTTTTCCCTCTAAGTGACCCACTTCCGTAGTTCGGCGCCGGAAAGACCCATCTTCTCACCAAGTGCAACTAACTTTTCGAGATCCATTGTGTCTCGCAACTCGCAAATACAACCTTGCCGCGTGCAAAAAGTATCTGCCTAAATCAGTCTATCGGAACACTCCCTTGCACTCGTTAACGAGAACACTGAACAACACACAGAATCGTTCCGATAGCAGTATCACCAACTCGAGGCTCTTTCTTACTACTTTGGACACACTGTGCACCAAAAGGTCCTGTCGCGGACGCCAGATTAATTGTCACACCTGTCCCGTTTATTAGGGAGGCGATCGCCGGGCTAATTCCAAGAGCCGATGTATCGGCCCCCCGAACCGCACCACGAAAGCGTGGACAATTTAAGAGTGGTCCTTATTGGTGCGCCAGCGGACGCCGGCTGTGGTCCAAAGAACAAGTCAGAGCCGAGAGTTGATAAACAAACAAATTATATTCTCGAAATTGGCAGATCGAAAACAATACACAAGAATGCACACTCCACAATAGTTACATACAATACGTCACCAATCAAACAACGTACTACACAGCACAATCAGCCACACTCAAAACAACGGACACAGACAACGATACGCACTACAATGCAGTCGCATGCATTGAACCACCAAGACACTTAAAGACTAAAGAGATAGAAAACCTATTCAGTCCAAAGTCCTTGGAACAAAAGTCTGAATGATACTCTTCCGAGAATCACTCACTCAAAGTCCAGTGTTGTTGTCGTTCCGCTGCCCCCTGAAGTTTCTCTTCCAGGAAACCTCCCGTCTTCAATTGGCCACTCTTTAAACTTCAACTTCTTCGCCGGAACACGTCGGCTTCACACCCGCAGCTGTTGCCACGCGTCTTCGCTCGATAGCGGTAAACACACGCTCTTGCCTGTAGCCCGAGCCTTCACCCCTCAGGTGGAAATCCTCTTCATCTCCGGCCTCGTCCCTACGGACCAAAACCTTCGCCGACTACACGGCGGAATCCCTACGCGCTCTGGCGCTCACTTCCGTCTCCTCCTGATTTCTCGTCTCGGCTGCTTGATTAAATACGTTCCGCGCCACCTTCCAGAAAGTTCTCCTCATTTCGTCGGCGCGATGCGCAACGAAGGCTGGGGAGAGGCGCGAAACGGTTCGACGGCCCTCCGCGTCGGATGACTCATCTCGGCGTGACCACGCCTCCTTCGTTCTAGAAAAATCGCGGGCTTGCTCGGCCGCCGTTGTGGGGTGAGGAGGTTCGTCGAGGAAGCCACGCTTCTGCGGGGAGAGCGCGCGCCCGGGGAGCCTTGGCCGATTGTTTTCTTTTTCTTTCTCTTTTTTTTGTTTCTTTTGACTTCGCGGCGTTTCTTCCGCGCGTTACCGCAAGAATTTGCGGCGCGCCTATTTTTAGCGCTCGTTCTGTGACACTCACACATGTGCGGACTGTCAGTAATGTCAGCGCCGCTCATACTTACATCCGATGAACAACAAGGATGTTTTGACGGCAGTGGTCAAAACTATAAGCCTCCAATACCGAATCCCGAGCTGCATCTACTATGGCGGGCGCGTACACCACGTCAGCACAAATAGAAGACATTTGATAATGTTCCACGTGTAGTCAAGAAAAGGCGTTCAGACTTTTGGCGTGTTTCTTAAAGTGATCGTGGTTTAACCGAAAATTCATATTGTGCACACAAGCAATTTGAAACGCTTGGGGCGATATCAGAGCTATAGCGAATTCACAAACCATATTCACGAACCAACCTTTTCCTCATGTCTGGTTTTCTTTACCGATTCGGTGTCCTTAACACGCTTGATAAACAAATATCAAGTCACTATTCATAAAGCAACCTCTGTTATGTTTCGCCCAACTTACTGTGTTTACGAACCTAACGCACTTAAGGTCTTGCAGACTGCAAGAGAAATTAGATATATTAATAAGGTTTGTTCGCAAACACCAGCCTCAGTTTTACTTGAGGCTCATGAAAATGATAATAAATGAGAATTGTTGGCGCTGTACGCCCGAAAACAATGATGCGATTGTAAAGGGTGCCGTTGCTAAAGGCCCCGGAAATTTCGACTATTTGTTTTTTTACGCGCACCTAAATCTAGATGCACGGGCCTCTAGCATTTAATTTCGCCTCCATCAAAATGCCACCACCGCGGCCGATTCAGTAGCGCGAATTTGTGGTCAGTGGCAAGCCAGTAGCCGAAAATTTTTTTGTGGAGGGATAGGGTGGGGCTCTTGCCGAAGGTCTTGGCTGTTTGAAAGAAACACATAATGCTATTACTTTATTTCGGTAGAACACCATCTCACTCAAAAAGGGGTACCTGCGTCCCCTTAGGTCATCAGAAGAACTATTGACAGCTGTCAATTTTTCATGTGATTTCTTCGGGTTCGCATTATTTTCACCTACCTGCCTGTACGCTGACGCAACTATGTCCTGAGCCAACAAAACGCCAGCACGGATCAGTCACCACTGGTCGGAAGAAGACAACAGGAAGTTGGACCAAACAGACGCCTCACATGGGAGCATGAGAGTGCCGTCTTCTTTCGCACTGTCAGTCCAGAGCACTCGACGCGTGCAGCTGTCCAACTTCATACTAATGGGACAAGCGGTCATAACGCAATAACAAGGTCCTCCTCATTTCTGCACGGGCAGCGAGGCACTTCCCCTTGGCGGAACCGGAAGTTCGGTCATTCGAAAAAAGCACCACGCGAGCGGGCGAGATCATGCCGCCCATCTCGAGAACAAATCGTTCCGGTCTGTACTTCCTGTGCTTAGTGCATATATCAACCGTCCAACAGCCCCATGTGACAGACGGCATTTTGCGTAATCACGTTTCTATGATTGTACCCATTTCGCATCGATGATTTTCTCTCAATATAATCTAGAGGTTTGTGCTGCATAAAGGAAGCGTTAACACTGCATGCACACAACCGTAAGCAATAGAACAGGCCAAGCTATAGGCAAAAAGCGTATTTCTTTTTTTTTCTTTCTTTTCTTTTTTTTCTAACCACGCTTACGAACAGGAGTTGCAGTTCTTGCACGAGTACGAAACACCGCTTCTTTCTTTTTAGTATTGGAAATTCATTCATCACCCATTCTCATAATCATCGGCCTACCTGCGTCCAAAGCAGGGCAAAGGTGTCTGCCATGTTCCGCCAATCACAACCGAGTCCTGTGCTTGGTGCTGCCACGCGATTCCCGCAGACATATTTATCTCAACTGCCCAATTCACTTTCTGCCTTGCCCCCACACGCTTGCCATCTCTTGGAGTTCTGTCTAATGCTGTGATGATTATCCACTGTTGTGGTGGAATAATATCCGTCGAATTTGTGGAAATCCTAGTCGACACGGTGATGATCAGGCGGCTGTTTCTTGTGCACCTCTCTGAATGCATACTCAAACCGACCTATATGCCGTTCCCCGACTCCCGCGAACTAATTGGAACACTAACGCGTTTACGCGCAGCTGGCTATACTATGAACGGGAATCGAAAGAGAATGGCAGTTCACGCAACTGCTGCAGGGGCTGAGCGTCTTCTGTGAGCCGTAAGATACGCCTACGATGTGCATCTGTTAATGTGATTAACGGCTCTTCTTTAGTACTGTAGTTCATGAAAGTCATCTGGGCGCAGAACTACAGGTAGGAACAACACCGACGCCACCCGCAATGCCTCTATAGTGTCCACTATAATATCCACTCTTACGACGGAAGGCACCCAGTCGTTGTGGTGGATGGAGAGACGCTCGGTGGATTTCGTGTTTGGTGGTTGTCCCGTGCGTAATCGATGCCCTCTCATCGACGACTGCTCGCCAATCGGGGCCGTCGACTTCTCTGACAGTCTATAAACCTTTACTTCTCTCTCTATCTCTCTCAATTCTTCCTTGCATCTTCCCCTGTGAATTACTCTAGAGATGTCGCAATTCGCTGCAGACTGTTGCGGGGTTCACTTGTGTCCTAATTTTTCTCCGTATTTAAAATTACTTCCACCTTGTAGTAAAAAGTGGTGACGGATGATTGATAAGATTTATACTGAGAAAGCACTTAAAAATATTGCAACACAATGAGGTCAATTATTTTTGCTGCTTCCGAATATTTTAAAAAGAGTTTAGATACACTGTCCAGAGTCGGGAACACATTTTTAGTTGAAAAAACGGCCTTCGGCACGTTAATTTTTCTTCTGTTCACTACCAGTTGCGTCTATATGAATTTCACTGTATTGACTCCACTTTTGCAAATATTTGCAGATTTAGGGGCGAAGCTTATTATGGCGCTGGTTTGTCACTCCTCCTCCGTATGTATGTATGTATGTATGTATGTATGTATGTATGTATGTATGTATGTATGTATGTATGTATGTATGTATGTATGTATGTATGTATGTATGTATGTATGTATGTATGTATGTATGTATGTATGTATGTATGTATGTATGTAGCCACCAGTGGCACATACGCGCTCTAGAGGGGGTATGTGCCACAGGGTTTGCGAGATGGGAGATGGCGGTACTTGGAGTGATGATAAATAGATGGACGCATGGACGGACAGATGTATGGATGAATGGAGGTTCGGACGTACGGACGGATGTACGCACTAACGGACGGACAGACGGATGGACGGACTTATGGGCGGACGCATGGACAGACGGACGGACACATGTATTGACGCACGGATGGTTTCTCTTCAGCGTCCCTGTGTGCTTGCGCAAACATTTCACGATAAACAGATGGAAGCAAGAATAAACGGACGGATGGAAGCACGGACGGGCTGACGGATGCTTTGCCTTACTCATCATAATTCACTCAGTGGATATGTTGGTATTTTTTTTTTGTTTTACACGCCGAACAGTGATGCGAGCTTATTGTGTCAGCAAATAGCATAGGGGGTAGTACCGCCCGCAATGCCAAACACAACGGTCTAACAAACAAAAGTGAGCCAGAGTAAAAATATCTGCTTTGCTTATAGGCGCGTGGTTTATATGGACGTTACCTGGATGTAGTCTTAAATAATATAACTAATACCTTACTACAAATGCGGTCCCAACTTCCAAGTGGCATTTCACCTTTGCGACTATTTAGAAATTGACCTACGGTGCGAGGTGACTTCTATCTGTACTATTCGGTATTGACGTACATTCATAATTTTTATTTATTTATGTATTTATTGTACCCCTCAAGGCCAAAGACGTTACACAGGGGGGCGGTAAAAATACATACATATATACACCAGTAGAGCGAACTTAGGGAGTAATAATAAGAGTAAAGTAAAACGGGCCTATATATTTAAATAACATTGGTTAGTGCTTCTCGGGAAACGCTTATTGTCGCTGATTAATGTGATTTCAGATGAAAGCTGGTTTCACTCGATCGCGGTGTGGTGAAAATGATGGGGAGAATGTTTTCGTTTTTGAAAATGGAACACCGACTTTATCGCGATGATCTATGCGGTGGGACTTATACTGTGACGGTGGAAGAAGGAGTGAAGGAGTACGCCGTGAAGAGCTGGGTGATAATATACGTTATAGAACAAGTACAGGCGAGCAATTTTTTGACGTGTGCTTAAAGATGGATGAGAAAGGATGGCTTTTATGGCTGATATGCTGGCGATGCGATTGTAGTTAGAGAGAATGAAACGAGCGAAGTTCTGAAGAACGAGTTCTAAGGCAGTAGTTATTTTGTTCGCATTGCATCCCACACAGAGGCAGCGTATTATAACATTGGCCGAATGAAGGTTTTGTAAAAATATTAATTTAACGGACACCATTAAGAAAATGAGAGGTGGGGAGGAGGAATGTAAGGGTTCCGGGGGACATGCGTAATTTTGCATTTTTTACATTAGGTTTTATTCGCCATTTACTGCACCAGCTAGATATAGCAGGTGGATCAGACTGGAGAGATAGTGTCATTAGCGGTTTTAATTTCACGAAAAATTAGGCAGTCGTGAGCGAAAAGAAAGGTGCTCGATAGAACATCAGCGGGACGATCATCAATGTAGATTAAAAAATAAGAGAGGTACAAGAACGGAGTTCTGGGGCACATCGGAATTCACATTAGTAAAGGGTGAATGATGGCCATTAGCACTAACAGATTGTAAGTGGTCGGGAAAGAAACACCTAATTCACCCGGAAAGGTTAGGAGGGAGGTTAACAAAACCGAATTTGTGAAGTAGCACTTGATGACAAACCTTGTCAAATGCTTTAGAAAAGTCGAAAAATATGCAGTCCGCGCGTGATGATTCGTCAAGAATTTGGTGCAATTTATAAGTGAATGATAGAAGCTGAGTTTCGCATGAGTATCTTTTGAAAAAACCGTTTTGTGGAAGCGTGAGAAGTGAGTTATCTTCTAAATGACTTACTAAGCTTAAATATTACGTGCTCAAGCAATTTTCAACATGTGCTGGTTAGTGAAATGGGCCTGTAATTAAGAGGTGAAGTTTTGCTGCCAGATTCATGAAGCGGAATTGGGTTCCCTATCTTTCAATCAGTTGGAAGGCTAAATGTGTCAAGAGATTGCTGAAAGATCTTGGTGAGAATGATGAAACTGTAGGCAAAAGTACTCTTCAAAAATTTTTGTACAGACTCGTAACCAGGAGATGAACGTTTGTGTAGTTAATCAGTTATTTTCATGATGCGTGATACGCCAACAAAGATGGGATGCATAAGCGGGAAACCAACATGACACAAATCGGGTGAGTGCACATTTCATGTAGGACAAACAATTTTATCAAAAGCTGAATTTAATATGGAAGCACATAAGTTGTTAGGTATTATATGGCCGTTATGGTCCTCAAGCGCAATATAAAAATCAGTTACTGGATTTATGAGGCGCCAAAACTTTTTAACATTGTCCTGTAGCAGAGATGGAAGAGTAGATGACGTGAAGTTAGTTTTAGTGGATTTCAGCGCTTGCAAATAAGTCTCCGAGGCAGTCTGATAGGCGTGCCATCTGAAGTCGGTTTGCGACGCTTCAGCCAAACGATAAGAACGCTACTTTCTGTTAGATAAACGTTTAAGATTAGGAGTATACCAAGGCGCACTTGATTTAGTTGTGATGCTTCGCTTTGAAATATATTCATCTGTTAGTCAACGCACTTTGTTTTCGAAATAATGTCAGTTCACTTCGACTAACCGGTAGTCAAAATCCTGTAAATAGTGGTCAAGAAACGTAGCGAGTTGACTGTGAATAGCCTGAAAGTTGGCTTTTTTGTTATATAATATCGTTTTTGTTGCCTTTTTAATTTTTAAATGCGGAAATTCCAAGGGAAAATAACTAAAACGTGATCACTGATCCCTGGCAAGTGAACAATATCAGACACAAAATCTAGATTAGTTGCAAATAATAAATTGAGGGTGTTTGAAAGTTTTGTAGACACTCTGGTTGCATTTATTATTTGTTGGGTGAGTGAAAATAAAGAACGTAAGTTCAAAAACTCATCAGCTTGTCCAGAGGGCGGTGATACACAAGGTGATTGTGAGTACTATGAAATATTCGGAAAATTGAAGTCCCTCAACAAGAAGATCGGCGAAGATGAGAAGCGAGTGTGAATGAGGTTAATAGCAGTGTGCAGTTGGTCCATGAATGATGACGGGTAATTCGGGGGGTGATAGCAGACTCCTAGGACTAATTTATGATGACCAAGCGTAAGGCGTGCAGAAGTTATTTCTAGGTCACTGTGAATAGGAATGCCATAATATGGATTATGAATTCGGATTGCAAGTAAGACGCCACCACCGCATTTGGCTATGCAGTCACATCGATAGATAGAGTAATGGTGCGCGTCATATAAGATCTCAGAACCGTGAACATGTGCTGAGAGCCACGTTTCTGTGAGAGCAATGATGTGTGCCCAACAGGTATCTATGGCAGAAGACAGAGAAGCGTGTTTATTCAGGACACTTCTAAGATTTGTGTACAGCACTGACACCTGTCGCAAATTTGAATGGCCACCACCCCTCGCGTGCCCCTAAGGTGAGGCACTGAGTGAGGCATCATTGCTACGAATACCGATGTTCCTCCGTGATACATCGCGTACGTCATTGATAGAAGCGTCGTACATGAAATATTTATTAATCAATAATATCTTGTTGTTTTGAAGCTTAAAGTTCGGCGTTCCGAGATGACTGTTTCCAAAATCAAACAGCTTCTTTCGAGAAACACGACTACCAGGTGAAAAGTCTTCGCTAATAGTAATATTCCTGGACCTCAGCTGACCGCGCAGGAAAAAAACCTGTTCTCTAAATTTGAAGCTGTTGAACTTTGGCACCATCGGTCGGCACTCGTTTACTGAAAACGCACCTAAACGATGCGCGCGTTCAATGGAATCAGCTGAGAACGAGGCCACTACATTTAATATGGTTGATAACACTTTCGATTCTGTTTCTTGCCAAGTCTCTTTTTAAATGCTGGTACCACGAAATATGAGATTATTGCTCCGATACCGATCGTCCATTTTATCCAGACGAAGTTGTATCAAGTGATTTCAAGCAGTCAGTTTTTATAACATTTCTCTTGTATAAGACAAGTGTATATTTAACTGGTCCATAGCAGTGCACTTGTCTTCAAGTTCATTTGGTCTCTTGTTTATGTCACAAATTTCAGTTTCAATGGTTTCTTACCAATTGTTGATAGTTTCAATGTCACCAGCTAGTTCTGTATGACTTCGTAACCTTTGTAGTGTGCGAGAAAGCTCGTCCATGAGCAACTGGAACATGATTTTCATTTGATCAGCTGGATCATCAGGGAGGGATTCAATATCCCATGCTGCTGGTGAGCGTTTCGGAGGCCTCGGATTTCGCTCAACATCCCCCGACCGTATTAGCAACATAGCAGTACAGATACTTTCGTGAACAGTGTGAGTGAAAACTCGCGAGCAGGGGAACAGTGACAAAAAATCGATTGTCTCTTTTTTAAGCGTCAAGTGAACAGGGCGTACACACCTGCACGACGAAAAACAGAAACCGTTTAGTCATGCTGCTGTCACCGGTACAGCGCCCACTAATCGGCAAAATGGGGTGCCACATTTTCAAGTTCGGTGCAAGATATGATACGTCCGTCGATGTGCCCGATCACCTGCAGGCGAGTTGATCCAAGAGAGCCGAGTGTAGGTAAGGCTGGAAGCAGGTGTTGGTGCATTTGAGTGTACCGGTGGTGTGGACAAATTGGCCGTTAAGGTAAACCAGCGCGTTGAACTATCGGGTGCAGCAGGCAACAGCGGAGCGATTAACACAAGCACAATTTGCACGACTAAAGAGCGAAGCCGTTTGGTCGTGCTGCTATATATCACTGGTGACTCGCCCACTAGTCTAGTCGGTCAAATGGGGCGCTACACCTTTAAGTCCTGTGAAAGTTATGATGCGTCCATCAAAGTCTGTCGTAAATTTCAATGGCCACCCCCCCCCCCCTCGCATGCCCCTAAGGTGAGGCACAGAGTGAGGGGCATTGCCACGATGTTAGGACACGGTATATCATTAACCAGTGAGATTTCTTTTAAATCAACGTACCGTCCACCGCTGTGAATCAGCCGTCTGCGTAGCTTCTTTAGATGAGTCACGATCGAGCGGCAAGCAGTTTGGAATGATCACCTATATAAAAAATTTGAAATAACAATGGTGTTTACTGAGATGAAAATTTGATGTGCATATTAGTTGATAAATCGGATCTTCAAGCTTGTCATCGCCTAATACTGATTAGACTGACACCTCCTTAAACTTATTCGGGGAGCACAGAAGTTTTTAAGATTAAAAAAGTTACTGTGGGTCATTACACGCCAACTGTCCCCACCTTAGCGCTTGATCATCTTTTAGTTACTTAAAAAAATAGAATTATCAACTTCATGGCAAAAGTGCTCCCCAAAAACAACTTTTGCGAAAAACGCACCGTAAGCCTCACGTGAAATCTTCAGAGAGCTCAAAACCACGGCTCGTAAAAGACGTGATCAAAAGATACGTTCTTCCTAAATTGGGTTAGGACAAATTCTCACCTTTAGAAATATTGTACGCCATTTACTTAAAAGCTAGTTTTACGAACCTTTGCGCTTTCGTGTGCATTTTATGCGGCCTCAAATATGAATAATATTTTCGATATCGTTTTTTTTTACAGAAAGTCGACGTTCAGCGAAAAGTGAGAGTTGACATTAGAATATTGCCAGGATAATTTACTGCAGACCAGAATAATTTCAGGCGTATATACTACGAAATAAAGTGTACATGTGGTGACAAGTTTGCAAAAAAATGTTCATTTTACACATGCCTGGTCGTAAATTCAACACTGAGGCGGCCCTGAGAAGAATATGCTCAATAACAGATTTGCTAACAAACTTTATCGCCTATTGACTCAGAAAGTTTAATCAAAGTAATTTTTGCGTGAAGGAATAAAAACATTCTTGAATATCTGTTACCACTCTCTGTGTGATAACAACGCATCCTAGCACGTCGTAACAATGCGTACTAGCGGTAAGTACAAGCTTCACAGACCAGGCGATCAACTAGACAACATTATCTAATTTGTCTATGTTTATTTGAAATATATACTGGCTTATATTACCCTCAGTGAACGAGGAACGCAAAATCTACTAGGCTCCATCTAAATGATATATATATATATACATATATATATATATATATATATATATATATATATATATATATATATATATATATATATGATGTGTGTGTGTGTGTGACGTAGGAAGGCAGTGACTGATGGTAGAGGATTAGGAAGAAGTCAGAATAGAATAAACATGGCGTATGAGCCAGGCCACGTCTCCCATTCATCATAGCTTCACACGAGTCGACAGGATGAAGGCCTGCCAGCCGCTTCATCAGTCGCTCATCATCTACGCAGTTCTCCGCATGACACCCTGAGCATACATGGACTACCGTACAAGCGCCTAGCATCACGCATCAATCAGCATCATGTCAGAAGCATCTACTGACCTTCCCATCCCCAAGTACACCGGAGCAGCGGACGATGGACCCGTACAAGACTGATTTGACCTGTTCGAGCTCCACGCTACCGCTGCATCTTGGTCGGAACGGGAGATGGTTACGAACTTCAGCGACTACGTCACAGGTGAGGTACTTAAATTTTACCTCACCCAGATATTCGAGAACGACGAGTCTTGGCAAAACATAAAAGAAGAAATGATCATCTGTTTTCAAGACTATAATGAAGATTCGGTTACAACCAGCCATATCAATGCATTCAAATTCAGTAATCACAGTCATACGCAGCCTTCACGCACTCGAGCACAGAGCAGAAGTTTACAATTCCCGTCAGGCGAAGTCAGTCATCTGCTCATAGAAAGACATCCCAGCAGTTTTTCTACAAGGCCCACTTCCACCTGGTTTCCCATCTGCAAAAATATCGCCAACGCTAACCTCTTATATACAATACACAAATCAAGACAATATTCCAGCACCCAATGCACTTAACTCTTCATCTTGCTTACGTAATCCACCACCTGGTTTTGTGCCAAGTCAGTCGTCTGGTGCTCGTCACTTTCATCGCACCCCTCAAGATATCGCCACATACGCAACAGACCACCTGAAATATCGGCCAAATAACTTGTCAAGCCACTGCCATTCCGAAAGCGGTTGTACTTCAGGAACGCTTGACTCAATTCTCCCGAAAAAAAAAACAAACATACGAAATCGGAACCACGTCAAGCCATGTTTGCGGCGATGTCGTCCTCAGGAACCGGACCAACCGAAAGTCTAAACAATACGGAGTCACCATTCAATGCAAGTCTCGCCGATAAAAACGCAAATGTATCTACTACTTCCCTTGACACTAATCATGCTTGCATACCACTAATAAATAATGCTGGGACTACCGACAGCGTCTCCTTATTCAACGACGATGACCACCCGCGATTTCCTCAGAGCCATCACCAAACTAATAAAATACGACGACGAACGAAAACTCCAACGGAAGCACACTTACAACTTCAACCACTTAAAAAATTAAGGACTTTGTTCCAAAGGCCATTTCAAGAAGTAGGACGTTTCCGGATGAAGGAACATCGCCCCAGACGCTCTCTGCGCCTGCGGTTACACACAGGACAACACCACGGAAAACACCCAGAAAGACGCGGAAGCACTTCTTGCACGCCGCCAGCACACAGGCATCTAGCCACCATCTCTCAAAAAGCACGCATTCTAGATACAATGCATCTGTCGCAGCTACGACTCAGAATCCAACGCATGAGACATCCAACCTTCCAGCGCTACAAGAACTCCAAACCGTGTTCGTTTTTCGCTACTATCCAGGCTGTGTCATCAACGTTTTCCACGTCGAATGCTTGGTTACGCTCTCCAGAACGCAACAGCCAACCTCGCCCACCTGAGGTCTCCTAGATGTTACTGGACTGCCTTTCCTGTGAACGTTTTTGTGTAAGTGTATGGAACTGCCGTGTTACATGGAACTACTCCATTTTGTGATATTTTTTTCCCTATGATGAGACACAACTTCTTCACGCTTCATAGTTTGTAGCTCAGGCATTCTTCCGGGGGGAGGGGGAATCCTGTGATGTAGGAAGGCAGTGACCGATGGTAGAGGATGAGGAAGAAGTCAGAATGGAATAAACATGGCGTATGAGCCAGGCCACATCTCCCATTCATCATAGCGATATATATATATATATATATATATATATATATATATATATATATATATATATATATAAGGGAAAGAAGTGTATACCTAAGGGCTCGTTTTTCCGTGTTTTAACACAATATTAATGAGATATAACAGACAGTGTTGCCAAGGAATATACAGGGGAAGTTATTAAAACCAATGGAATGTAAATAAGAAGAAAGAAAAGTGGATGAAAAAATTACCAACTGTGAGCAGGAAACGAACCTACGACCTTCGAATTACGCGTTCGATGCTCTAACCACTGAGCTATCACAGCGGCCCTCCCTCCATCCACTTTTTTGGGTTTATCTGTGAATTTATAAGTAGGAGCGACAGTCAGCGCCATCTATAAGCCAAACAACGAGTGTGAAAACACTCTTATGCGCATGTTTTGGCGTCACGTAGCACGTGAACTTATTATGAGCGGGCAGCTGATTAATTGTCCCTCTTATACAACCTAAACACACCAAGTCTGCCAGTACGAGACCCTCGTTCAATGAAATAAGGGAAAGAAGTGTATACCTAAGGGCTCGTTTTTCCGTGTTTTAACACAATATTAATGAGATATAACAGACAGTGTTGCCAAGGAATATACAGGGGAAGTTATTAAAACCAATGGAATGTAAATAAGAAGAAAGAAAAGTGGATGAAAAAATTACCAACTGTGAGCATATATATATATATATATATATATATATATATATATATATATATATATATATATATATATATATATATATATATATTCACGGCTGGTTATTTTTTCACCCACTTTCACCCACATACAGTACATTTGTTCTAATAACTTCCCCTATACATTCCTTGGCATTATTGTCTGTTAGATCTCACAAATATTGTGTCAAAACACGGAAAAACGAGCCTTTAGGTATACACTTCTTTCCCTTATATATATATAAAAAAAAGAATATATATATTTATATATATATATATAAATATATATATATATATATATATATATATATATATATATATATATATATATATATATATATATATATATATATATATATATATATATATATATATATATACATATATATGGGATATGGCACAACGGGAGCGTTGTCAACAAGGATAAATATATTTATTTCCCAACAGTTTCGGGAGGGGACCTCCCTTCATCAGGGGATGAGTTATCAGGGGATGAGTATCAGGGGATGAGTATAACTCATCCCCTGATGAAGGGAGGTCCCCTCCCGAAACTGTTGGGAAATAAATATATTTATCCTTGTTGACAACGCTCCCGTTGTGCCATATCCCATACCTTCACGAAGACTAACTGGCCCATTGAATTATTACTCCAACTATATATATATATATATATATATATATATATATATATATATATATATATATATATATATATATATATATATATATATATATATATATATATATATAAACATCTTTGGCAAGGCGTTTTTTAAATCAACATAATCATATATAATTGACCATGTTACGAAAGTGACCATGTCTGGGTGCATAACTGCAACTTAGATGCCAGCCAAGAGATCGTTGTTTTTTACTTCAATTGATCCTTTAATTCATCGTGTTCTTATTACTTCTAAATGTTATCGTATATAATTAGCGGTGCGTATATAATTAGCGGTGTGTTGCAAACATAGGTGCCACTTCACGCTGCTGCGTACATACTACTCAGGTTGCCAGCAGGCAGCTGCATATGATTAAAAGCAGTCTATTAGGTCTTGCGTTCATCGTTTACTCAACGTAATACTATACCCGGGGACAACTTTCTGTGGCAATGTAGGGAAGGCTACGCTGGCGGATCTACACTGCTCCTGTACTCCTCCGCGAAGTAGTCCGGTTAGGCTCGCGTTTCGAATGACGGCCGCGTTCATGTAATGCCAGTGCACACGATTTGATACGTCTGCTTACACGGCCATTAGTGGGAGAAATCTGACACAGGCTTCTTGCGCGAGTCGTCAGAATAGCTGGAGGGTGGCCCGCGCTCAGCAAGAGACGAAGACGCCATTTCGACTGTGAGGTGCACGAAAAACGTGCGACGTTTTCAGACGTGCAAAAAGGCAAAATGACTCTTCAGGAAGCAGCAGAAAATATGTGTATGTCCTCCGCGCGTGCACCGTCTTTTTATAAACAGCGTATAGTAGAAAATAATGTTCTTCTTTTTATTACTTTCACGCGGAAAACATGAACTCCTTCGTGGCAGTGTTCTACAGCGGCGGCACATGCCCACTTTGGCTCCCTATAGCCTTCCCTTCATTGCCACAGAGAGTTGTCCCCGAGTATATCTAGTAAATGATTTAAATAAGCACGGACAGATTAGATTATGTTGTCTAGATGATCTCCGCGTCCGTGCAGTTTGTACTTACAGCTACGACGCATTATTACGAAGTATAAACACAGGTGAACACAGAGAGCGGTAACAGACATTCAAAAACGTTTTTCTAGATTAAAACGAAAATTAATTTGATAAGACTTTCTGAGTAACATAGGCGATGAAGTTTCCCAGTAAGTTTTTAGTAAGCATATTTTTATGAGGAGCGCCTCAGTGTTGAAGTTACGACCAAACATGTGCAAAAATGTTTGTCGCCATCATTTTACTTTATTTCGTACCATATACGTCAGAAATTAATTTTAATCTACAGTAAAGTATCATCACAATGTGCTAATGCCAACTATCGCATATCGCTTCATGTTGTCATTTTCTCGAAGAAAATTCTAATATCGACCACAATCTCCATAATCGAGGATGCATAAAAAACCAATGAAAGCGCAAAAGTTCATTAAATTTACTTTTGAGTAAAAACCCTACCATCGTTCTAAAGACAGCAATTAGTCTTAACCGAATTTAAAAAGAATGAATTTTTCTACAACGTCTTCACGAGCCATAGTTTCGAGCTTTCCGAAAAAATTAACGAGAAACTTGCGATAGTTGATTGATTTGATTGATTTGTGGGGTTTAACGTCCCAAAACCACCATTTGATTATGAGAGACGCCGTAGTGGAGGGCTCCGGAAATTTTGACCACCTGGGGTTCTTTAACGTGCACCAAAATCTGAGTACACGGGCCTACAACATTTCCGCCTCCATCGGAAATGCAGCCGCCGCAGCCGGGAATCGAACCCGCGATCTGCGGGTCAGCAGCCGAGTACCTTAGCCACTAGACCACCGCGGCGGGGCGAAGCTTGCGATAGTGTATCTATAGAAACCTTATCAGCAAAAAAAAAATTGTTTTGGGGAGAACTTTTTGCTTTAGGTAGATAGTTGTGCATTTTTTTCAAGGATTTTGCGGACAATCGAGGAAAAAGAATGACAGTTGGGGTGGAATGACCGTTGTATGATCAAACCTTTGGGTCAACGACGTTTCAAACAATTGCTGAGCTTTTACACTAGCCAAAATTATCAGAAAGATATAAAATGGTTTAAAAATGATTTTCGATACTGTTAATTATTACCATACTGTGTTTTACGTGTTTCCATGTTTCCGTTTGTTTCTCGTGTTTCGGTAACTCTCAACCTTCTTTCTTTTGTGATCGAAACAGTTTTACTTGAAGGAGGCGCACTGGCCCAGTCACTGTTGTTTATATATCTTCATGAACTCTTGTTTATTTCGGTAATTTAATGCGTATCGTCGCCGACATTATCGAGAAAAGTGACAGACATGAAGGATTTCTATAGGTCAGCCAGGCGCGTTCTTGCCAAGAAACAGGGCGCTATCGGAAGGCTTCACACCACGTCCACTACGCAACGCCGCGCACCCGTTCGATTTCTCAGGGCGTATTGCCCGGCATATTGGTATAAGGATTGCGCCACGCATCGCGGCACGCACAGCTCTACACTACGTCGTCCATACATTTCTTATCACTCCGCTTCTTCCACTCACCGTATCTCCCGCTCAATCACTGTCGCTATGTTACCGTCTCGCCACACCTTTTGACACTGTTCCCCTCGCGTGTCCCTTCTCACTCTGCTCTATAAAAGAGGTTCACGTCAATCAGCTCTTTCTATCGCCAGAAACTTTCTGTCCTTGTTTCGAGTAAGTGACGTGTTTGCACGCTGCATGGCTAGGTGGAGTATGCTGGCCAAACCCGCCGGCACCATCCAGACTCCATTGAAGCCCGCGTTGTCTTCATATAACAAGACGGGAGCACCTGCGGTTCGCACTGTTTCGTTTGCCCCAATCTCTCTCGTACTTTCGTTACGCCATCGGATCGCACGCGATCGTTACGCCAGCGTCCAGCGGCGAACGACAACCCAACCCCGATCACCAGCCAACTAACCGCACCTCGTGTTTCTTTCTTTTGGTGCCGATATCTCCTCGTCTAGGCGAGAATAAATGCGCCGTGGTGACGGTTTGCAAAGGCCATTCACGATCGAGGACTGAGGCACGGGCTTTAACGCCTACGTGTACACTTACTCGTTGTTGTATATAGAAGTGCATAAGGCCCTGTAAGACTGTCCGGAATGGTGTGTAGATGCGGCTCGGATCGCGTTTCACCTGCGTTTGCTTAGTGGTCCCCCGGGATGCTGGCTTTTGTAACAGTTCGGAACGATGTCCCCGCCGGCTTTGATGCCCGGCCTACCCACCCGAATAGAAAAGTTAGGTGAAAGTTCTAAGGTGACAAGAGTTCGCTGGCAGTGTACGCCTTGGTTTAGTCATTCAATATGGCCTCACAGGTCAAATCAATGAATAAAATACGTGATGCACTTGGTTTGTTAGTGCTCAGTTCCACAGAAGACGCATTGGAAAGATGAAATAAAATGAACAAACGCGTCTAAGTTCTCGTATGGCAGAGTAGACGGTTATGTCGAACGACATTACCTTACACTCTCACCTTTCAACTAATGAAGGGGTCTCAAACTAACCTCAAATGTTATCCCACAAGGGTCGGGCCAGTGACGAAGGTGGGAACAAAGGGGAAGGGGGCGGGATAATTTTCAAGAATTTTCAAGAAATCTTGCCATTTCAAAAGAAACTTTGCGTATGTCTCCTATACAGGTCATTTCTGAAAAAATATTTGGTTCCAGAATTCAGAAATTTTCATTCGATGGAGAGGGGCTTCGATTGCTTAAGGCTTGCAAAGAACACCTTTTCTGGTCACTTTTATTTGGTAGAACACCATCTTCCATCAAAATTTAGGGGGGTGGGGGGCAACCTCGCCCTGGGCCACCCCTCTTACTACGGGCCTGCCAAGAACATGTCGATACCAATCTGCAATATCAATGAAACATAGGCGCCGGTTCTGAAATATAGTTTTTGTTTCACGGATATACTTTATGACGTGATAACTGCATTTGCGTGCCCTCATGAAAACAATACTTCAGACCGGTCACGATTGTGCAGATCACCAGTATACCTATTAGGCTAAAGAAAAAAGAATGTAGGGCGAAAACAGTCAATTGGGGGCCGCGGGCTACGTGTTTGAATCCTCTGATTGATTGATTAAAACTTTACTTTTGTCCTGAGAAGACGCAGGGGAGACCCCGCGCCACCCGGCTAATCCCACGTAGGGACCATCAAGCCGAGCTTGGCAGCCCATTCACGGGTACTCTGGACGGCCAGGGTTTGATCTTCAGGTTCGGGGCTGCGTAAGAGCGCAGCCCACCTGTCCTCGCTGAGGGCAGGGCTGATAGCTTCACGTTCCCACAACACATGATTGAATGTTGCTAACAGTCCACAAGCGGGGCAATCCGCACTGGTTTAAAAGAAGATCGTAAACGTAACACAGGTGTCTTCTTTCATTTCTGACAAATGGGCACCACGTTCTTCAGCATCAGTATCTCCAGTCTTACCTAAATTCGCGTTTATACCCCCGTCTAGTCATTCGTATTCCATGGAAGTATCATTCACACACCATTTCTATACATATTGATCAGAGGCATGAATTACGTAAAAGTGTCTTTACCCCTCCATCCACCCGCCAACACTTTCAATGAAGTTCTTGATAAATATATCTTATGTTGTGTTCTTTTTCAAGAAAAAAAATGTTCTTACTCCTTTCCAATTACTCACAACTCGTATTTCATGGTACTACATCAACAAAAGGCACCGATAAAAGAACAGATTACGTGAGATGTTGGTCTCAACGAGCGTTGAAACTATGGTCGAACAATTTACTTCTCTGCTAAAGACTATTGAGTCGACTCACTCGGACACACTCGCTCAGACGCACATCCAGCCGTCAGCCTGAGTCTGAGTGAGTCCCGGTGAGCAACACTATATATGGTGACATTGAGTCCGAGTGATTCCACTTGAAGAAGGTTTTTGTGGGTGTGAGTTCGAGCAAGCCCGACTCGGGCAATTTTTCGTGAGCCTGAGTAAGTTGATAAGCGCGATGAGTGAGTCTGGGTGAGTTCCGCAATTTTCACCGACCTGTGGCACCATCAGAGCTCTGCCCAACGTTGTTTTTTTAGGGGCGAAGCTCCTTAGGGCGTGGGCTGTGCGTCCCCTGTAGCCTGCATGTAGCCACCTCTAGTTTAGTTCTTGCAGTGTTCACTAGATGGCGGTACCGTCCCCTGTATGTAGCCACCTCTAGTTTAGTTCTTGCAGTGTTCACTAGATGGCGGTACCGTCTTCTGTATGTAGCCACCTCTCGTTTAGTTCTTGTAGTGTTCACTAGATGGTGATACTTGTAGCTGATGATGAAAAGATGCAAGATGTTATAAACTAGAAAGCGGTACTTGTAGTTGATGAAAGACGCGAGATCTTATAAAATAGGAATGATGTCACATATGGCGCGTGTCATTGGTTGAAGGCAATCGTTCGATTTAGTGCGGCGACGTACGCTGGGGGGAGCGATGTAATAAAATCGAGTGGGCAAAATGTACAGAGGATTCATGGTTTACCAGGTTTACCTCCGGAGCTTCGCCCACTCATCATCATTCACTTCGTGGATATGGCGGAATTTTTTTTTCAATTCATAACTTCGAACTATTTGTGTGAATCTCCTTATTGCAAAGAAAAAAAAACGTGGAGCACGTGAGCACTTTGTCTTTGAAAGTTCAACGCAGTAGCGTAACCCAATCACGTGCGCATCGCATTCTCAAGTGCTCTAGCCCGGCTTCGTAATAATAACTGAGAGGGTTTGACGTCCCAAAACCACTATATGATTATGAGAGACGCCGTAGTGGAGGGCTCCGTCAATATAGACCACGAGGGGTTATTTACTCTGCCGCTAAATCTAAGCACACGGGACTCAAGCTTTTTCGCCTCCCTAGGAATTGCAGCTGCCGCGGCCCTGATTTGATCAGGTGACCTGCGAGTCAGCATCCGAGTGCGTTAGCCACTAGACCACCGTGGTTGGTGTCCAGGCTTAAATTTTCGGTACTTTCTTGAAACACAAGGTAAGGAAACGAACATTGGTACATTGACACAATGGAACACTGGAACGCTGCGCGTATTGCTAAACTAGCAAGACGCGCAGCGTTTACGCTAAGTTTACGCTAAGTTCACGCTAAGTTCACGTTCACGCTAAGTTCACGCTAAGTTTAGCGTGAACACAAGTGTTCGACTCACCAGGCACAAAGAAGTTTGGACTGTACCCACCCCAAGAACTTTTTATGACAATCATTATCCTACAGACTACCAACAGATACATTATCCTCAATGATACATCTCTCAGATTTTATGCCCATTCTTTCCTTTTTATTATTGCTTTTCATGTTTCATGCCACTTCATGACCATACATTTGAATAACTTTCTTTTTATCTTAGCACTGCTTTCATAAACTTTTTGTATTTCTTTTTTGTGATGTTATACCTAAATGTTTATTTCATATTTGTTGTGCATGATTGACTGCCATTCCTGCTGCTTTGTCAACTTGTGAACGGGGTCAGGACCTCATCAAGCTCTTGAGCTTTTAGTCCTGTAATCCACCTTATCTAAAGGAAATAAAATGATTATTGATTGATTGATTGATTGATATTATTAGCCGTTCAACCTATCCCCGAATGCCTACTGCATATACAGTTGTGCAGTGCTCACTACGTTATAATTCCTTCTTTGGCAAATCAGCGATGGGCACACAGCGCGCCTGTTTAGGGAAATGCGCGAAGCTACGCAGCTGCTCGCATTGTTGATGCTTTTGCTGATGATTAAATATGTGCTTTTGAAACACACACTCGTTGCGCAAATCACACGTTTTGACACCTTTGTGTTTGAAGGTATCTTTGACACGTTCGGCGCTTTTGCGGCGCATAATTGCATGCGCATGATTCCCCACAACACGACAGATTGTTTTCTCCCCCGAAGCAGTTTCAAGCAGTGGCATCGTTTTGTGGTTGAACACCTGCTAGTCACGATGGGGTCAGTGGCCTAATTCTCACTCGAACCAAAGATTCTAACATTTATTTTAATTGCATCTTTCTCGTCACAGAAAACGTTCATTTTTCCTTCGCAATGCCCACAACAACGCTGATGGAAATGCGGGTACTACGGAGGAGCGAGCTCTAGAACCCTCTCGCGTTAATAAAGCGTTTTCTATAGAACTTTTCTGTAATTACGTACATGCACTGGAAGCATAACGTGGCGTTGTGTTTAAAGGCTGGTGCACACCGGCGACTAGCAGCAGTCGCGCGACCATTTGCGACCGGCGACCAAAAAGCGACTGATGTTCACACCGGCAGGGGCTGCATGCGAGCGACCGGAAGTCGCAAAAGCGGAGAGTCACGTCCGGATCTCGTTATCAGCGAGAGCTCTAGAGACCGGCGCCAATCAACTGAGCACCGTCAGCTGAGTGAGCGGAGCAAACCGGGCACACCGCATTTATTGTTTTCGCCCGTTCTCGCACAGCGTTCCCAACAGCGTCAAGTTCGATTCAAGCGAAGAACACGACATTGTCATGGTGCTGATGCGCTGTGCCATGGTGTCAGCGCTAGCATCACAGATGCTTCCAAAGAAAAAAAAATAGGAAAAATTATCTCAATTATGCCAGGATATACGTAGCGTTAGCAACGGTTCAGCTGATTATTCATAGCTTTCCAGATATGCTTAAAGCTGTTCCAATGACACACACATGGTATACGTATTACGTGGCACATGTATACTTATTTTGCCGGGCAACTAGTTCGGGATCCGATGAGTTAAGGTTCTCTGCTCTAGTGCACCGGTGAGCAGCATTTGCACTCTCCTTCTCCATGGCTATACCACAGTGGCAAACGCCAGTCAGAGGCGCTATCAAGCGGCTCCAGCGCAGTGTCAGATGGCGACTGCACAGGTAAGGCGCACGCGTCAGCGTCCATATGTCTACCAAGGCTATGACGGCACTCCTCTGGAAAGCCCACACCGGCGGCGAGTCGCGCGCGGCCGCGGCCGAGTGCGAGGGAGGTGCCGGCTCCGGTGCGTGACACCACTGATCTTCTGCGCAGCGCATCGAATTGCGCGCACACCAGCGGCTGCCACGCACGGCGGCGGCGGAGTATCATTGCGCAGGCGCAGACCAGTGCCATGCGAAATTGGCTCAGCGAGGCCAGTGTAGCTAACGCTACAAAAACTGGTGGTGGGTGTGACCATCCTTTCAATCGCTGGAGTTGGCTGGCCATGCAAGCCGCCTACCTCCCGAGTTGTGCTGAGACGACGAGGAGTATTTCCGAGAGTCATACCTATTCAGAAACGGTCCTTGAAATTATATTGACTTGCCACAGCCTACAATACAGCACAGACGCCTCTCGAACGTGGTGTCTTAAGTCGTTGCCAAGGCATGAAGCACAAACGCGTTCAAACACGCTGCATTGAAGGCGGTGAAAAATCAAGTTCAAGACAATAAAACGATTCTGAACACGGGGAAAAAGATAGTGCACAATTTATTTTCTCTTTACTTTACCTTCTTGCGAATACCGCCACGTAATTTCGACACTTTGCTCGAGCTGCTGTGCCCCGCCATCTCCAAGCCAACTATTCCGCGGTGGCCATGGTGCCACAGACCCAGAGGAACGCACTCGTTTGTATCTGGCGGCAGGAAGCCAGCGCAATGAAAAAACAAAAGAACCAAAATTTAGCATCGCTGATTGGTTCCAGCAGCTTTGCGACTGCAGTCGTGCGACTGAAATATCGGTCAGGAAGCGACTAGCCAAAGCAGTCGCTTTGCGATCGTTTGCAACCGTTAGCGACTGTTGGCGACCAGTCGCAAATGCTCGCGCGACCACTGCTAGTCGCCGGTGTGCACCAGCCTTTAGAGTGTCCTTGCATGATTCTTAGCATGATACTCTGAAGCGCACGTTTTTCAAGCGGCGCACACGCACTTGTATTCAACAACAACAAAGAGAGAACTAAATGAAAACAAAGAGGAAAATTGGCTGCTGCTTAAGCACACAGTTTCATAAATATTTATTTCTGACCTTTAAAACGACTTCTATTTTTGATGCTGCATGAAACTGCAAAATCCGCATCAGGTCATACTAAAATTACGCCAACTCGGGTGCTGTATAACTTGCTCCGATGCAAAACATGCTTTTAGGGGCGAAGCTCCTTAAAGCGGCACCCGTTCATCCCTCCTACTAGTGCGTAACATGTTTTGAAGATTTGGAGCAAGTTTAGTCCTTGCAATGTCCGCTGGGTGGCGGTGCTTCTATATGCGGAATATATGATGAAAAGTTGCGAGATGGTGGCACTTTGAGTGTTGACTAGATGGACGAATGGACACACAGGCAGATGCATGGATGGACGCACGGATGGCTGCACGGACGGATGGACGCATAGACGGACGCATGGGTGGATGCATGGACTAACGCAGGGACGGACGCACAGATGGACGTGTGGACGCACGAACAGACGCACGCACGGACAGGTGGATGGACGCATGCACGGTCATACAGACGGACGCATGGACGGACGGAAGCAAGAACGAATGAACGGACGGATGCTTCGCCCCACTCTCCATCATTCACCCCGTGGCTATGCTGCCATTTTTTTTTTCGCCAAATGATCAGCAGCCACCCCGCAGCGCTAAGCCCTTCCTGTGTTCCAGTTATCATGCAACGGCCATGAGTACATGCATAATTGGATACCTCGTTGCAAAGAACGTGTAACTGCTCGCTCGTGGCCAACACGTTATGTGAACGACAGATCAAGGCCAGCTTATCTTCCAAACGTGTTTGTGCGTTCAACCTCACCTCTAGGAGAAGCAACTGTTGAGGTTTTACGTTGTGAAACTTCGGCATGCTTGAAAGGGACACAACATCAGGATGCAACTAGAACGTGTTGTTGCACTAGTTGGTTTATTCTCAAGAAATAATAAAGACGCAACCCACATCGACAAAAAAGGATGGTAGGGTCAGGATAGTGCGTCAACTTGAAACTAACCTTATTTGAAAAAAAAAGCTACTTTTTATATGCATGCAGACAAGTGCGCAGGCAAGTGTTTTACCCCTCTAGCTGGCCATTGTCAGATGATCCCTCCCGATTTTCTCAGTGTATACAAACCTAATAATAATAATAATAATAATAATAATAATAATAATAATAATAATAATAATAATGTAAAGGGGGTTTATTGAAGGACTCAGCAAGCGGGTGGTAGCTCTAAAGGAAGGCAGGCGAACCCAGATGACGGTGCTTGATCGCCGATCTCGTGCCTTTTTCTTGTGCTGGTGATAGCTGACCTGATGGTATCAACGTCTTTCTTATTCACTACAATTACCCCCGGCGAAAAAGTTGAAGCCATCCTGGCGATCTAACACGTGGGGACAAGCGGGTCAAAGTACGGCTTGAGACGGTTTACGTGAACGATATCACGTCCACGCCGACGACGGTCGCTCGGTGACTTGAGGGGTTCAATGGCGTAGTTCACAAGTGAAGTACGCTAGACCACGCGGTAGGGACCATGATAATTGGAGAGTAGTTTGGGTGATACACCAGGGGCGCAGGGCGTACATGAAGCCATACAAGTGCTCCAGGAACGAACGTTGGTGCACAACGATGGTCGTCGTCACGGATCTCCTTCTGGCGCTGTTGGTCGGATGTAGTAAGCCGCTTGGCTAGCTTGCGGCACTCTTCTGCGTAACGAGCGGCTTCCGAGACAGGCTTGTATTCGGAGGGATCTGGCGAGTATGGCAGTAAAGTGTCGATGGTGTGTGATGGTTCGCGACCGTACAGGAGAAAAATAGGGAAAACCCGGTAGTGACTTGCGTAGCGGTGTTATACGCGTATGTAATAAATGGGAGAACGAGGTCCCAGTTTGTTTAATCAGAAGCGACATGCGTAGCGAGCATGTCCCCCAGAGTACGTATAAACCGCTCAGTCAAGCCGTTCGTCTGTGGGTGGTAGGCTGTACTCTTCCGGTGAACCATATGGCACTGTTGAAGAAGTGCTTGTATTACATCGGAGAGGAAAACACGCCCTCGGTCACTGAGGAGTTCTCGAGGAGGACCATGACGAAGCACAAAACGATTGAGTATGAAAGTTGCGACGTCTTGTGCTGCAGCTGTGGGGAGAGCAGCAGTTTCAGCGTACCATGTTAGATGATCCACTGCCACGATAGCCCATCGGTTGCCTGCCGTTGTTAATGGTAGTGGTCCGTAGAGGTCAATTCCTACTCGGTCGAATGGGCGGTCTGGGCATGGAAGTGGCTGCAATGAACCTGTTGCAGGATGTGGCGGGCTTTTCCGCCGCTGACATTCGTGGCAGCCGCGAATGAACTGGCGGACGAAGGTAAACATTCCGCGCCAGTAATACCTTTTCCGTAGGCGCTCGTAGGTCTTGAAAACACCGGCGTGAGCACATTGCGGGTCGGAATGAAACGACGCGCAGATGGTAGAGCGCAGCGTTCGGGGAATGACTAGTAGCCATTTCCTACCATCTGCTGAATGGTTGCGCTGGTACAAAAGGCCATCCCGAATACTGAAGTGCGGAGCCTGGCGGCGCAGGGTTCGAGTGGTTGGAAGTGTCGGTGCCTCGGATAACGCGTCAAGAAGCGAAGCGATCCATGGGTAATTGCGTTGTGCAGAAGAGATGGTGTCCTCGTCAAGCGCTGACAACGTGTTGTCCGAGGAAACAGATGCGATGTTCGGAGATAGGGGAGATCGTGACAGTGCATCAGCATCGGCATGCTTGTGGCCGGAACGATATACCACGCGAATGTCATATTCTTGAAGCCGAAGAGCCCAACGAGCAAGACGACCCGATGGGTCCTTAAGCGAAGATAACCAGCATAATGCGTGGTGGTCCGTTACTACATCAAAAGCACGGCCATAAAGGTATGGGCGGAACTTGACAAGCGCCCAAACGATCGCCAAGCATTCCTTCTCGGTGACGCTGTAGTTTGATTCAGCCTTGGTAAGAGTTCTGCTGGCGTAGGCGACGACATACTCGGCGAATCCAGGCTTGCGTTGCGCGAGAACCGCACCGAGGCCGACACCACTGGCGTCGGTGTGGACCTCAGTTGCTGCCGTAGGATCGTAGTGACGCAGTATTGGTGGCGAAGTGAGGAGACGACGAAGGGTACAGAAGTCTTGGTCACACTCAGAAGACCATGACGAAATATCAGTGGTGCTGCCTATAAGTTTGCTCAAAGGCGCTATGATAGAGGCGAAGTTGCGCACGAACCGGCAAAAGTAGGAGCATAACCCCACGAAGCTCCGTAACTGCTTCATAGTCGTTGGTTTGGGGAAGTCGGCGACAGCACGTAACTTAGCCGGGTCTGGGAGTATACCGTCCTTTGATACGACGTGTCCGAGAATCGTAAGTTGCCGAGCAGCGAAGTGACACTTCTTGAGGTTGAGTTGGAGCTGTGCATTCTTCAGGCACGTGAGGACGTGTTTGAGGCGCTCGAGATGTGTTCCAAAGTCTGGCGCAAAGACGACTATATCGTCGAGATAGCAGAGACAGATTTGTCATTTCAAACCCCGAAGAACCGAGTCCATCATGCGCTCGAAGGTGGCGGGTGCATTGCAGAGACCGAAGGGCATGACATTAAACTCATACAGACCGTCCGGTGTCACGAAGGCTGTTTTTGGTCGATCGGCATCTGCAAGGGGACCTGCCAGTACCCTGAGCGCAAATCTAATGATGAAAAAAACTCGGCACCTTGTAAAGTATCAAGGGCATCGTCAATCCTGGGTAAAGGATACACGTCTCTTCGAGTGATCTTATTTAGGCGCCGGTAATCCACGCAGAAGCGAACGGAACCATCCTTTTTTTAACGAGCACTACAAATGAGGCCCATGGACTTTGTGAAGGTCGAATGACGCCACGTTGCAGCATATCGTTCACCTGTCCGGTAATAACTTGGCGTTCCGCCGCAGAACAACGATATGGTCGCTGTCGTAGTGGCGCATGGGAGCCGGTATCGATGTAATGTAGAGTGGTAGAAGTGCGGCCAAGTGAAGGTTGAACAACATCGAAAGATTCGCGGTACTGGTACAGCAGTTGGAGGAGTTCAGATCGTTCAGATGGTGACAGTCCGTCTGCGATCGCCGAATCGAACACTTTTGAACCCTGTAGATGAGAGTGGTTAAGAGCACTGACGGCGGCGAGGTCACTTTGGAATGATTCTTGCGGCACGGTAAAAATTTGTTCGTTATCAATGGGCTGTACGCATCCAAGAGACTCGCCTTTAAACAGTTTGATGGTATGCGGAAAGGGATTGGTAAGGCAGAGAGCACTGGCTCCATTAGAAATTGAGAGGGCTGAATAAGGGAGCAGAAGTGGTTTCCGACTTAGAAAGAGGCTTGATGGCTCGAAAAATGCTACTTCATCACGCATGCCGTCGGAGACCACAGGGAGCAAAACAGCTGTTTTCGGTGGAATGTCAGTGTCTTCTTTGACAACTAGCTTGTGCGCGGCTTGATTAGTGTGGTGGTAGGGCTGGTCGAAGAACGGAAGCAGTTCAAGTTCAGAACGGGCACAATCTATAACGGCACGATTACGGGATAGGAAATCCCAGCCAAGTATGATGTCATGAGAGCACGAGGAAAGGACGATAAACTCAACAATGTAGTGGTCCTCCGCAATTTTGAGTCGAGCAGTGCAGGCGGCTATAGGTCGAACAGGTTCTCCATTTGCTGCACGTAAGAACATATCAAGCGGCGTGGTCACCTTTCGGAGCTTGCGGCAAAGTTTGGCGTCTATAACAGACACAGCGGCACTGGTATCCACAAGAGCGTATGCATGGGCGCCGTCTACAAAAACTTCGACGATATTTGACGGCAAGGTGCGAGGACTTGAAGATTTCGATAGCGCAGTTCTTGCCCCTTGAACTGCGACGGCTAGTTTCCCTCATTTTGAGGGGCTGGTCGTGGACGCATGGGTGACAAGGAGCGTCGATTGGGTGAAGGTGAGCGACGAGACGAAGTTGCTGGATAGACACGGGAAGACGTGTTTGACTGACGATCGGAACTTTCATAACCAAAAGGTGGTCGGTCCATGTAGTTGCTTCCTGGTCGGACGTCTGTGTAGGCGGGCACGCGACGACAGCAGTATCGGGAAATATGGCCAGGTCCGCCGCACGCAAAACAGATCGGCCGGTTATCGCGCGTTCGCCAGGAATTTGCAGCAAGGGGTGCCGCCCACGCGGCATACGACTGAGTCGAGGCTGTGGTAGAGAGGGGAGGAGCCCATGCGACGGAAGACTGAGTAGGAGCGGTGACATGCGGCAGTCCATTGAACGGCAAGGGCTGGTGTGGCTGCTGCCTCTTTACTGCGTCAGCATAAGTAAGAGGCGCGGCGACAACTTGCTGCTGAAAGGGCACTGGCATAGCCTCGGCAATCTGGTCCTGAAGTGCATGTCGGAGCATGGCAGCTAACGGTGTCGGTGGTTGCTCTTGCTGCTGCTGCGGGAGCTCTTGGCGCTGACAAAACGGCAGGAGGGAAAGCTGACGTGCGACCTCCTCACGCACAAAGTCTTTCATTTGTGCTAGGAGGCGGGAGTGGTCAGGTACGACGTCCAGTGCAGCGAGTGGTTGGTTAGGCTGAAATGGACGACGGGTGAGAGCTCGTTGCCGTCGCAATTCGTCGTAGTTCTGGCACAGAGTTATCACTTTAGACACCGTGCCAGGAGACTTCGCAAGGAGCATTTGAAAGACGTCGTCATCAACACCTTTCATAATGTGCTGGATCTTGGCACTTTCGCTCATTGCGGCATCGATGCGCTTGTAGAGATCGAGTATATCTTCGATATAGGCGGTAAACGTTTCGCCAGGTTCTTGTGCCCGTGAGCGCAGGCGTTGTTCGGCGCGCAACTTCCGCACGGCAGGGCGACCGAAAACCGAAGATATTGCCTGCTTGAAAGTGGCCCAGTTCTCGAACTCGGATTCGGGGTTTGTGTACCACAGTTTCGCCACATTAGCCAAGTAAAAGTTGACGGTGCTCAATTTAGCAGCGTCATCCCACCTGTTTGGTCCACTGACTTTTTCGTAGGACGACAGCCAGTCCTCGACGTCCTGGTCTTCGGCGCCCGAAAAGATCGGGGGGTCTCGCTGGTGAACCGGGCCGTGGCAAGTAGGAGCCGCGAGAGGTGCTGTCTGTTGGGCAGCGTCAACTTGCATGGTCGACGGCAGGGTGCGGGATCGGAGTTCCAGGGTGTAGGTGATGCGGTTACCCCGCACCTCCACCAAATGTAAAGGGGGTTTATTGAAGGACTCAGCAAGCGGGTAGTAGCTCTAAAGGAAGGCAGGCGAACCCAGATGACGGTGCTTGATCGCCGATCTCGTGCCTTTCTCTTGTGCTGATGATAGCTGACCTGATGGTATCAACGTCTTTCTTATTCACTACAATAATAATAATGGGGATTTCGCGTCCTAAATATCACGATATGATTATGAAAGACGATTGCAGCTTGAATATTTGGGACTTCTCCCAAAACCGTATACTCACGCTCTCTGTGGAACATTCGCGCCAGGCCTTTGACTGAAGTTTATCATGGCCCAGTGGCTCGCCTTGTTGCGTAATAAAATCTCACTAGAGCAAATGGAGAAGCGATACCTATCTGACTTCCTTTTAGCTATATAGATTTGCTCTTGCGTACCGTTGAATAATTTCGCAAGGACTATAACATGGGGTGGCTCCGAGCATGCGTTCATTAACGGCGATCTTGGTGTCATCATGGTATATCACTAGATTAGCCATTTTTATCGCGTCGAGGAAATTCTAGTCACACGTGCGCTGCGACTAAAAAAAGAAAAGTGCAGAAATTCACGTGAAGTTCGTCCGCCATCTACGAAAGCACGTCATTTCGGAGTAGACTGGTGCTTCTCACGATAAAGTTTTGGCTCATTAATTAGACGTTACTGCAATTTAGCTGCGCGTTTTGGCAACTGTGTCTACTGTTTGTTTGTTTGTTTTCTTTTCCAGTTTCTACGCCTTCGAAACGACCTGCCCACGCTTTAATGCCTTAAGGCAGACGGTACCAGAAAGATTAATCTAGCGGTGCTTTACAGAATAACCTTGCCGGTCTCTACTTGCCTAGCAGCGGTTCGTCTTTCGTGCAGATCATGATACGAATTCACGTTTCCTTTCGCAAGCTCTGGCGTTGAGTGAAGAACACCACAGTGACTATATCCATTACAACGTCTATACTGCTGTGTCATTAACGAGTGAACCGGCATCTGCTAATGAAGAAAGCATTTACTCTAACGCTTCGCAAGCTTTTACTCAATCTACGCCCACGATCTCGCACATGTAGTTTCGAGTCATGGCAGTTGAGAAGCCTTGCGAAACAACGCCTGTGGGCTTCACATTTGTATTTGTCTGTGATTGTAGCTTTCCTTGCGAATATTAACAAATAGTATTTGCTCTGGCCATACTTTCGCGCACACTCCTTTACCTTGAGCTTAAAACAGATGGGTAGTACTCCGTATGCTAAACTACACTGAGGCAAAGATAGGCTCTTTAACGGCAATCTTTGTTCACAAGAAAGCAGCCATTGAGCTCTGCAATGATAGCGAAGGAACTGTGTTGCTGACTTTCTGGATTGATTGATTAATTTATTTATTGGTTCGTCAATTTCATCATTCGTTGATTCATTCATTCATTCATTCATTCATTCGTAAATAACGTCACTGGAATCGTGAACAGCAGAAATATAGAGCTGTCCACCGCAATAATTTTTCTAAAATCACTATTGATTTATACCTTAGAACCATTTTCTCTTTATTGTCGCCAGTATGTCATACTGCTTAAGATTAATAAAGAGGCATAGTATGGTTTGCTGGATGAAGTCTAAGAATGGTAGATGCAGGGGACGTTGCGTCCAATGCATCAAAGGGACACTAACGGCAAGCAACATTTTATGTCAGAGTGAAAGCTGAAAGTATGACGCCTAAATCGGCCATATTTTTAACAGCAGTGTCCAAATTACCGAGAAATTAAGTTAAAGAATCACACGGTGTGCGCCATGAGTGAAACGCACATATTGTAAATGATCCCGATGACCTGAAAGGGCCTGACAACAAATATTCACTAGCCCCGCCGCGGTGCTCTAGTGGCTAAGGTACTCGGCTGCTGACCCGCAGCTCGCGGGATCCAATCGCGGCTGCGACGGCTGCATTTTCAATGCAGGCAAAAATGATGTAGGTCCGTGCGCTCAGATTTGGGTGCACGTTAAAGAATCCCAGGTTGTCGAAATTTCCGGAGCCTTCCACTACAGTGTGTCTCATAAGCAAATGGTGGTTTCGGGACGTTAAATCCCACAAATCAACAAATAATCACTAGTAATCTAACTAGCAGAAATAAAGAACAAACCTTCCAAGCATCAAGAGACGGGATAAAATGATACTGATCCGTTTTTGTTTGATTTATATAAAAAAGGAACCGCCTGGCGTAACTACAGGGAATGGTGGGAGCGGTTCCAAAGGTTCCTTTTCGCCTGGTTAGCTTGGATATTTGGTGCCATCTAGCGGGGCCCAATTCAACCAAGCAAGCAGAAAACTGTCGAATGGCTATTGTTGCTGCTGTAGCTGCCCCTACTTTCTCTTCGCTGCTACCAATGTCGGCGGCCGAGGGGTAAAGGCAGGCCACGTTGGGTACGGAGCCAGTGGTGTCACAAAGACTGCTTTAAGCAGGGTGATTTGAAGAGCGCTAACGTGATGCGGACCACCGAAACATGATTTTATTTCAAAATAAACACTTCCTTTGAACAAAAGCATCACAACAGGGTTCCTGAAGTGCTATTTAAACAATAAACGTCTACTTCATATTTGCACTTAGTGTCTCTTTAAGCAATGTGGTTCACTTAGGTAGTAGTCAAGGGGCACAGCTGGCTTGTCAAGGCCTTGCAAGGCTTGGACAGGTCCCCGGTAAAGGATCCGGTTTTCTCTTTGTGACTCAGTCAACTCAAAACTGGCGTGCCGTTTGGGGAAGGTAGAGAGGCCGGACTGTGCACCGGATATTTATGCCGCCGAGTCAAGGCAACACCACCTAGACTATTGGTGGTGTTGGTCAAGGGCACCCACACAAATCCTCCTGAGCGCTACGTTCTCTCTGTGAGTTAAACTGCCTGGAACGTCCAATCCACGTGGAGGCATGAGTGCATGCGTGGAACACCTGGGTGTTTGTTTGTGTAGGTAATCTGTTCGATAATGTATAAAAGGCGGTGATGCATGCACTCACGTAAACTCACGAAAAACAACACAAAAGAAGTATAACACTCTCTTCGTTGCCTTGCGAAAGGCTTTTGAGTGCAGCAAGTGTAGAAAAATTCATACCTAAAACACAAAAAAAACACGCTGATGCCACGTGACGTTTCTTTACCTTTCCTCGTCATCCCTCTTGCTCCAGAAAGAGCCAGTTTTATATGAACACAACCGCCCCGCCACGGTGGTCTAGTGGCTAAGGTACTCGGCTGCTGACCCGCAGGTCGCGGGTTCAATTCCCGGCTGTGGCGGCTGCATTTTCGATAGAGACGGAAATGTTGTAGGCCCGTGTGCTCAGATTTGGGTGCACGTCAAAGAACCCCAGGTGGTCAAAATTTCCGGAGCCCTCTACTACGGCGTCTCTCATAATCATATGCTGGTTTTGGGACGTCAAATCCCACGTATCAATCATCAATTATACGAACACAACCAACACCGACTAAATTTCAAGGTCGAATGGCTGCCGCAGTGACGTCAGAGAGTGGGGGTCCCGTTAGGCTGCGAATGCGGCGGAAAGCCAATGTTTCGTTCACGTTTTAGGAGAACCAACGCTCCCGCTGTCGCAGCTGCTGCGGCTAAATGGGGCCAAATAAAAGACGTCACTGCGGAAGCCCTTCGGCCTTGAAATTTAGTCGGTGTTGACACAACTGGACGGCACCCTCTCAATCGAAGAGCGAAGAATAATGAACTCTGTGTGGTAATTAAAACCATGAAACCAGGTAACGAAGTTTCAAAGCGACTCCTGAATTTCAATGTTGTGACGCAAACGTCACCAAAGTGTGTTTTCCGCCAAGGAATAAAACCCTTTTTTTATTTTTTCGCTTCCATAAATATTAATTGACACAACGTTTTGTTTTATTCCTGGTAAAAATCTAGATGAGCCGAAAGGGCAAGCGGTGGAAATAGTTTCGAGGGAGCTGGCCGACCTCTCTATTCTAGGAGGGCAGGCACAGTTTGCGCAAATGATGATGGAATGCTCTCGGCACGAAATATGAATAGATTGAAAATGACGGCGTTGCTTTTGATGTATCGTTGTCGTGATTCACGAGAGTCTTCGTCTTGCGCAACTGCTTGATAACAGTTCGCCGCTTGAAATTATTTATTTTTGCATTGCTCTTTTGTACTTCTCATCCCAGGTATCAGACTCAAGTGGCAGCTGTGCATATACAATCTGTCGTTCGACAGAGGCTTGACGCAAAACTTCGCTGATATACCTGGATGGCAACCGCCTTCACCTTCGCAGTCCTTTGATAGAGAACTTTTTCATGTTATAATAACTCAAGGAATTTCGAATTTCATAGTGCTATTATCATTGCGAAATCTGACGTTGCCATTATGGGGGGAGGGGGAGTTGTTGGGGTGTTTCAACCCCTCAATTTCTCAATTGTGAATTTGCACATATTCATGCAAACACACAAATCCCGCTTGACGTGCTACGCTCTAGATTAAGAAAAAAAGTATAAGAAAAAGGGGGTTCCACTGTTTGACCCTGGTTTTATAAGTTATGTCGCAGCGAAGTAGTAGACAAGCACAAAACTGTTAATGTATATTGAAAACCATTCACTCACTTAGCCGCAGCTTTTCCGACAAAAAGAAAGTTTCTACTCAACACAAGAGTTCACAAAACTCCAGTAGTCCCGCCAGTGTCCACACATGGCGTAAAGATTTCATCATTGAACCGTAATGTTATTGTGTGTGTTTCCTTTTTGGGTTTTCAAGTGCTACAACCTACTTATTTGTGCAGTTTTTCAGCTAGGTATGAAGAAATCTTGTTTTTGAGGTTCTCCTTACTTGCTGCACTGCTCCACCGTAGCACGCACCATGAATTCTCACTTGAGGGAACTTCAAGGAACACGAGGAAATACTTAGCGTGCTCATGATTAAGGTCGCGTTAATAAGCATGGTTTAGTAAGTGCGTAAACTAGCACGCTTTAGCCAGCATGGTTTTAGTTTTACATGGCTTGATTGCCGTGGTAATATTAAGAATTCGGCTAATTACCTCGCCCTCTCCACGACTTGGCCTAATATTGGTCGGGTCATAGCATGTCCTAAACCAACTAGCCAAGCATACTGCCCAGTCAAATAGTTAATTAGCCGGCCGCATGTGCCCGAATGCTAGCGGACGATGAAGACGACAATGAAGGTGCACGGCGGCTGGTCAGCGTGCTAGAATGGTCAGCGTGCTACAGATGCACCACACCTGTAGGTGATACACGAGTCCCTACTGAAAGTGTCATCGTTACCTTCGCTGGTCTCACACGCCCCTCTGAGCTGAAGGCCTGGCCTTAATCTATTCTGTGTAGAGGCATTGGCACCTCGCCCACTGCAATGCCGTAACTGCTGGCGATGTGGACATAGCGCTAATGCTTGCAGGTCCTCATTGAGATGTGCGAATTGTGGTGGGGCACATGCCGCATCAAATTGTCAGGTAGACAACTGCAGGTGTTGCCTATGTGATGAAGCACACACAGCCACGGACAATAGCTGCCCTGCTCGAGAACGTGAAACACAAATTCTAGATATAATGGAGAAACGCCGTTGTTCTCGGTCTGAGGCAACTTTCTTCATTGAAGAGCGCGAAGTGGGGTACGCTGTTGCTACGTCACGCCAGTGTGGGTCAATTGAAGCCAAGGAGGATTAAAGAAAAATTGCTGGAGTGGAAGCTCCCGCAACGCCTTGCCAGCAGAAGTGAAGCCACCTTTTGCCACTACCAAGATGGCGGAAACATGCTCTTTTTCCGATAGTGGCCACTTAAAGATCAAGTGGCTTTGATATTTTATGTAAATGTTACGCTAGTTCAATATTAAAAGACATTTGTTCCCGACGAAATAACACGCAGAAACGAGTATGAATAACTGAATCTTCAATGAACTTTGCCTCCAATTAGAGGCTCACCAAGGAAAACTAGTAACTGTAAGACGCACTTAGAGCACTATGTGACCCGAAAAAGTTCCCACATTAAACTCGTTGGGCGTGCGAGGGAAACGCTTCGTTTTTAATCGCTGAACGGTGATACTTTATCATTCCCCTAGTAAGATGGCCGCCACAACCGCCATCTTTCCAGGAGAACGGCTTCACTTCTGTGCAATCATTTCCACTCCAGCAATTTTTTAATCCTCCTTGATTGAAGCGACGGTCGCTTCCGCAGTGTCGGCAGCGATAGATAAGGCCATGCCGATGATTATGGAATGGTTTTTTAACACCTTTGCTGAAGGTCTGACCGAGATGCTCACCGCCAGGTTAAACAGCCTTATTCCCTCCTTCGCTGCACACACTGTCACGGTCCAGGGTGAAGCTGAGCACCTCGACAATGAACGAAATAATCGGCGTCAAGAAGATGTTACCCCTGAAACACTCGTCAGCACTCAGTCGCCGACCCCTGTGGGGCCCAGTGGTTCGTTTGGTGACATGAGGCTTGGTAATATCATTCATAAACGACGCAATGCTCCATTGTCTCCAACCAGTTTGCGAATGTCAAAACCAAAAAAAGTTATTACTGATACCAACAATGAGCAGGACGTTTCGCGTTCTGCAGTAGAGTAAACTATATGAAGTCCATCATAGCGCCTGTAAACGTTCTTCAGTGGAATTGTCACTCCGTATCTTCCGCTTACATAGATCTTATTTATCTCATACAGCAAACAAATCCTAATATAGTTTTACTTCAAGAGTCTTGGCTTTCAGTAAACCAAACATTTACTCTGAAATATTTTCGAACTTTTAGACAGGATCGGCCAGGTAGAGGAGGTGGATTATTGGTTCTAATATCTTCAAAAATGTGTCAGCATGTTACTGTAACTTTTGAACATATTTGTACGGATTGTGAATTGTTAGGAATAGATTGTTTGTTACCTGACTCCAACAGGATTACAGTGATTAATGCGTACTTTCCGAATGGAGTAAGACGCACAGATCACCTAGATTGTGTTATCGAGAATTCTTCGTCAAATTCAATTTTATTGGCTGGGGATTTTAACTCGCATCACACTTCTTGGAAGCTTAAAACAGATGGCTGTGGCAAAAGATTGTGGAATTGGTTGCAGGATAATAATTTTCGCTGTCATAACTCTGGACAAGTTACCTTTCTACGCGTGATAAGCTCATCAACATTAGACCTAACATTTTCGTGTGGCCAGTTTATGATTTCATCGTGGGAAACGTTTGATAATGGGATGAGTAGTGATCATGTACCAATTACCTATGAAATAATGCTACCACAACTTACCTCTGCTATCCGGCAACAACGGTTCACCAACTATAAAATTTATAAAACTGTTTTAAACTCCACGCTCTCGTCAGTGAGAGGACGCGTCGGACAGCAACGAGCTGCTTCAGTCGTAGCGTGTCTAAGTGACTCTGTCCAGCCGGCAGAGTTTTCTATTAAGTACGGCAGCACACCGTCAAATTCAGCTTGGTGGAATGAAGATTGTACGGTTGCGTATGGGCGACGTAAGGCTGCCTGGAAACGTTTACGCCCCAACCATACTCCGAAAAATTGGGTTGACTATAAATTCCACGCAGCGCTGTTTAAACGTACAGTTACAATAGCTAAAGATTCTGACACAATTCTGACTTACATTCGCGTTTATCAAAACCTGATAAAAGATCTGCCCTGTACAGGTTTCTACGGAACAAAAAATCGACAAAGGTACCAGCATATTCGCATTCATTATTGCTGTCTCCTAAAGAGACAACAGATTTGTTAGAAGGCATCGCGAAAGGACTTGAAGCGCGTTTCGCTTCGTCATGCTTGAGACCTGTGACATTCAAAAGCGCAACCTCGGACTTTCGGAAAGTCCCTATGGCTGAACTGGCAGATGTCATACTAACTGTAAAGCAAGCAGCTTCCGGTCCAGATCAGATTACAAACTCTACGAATAAACTGATATTTAAGTCCCATCTCAAGGAGCTTTTGAATATTGTTAACTGCTCCTTACAGCACACATGGATTCCAAGCGCATGGAAAATTGCTATAGTTGTGTTGCTGCGAAAAAATCAAAGCCTCGGATATGTCCTAGATAACATTCGGCCAATTTCGCTTACTTCAAACCTAGTTAAAATATTTGAAAGAATTCTTCATAGAAGGCTCAATGAATTCATCGCTCGTCAGGACATCCTTTCACCAAGGCAAGTAGGATTTAGACAGGGGTGCTCTATATGGTCGGCTCATGTTGATTTGGAAAGCCGAATTCGCCTTGCAAAAGTATCTTGTGAACTTTCTGCATTAGTCACGTTAGATATCGCAAAAGCCTACGATAGTGTGGAATACAGTACATTAATTTCAAGATTAGTGGACTGTGAGGTTCCCAAGTACATTATTTCTTGGGTTCAGGAGTTTCTCTTTGAGAGACAATTCTTTTGTTGCCACGAGGGAATTACTTCTGTCTCATATAAGCAAACAAGAGGTGTTCTGCAAGGATCAGTCCTGTCACCTCTTTTATTTATTATATGATTATCATCTATTCCCGTTCATAAAAATGTTCCTCTTTACGTCTACGCCGATGATATTGCTTTTTTCTCGTCATTCCGAGATATGAATAGTTTGTATCAAATTTTACAGTCATATTTGAGTGAGCTTGAGGTATTATGGCTTGGCGGGCTGTCTTTTTCACTTAATGTTAGCAAATGTGCGCTGCTTGTGTTCCCTCTATCCGTTCCCGTATTTCTTTCACTGCATTATCGAAATGATCCGATTCCACAAGTAACAGCGCTAAAATATCTTGGTAGTGATTACGTGGACAATTTAAATTGGCAGAAACAAATAGAATCAAACACCCGTAAAGCAGAAAGCACCGCAGGATTGCTCCGCCGGTTTTGCAATAAGAATTCAGGGATGCGCAGGGATACGTTACTTATGATATACAAACTTTACGTACGCCCAATTCTGGAGTTTGGCTGCGTTCTGTTTTCTGGAAGTGCTGAGTACAAATTGAGACCTCTTATATTGCTAGAAAGGCAAGCTCTGCGGCTGTGTCTCGGGCTACCTAGGTGTGTCGCGAATAGCGTGCTTTATTTGGAAGCTAGAATCATTCCACTTGATGCTAGATTTCGACAGCTTACTGTGCAAACATTTTTAAAACTTTACGATGCGCCCCTCTTCTACTCACAGACAGTTTTCATCAAACATCAAGTTTCTTTCTTTCAGCGCCCGTGGTCTCGTTATCGAAGACCCCATGTCATTTTCGTCGAGTCTCTGTTACCAAATCTTCGCGCTTCCCTCCGGCAATTAACTCCCCAAACCCAATGCTCGGTGCCAGTTGACTTATTTTTTCGATGATATTTTTCCGAAAAATGCCAAGTTACTTCCGAAGCATGTTGTGGATAGCCTCTTTCAAGACCATCTCAGTCATTTTCCTAAATACGTAGTAATTTCGACGGACGCAACGCAAAATCTTCAGAAGGCTGGGGTACGTATTTTTTCTCATCAGCTTAATTGGTCTTTTGCGCTCCAATCACCTGACTTCACACCAATTTATCTCGCAGAATTTCTGGCTATTACATTGGCTCTTCGAAAACTAAATTATCAGCAATCAAAAGCAATTATTATTTCGAATGCTTTGTCTGTATGTACACATCTAACGTCTGCAAAGAAGTCTCCTCTTCCCGGGATATTTTGGTCTCTCGTACACATAGCCTATCAGAAGTTCGGTTTATTTGGGTCCCCGGGCATGCTGGAATTGAACTAAATGAAATTGCTGATTCGCTCACTTCGGTATCTTTAAATTTCCCGGTGGTGCTAGTAGCTTCACAGTTTCCTTTTATTACTGCCGAACAATTCAAATGCCTGTTAATCTTAAAAATGAACGAAACGTGGCTTCTACAATCTGAATAATTTCGGCACTTGCAATTCACATGGAACACCGCAAAATGCCGTTCCCGTCGATGTGAGGTGACCCTCACAAGCTTTCGCTGTAGAGTTCCTCTGTTAAATTTTTATCTCAACAAATAAGGATTTGCATTAACTAACCTATGCGTAGTTTGCAATGAACCGGAAACAATAGATCACTTTCTTCTCACATGCCGCCGCTTCGCCTCACTGCGCCTAATAATCTGGAAAGACCGATTGGAAAGACCGATTGGTATGCTCGGATTGCCAGTCAATACATCCACCCTATTATCGTTTGGAGCCAGTCAGTTGGGTGTGGGCCACAGTGCTATTCTGTCAGCGCTACATAAATTCATTCAGGCAACCGGAAGGATACGCTGCTAGTGGTACTGCGAGATATATCCAATTCTTTCTCCCCTTTCCTCATTCTTGTTAATTTGTTTGATATATTCTAGATTATCGCATTTTTCTGCAATATTTTCACGTTTTTTCAAAGGAACATTTTTATTGTTCCTATCTAATTTCTCTTTATTATTTTTTGCAAGCGTTGTAAAAAATGGTCTATTATGAGGTACAGCGTGGCCAATCCCCCCATGTGGGTATGAGCCAAGATCTCCTAGGAGACAAAACAAAACAAGCATGGATAGGCCGACCATGATGACTAACACGTGGCCTCAGGCATAGCTGCGGTTGCATCTAGGATGATTGAAAAAAATTGCTGGAGTGAAAATAATTGCCCAGGAGTGAAGCCGTGCCTCTGGTAATATGGCGGCTGCAGCAGCCATCTTAATAGGGGCATGTTAAAGTATCACCGTTCACCGATTAAGAAAGGGAAGTTTATTGTACACTTAACTTGTACATACACAAACGAAACATCGAAAACAAGTAAAGACAGCGTATACATCTTACAAATGAGCACCAAAATCTAATTGATAACTAGGCATCCAAATGTTACAACTCAAGGGAAAATTAAAATGAATCAAGTTAACCACGTTTTACAGAATAACACGAATGCTTTCGTACTAGGGCGGGCGCATAGCTAGTACGGAATAACTGGAAACTTCAGCTGTCCATCTCTCACTCTGAACGAAACGTGTGTGCCATCGTCGAAGGACAGCCTCTTCGCCGTGCGTTTCCAGCTGCTGATCTAGGGAATTTCGCACAATGAGTCGTATTTTCTGAAGTGCGGGATAGGTGCCTCTTCCGCTAAACAGCGTCGCCATTTCAGTGCGTAAAAGGGTTGTTTCCCTCGCACGCCCAACGAGTGTAAAGGAAAACATCTTCGAGTCACAAGGTGCTCCATGTTCGTCTTAGTGTTGCTAAATTTCCTTCATCATCATCATCAGCCTGACTACGTCCACTGCAGGACAAAGGCCTCTCCCATGTTCCGCCAGTTAACCCGGTCCTGTGCTTGCTGCTGCCAATTTATACCCGCAAACTTCTTAATCTCATCTGCCCATCTAACCTTCTGTCTCCCCCTAACCCGCTTCCCTTCTCTGGGAATCCAGTCAGTTACCCTTAATGACCAGCGGTTATCCTGTCTACGCGCTACATGCCCTGCCCATGTCCATTTCTTCTTCTTGATTTCAGCTATGATATCCTTAACCCCCGTTTGTTCCCTAATCCACTCTGCCCTCTTCTTGTCTCTTAAGGTTACACCTACCATTTTTCTTTCCATTGCTCGCTGCGTCGTCCTCAATTTAAGCTGAACCCTCTTTGTAAGTCTCCAGGTTTCTGCTCCGTAGCTAAGTACCGGCAAGATACAGCTGTTATATACCTTCCTCTTGAGGGATAGTGGCAAACTACCTGTCATAATTTGAGAGTGCTTGCCAAATGTGCTCCACCCCATTCTTATTCTTCTAGTTACTTCAGTCTCGTGGTTCGGCTCTGCGGTTATTACCTGCCCTAAGTAGACATAGTCTTTTACAACTTCAAGTGCACTATTACCTATCTCGAAGCGCTGCTCCTTGCCGAGGTTGTTGTACATTACTTTCGTTTTCTGCAGAATAATTTTAAGACCCACCTTTCTGCTCTCTTTGTCTAGCTCCGTAATCATGAGTTGCAATTCGTCCCCCGAGTTACTCAGCAATGCAATGTCATCGGCGAAGCGCAGGTTACTAAGGTATTCTCCATTGACTCTTATCCCTAACTGTTCCCATTCTAGGCTTCTGAAAACCTCCTGTAAGCACGCGGTAAATAGCATTGGGGAAATTGTGTCCCCCTGCCTTACACCCTTCTTGATTGGTATTCTGTTGCTTTCTTTATGAAGCACTATGGTAGCAGTTGATCCCCTGTAGATTTCTTCCAGAATGTTTATATATACTTCATTTATGCCCTGATTCCGCAGTGTTTGCATGACGTCATGCTAAATTTCCTTAGTAAGCTTCTAATTGAAGGCAAGTTTATTTGGAGATTCAGTCATCCATACTCGTTTCTTTGTGTTATTTCGTCGGGAACAACTATCTTTTAATATAAAACTAAATTAGTATTTACCATAACATATCAAAGCCACTTGATCTTTAAGTGGGCACTACCAGAAAAGAGCATGTTTCCGCCATCTTGGCAGTGGCAAAAGCTGGGATCACTTATGCTGGCAAGGCATTGCGCTGGCTTCCACTCCAGCAATTTTTCTTTAATCCTTCTTGGGTCGGTTGTTGTGAGGCGTTCGGTGGAAACGTATCTCAGAGGCCAGCAGACTAGTTATTTTGAAGCAAGATTAGTCTAGGCATTAAAGGCCTGAAAATGAATTCAAACGACTCGTGCCTTCACAAGAACACCAGGAAAAGCTTCTGACACAATTGATTGCAAGGCTGCAGGTTTGCAGTCACATGGAACGGCAAACAAATGAAAGAAGATGCCTCTATTTTAAAAACACCGCCCTTACGCGATGCCGGGATCTATCCTAACCAATGTTACGCAGTGTGCACTGAGGGCTGGTTTTGACATTTTGGGCTGTTGCCTCATTCAAAAGGGGGAGCAGCGTAGTTTAGAAAGGTGCCGAGTTTCGCCAAACTCGGGCAATCCTGCATAGTACTCCGATATCTGGTTGACAGGCCCTTTCCACAGCTCGGCGAATACTTCAAGAATTGGTTACACGCGTCTGAGCCGGCTCAGACGCGTCCAGTTGTCAATTTCAGGGTGCACTTTGAAGGTGGTCCTTCGAAATGCTCAAAGCGCGCTACCTCATAAAATATTTCTCCCATATTGTAATTAATTTTAGCTTTAAACGCAGCCCTGCCGCGGTGGTCTAGTGGCTAAGGTACTCGGCTGCTGACCCGCAGGGCACGGGTTCGAATCCCGGCTGCGGCGGCTGCATTTCCGATGGAGGCGGAAATGTTGTAGGCCCGTGTGCTCAGATTTGGGTGCATGTTAAAGAACCCCAGGTGGTCAAAATTTCCGGAGCCCTCCACTACGGCGTCTCTCATAATCATATGGTGGTTTTCGGACGTTGAACCCCACATATCAATCAACTTTAGCGCACTGTCACCCACGAGAGGACGCGAAGTGCGTGCTTTAACGGTCGTCGCGCCTGAGTTGAGATGCACGCATTTGACATGTACTTTGACACACAAGACATGCTCGCCCATGCTCGCACGCTTATGTCTTGAGGGGGAGAGGTTTGTGCAGTAAGTTTCAGCTTCGGCGAACGCATATGCGATGATTCTAGTTTGTAGGATCTGATCGTTTATACGATACACCTGCACTGAGCATAGTGAAACACCCAAAATCAGGCGTTCAAAGCGCTAACACTAAAAGAAGCAGCCCAAAAACAGCATTCTACACTTCGCCGCAACTATACAGCTTCTAACGTTCCTACAGACACACGCTAAAGTAACTTCTGCATGAATTTTAGCACCTTAATTCCATGCTATATATAGGTGCATTCAAATTGGTCAAAGTTGACTGTACATAATTGCAGAAGGTGTTAGCGAAGTGTTTTTGTAAGCTTATCACAAAGCTAAATTTATTGATTTCGTCTTTGGAAATTTTTCCCGTTGTGTCCACAACTTTAGCCTGTAGGTTCACTGCTGACCGCAGACTTTCTTGAAATTTATGTTTTTTAAGAACAGAGTTAACCCAGCATGAATTTAAGGGATTTACGTAGACAGAATTTTATGTTACGGATAGTTGGTATTATCTAAAAAACTGGCACTCAGCCGCGAAGTAGCAAAAACTTGTTTTGCGTGCGTGCTAGCCCTCAGCCGTAAGTGTGGCCTGCCTGGTGGCAACGCCTGGACCCTGAGTCCAAACATCAAAGCAACAACAAGGCAAAAAGGGCTAACGAAAAAGTGTTTTCAGGTAAATCACACACACACACACACACACACACACACACGTGCACACACACACACACACACACACAACTGCAACAGAACCGATTAGCTCCACATACGCACACCAATGTGGGGGCAAAAAAAATAATTAAAGATCAGCTCAACTTGCAGGATTTCGTGCAATGCTGAAACAGAGAAGATCAAGTGGGCTTTTAGGTCCTCCTTACTTTGCGATCCCTTAACCCTCTCACCTGTTTTTTTTTCTTACTCCTTTCTATCATCCCCGTGATCATCTGTCTGACGATGCTCCTTGCAGGCCAAGGACCTCTTCCATGTTTCACCAATCAACTCGTTCCTGTGATTTCTGCTGTGACCTTATAGGTGCAAGCTTCTTTATCTCACCTGCCTTCTTAATTTTCTGTCTCCCCCGCACGTGCTTGCCTTGTCTTGTAATCCTGTTAGTTATACTTAATGACCAGCGGTTATTCGGCGTACGCGCCACGTGCCCGGACCATGCACACATTTCTTCTTGTTCTACCATGCTGCACAGCCCCTTGGTATCTCTATGCCACAAATGGATATGCTTATTTCTTTATAACTTTTTCGCAATTTGTGAGTAGCTCTTTTTCCTCTGTGCCTGGAGGCAAACCTCGACCATAACCACCTCCGCTGCCAAAACTCTATCACGCGTATGTTTCCAAGAAACTGGGCAAATAAAGCACGCTGGTTCATTGAAAATATTCAAGAAAACACGTCGATGTAAACATCTTCCTGGGCCACACCACAGTTTCTTTTGTAAACTCCCTGTCCTCACTTCCTAGGTTATGGTTGAGCGTGTTGTGGTTTACATAGACAATAATTTTCTATATACGACACATGCCAGAACTCAGCCTTTTCTGAAAGCTCTGCTGTAAAACACACATACACACACAAACACACACACACACACACACACAAAGAAATGGACGCGAGTACCCTGACCTTTGCCAAAGAACCTAAACCTGATAACTCAATAACACCACTGCCGAAAAGCTTCAGCTAAATCAAAGTAATGGCATAGAATTTCACAGACATAACTACAAAGCTTTCGGCATTGGCGAAAATTCCCGGAAAACAGCTTTCACACCCACGTGCATTCATTGCCGCAGTTCCAACTGGTGCCCAAACTCGTTGGTCTCTCTGAAGAGTAATATTAAGTACACGCTAGTGAAAATAAAAGGAAAAAACTGTGATGTGAACGTATCTCTTTGTAAATCAACTTCGAAAGCACCGCTGTTCGAAACCGTCTTTCAGAAGAAAGCTTTGTAACCTCATTGTTAATGCAAGAGCCTTGGGAGGCATGACGTGCGGAGACTGTCTGGAGCCTGTTACTTCATGTCTCCAGCACACAGAGCAAAAAATTACATTTGTTCCTTGCAAAACCGATACATTTACTTTCGTTAACATACGAAGCTTCAGAAGGCTTTTCGAATGCGTAGTGTACTTGACTCAAGTACAAATAAATCGTGCTTTTCAATTATTCTGGAGTTTTCGGTGAGAGCCGCACGGTTTTCGTGTCCGCATTGAAAGCGAATGAAGGCAGAATCCAATTATCCGTCGTAATGTAAAGCTTTGGTCGAGCCGCATGCGGGATGAGAGTAATCTGTTTTCTCTCGTCATTGTGATTCAAGAGAAAAAGAACATTCTTTGGCAAAAACCTTTCGAATCACAGAAACTTACCTAGTTTTTAGCTGATATATATTTTTGTTTTGGAAATTTTGTCGTTTCCTAATAAAGACAGAGAAGAGTTTATTTACAGAAAGGCAGAGAGGTCAGCCTGAGCAATAGCATGCCCTAAGCTGCTACTCTACTACGGGGATGGAAGAATCGGCAAGATAGTGAACACGGCGAGAGATTGGCCGGATATAAAAAGTATTGTACTAAGTCGATTTTTGCCAGCCTTTCGCTTCGCCAAAGGAGGCGCTCTGAAATAGGTGTTTTTTTCCTAATTTTGCGTTGTTCGCATCGGCCTCAGATGGCGCTGAGCTACACCGACGCATGCGCAATGCAGTTGTGAATCCTAAGTCACGGGGACCGCTCAAACATCCCTGTTTTAAGATGCTTGCGCAAAACGCAATAACAATAATAGTCTTAGGAGCTACAAGGAAGCGAAGGAGGTGCAAAACACACATAACAGGAGACCTCTTTCTCTGGCGCTCCCCGCGATAGACTGCGTTATTCGAAACGCCAGCTCTCCTGCTTCACCGCCGCTTAGGGAACGGAAGCTCGCCGGGCATTTTTGCAGCATCTCGCGACTGCGTGTGTTAAGGAGAGAAAGGATAGTTCTCGTGAACTCTCACCACCAGGCGCAGCAAAGACCTTTTCCTCTTCTCATCATGGTGGTTGTCTGAGCCCTTCTGCTGTTGCCCTACCACTGTTATCACTTCGTTCTTTGTGAGTTTATACTTTATTCGGCTGGGCCACTTGCTGAAAAGATAGAACATTTGGCCAAAGGCAGTTTGTTTTGGGGCATGTCGTTGGTGAAGCCGGTCGCGAAGTGGTGCCGTAGCGGACATCGATAATTCGCAATTCAGACACTGCCTGAAGTTCTGGAATTGACATTCTCAACAAACTGCGTCAATCACTGTAGACACTGTATTACGAAGCTGCAATCGGTGAATATTGATGTAGTGTGCGTGGTAAGGTCAACACGTCAACACTTGATTGTTTCATTGGTTTATACCTACGTGTGGCGAGGCAGACTGTGGGTGCTTCTTATTCAACCACCAAGTTGGTGACAGTGGCTCGTCGAAGTGATTCACCTTGGTGATCGCTCGCGCTGCTCTTAAGTTAAAGGGTTCGTTATGACAGGTGTGCAGGGACGCATATAACTGCAGACAGAGCGACGGCACAGCACCTGGGCAGTTTGAACGAACCTCGGAGACGTCGTGTTAATCATCTACGACCGATATTGTGTTGGTTTGTTCGACAAACCAAAAAGATCTTGGTCAACGGAGCGACGCCGTTTTCCCTGCGTATCTCCCACAACGTTTTGTACTGATAAGGTGTGCGCATTGTGCCGAGCACTGCGCCACCCAGGGGTTGATAAAATAACTAAATTGCATTGCTTTCACTGAGTGGCTTGTCAAATAACCGCGATTCACGTTCGCACTGAATGCAATTCCAAAGATGTGGGCGTGGCAGCAGATTCAAGAAAAAAAAAATACTTGAAACAGCGCCACCAACCTTCGCTACTTGAAGAATTGGCGCCCAGTTCCTCGGCTGCAGCGCAGCAATGCGTTTTTGTGTAGTGTGACAAGTTATTCGTGTGTCATCAAGAACTCCCAATACTTTTTTGGGTGCTTCTTCTTTACGTGTGCTATTGAATAACGACCGGACTTCATTCTGTTCTTCCTTGGTAGTTGTGTGCGTGTGAGTGTGGCCCTCTTGTGCTCTGTGGTTTCGTCGGTGCCTCAAGTCGTCGACGCTAAACCAGGTACATAACAATTTTTTTCGCTTCTTATGTCCTCCTGCAAAACGAGATGTGAATGCTCAAGTGGTCAGTGCTTGATGCGATCTAGATGTTCTAAGTATATTTAAACCCACTAATATATGTTACTATTTTTTATTAGTTACCTGCGATGGCGCGTATGACAGCAGTTAGCTAGGTCAAGTGCGTAACTAAGGTTTGTGAAAATATTTTAATGCTCGGAAAAAGAAAAACGAGTTCATTTGACGTATGCCATTCTTGATGGAAAACTGTCAAACCTTCCGCAGCTCCGACGAAAAAAAAAAAGGAATCGCGCGAAACGTCACCTTCACAAGTACGTTCCCTGACCCTCAATCAGTAGTGCGGTCAATTTGACCTAGTTATTATCATTATTGGTAGACGCAATTTGCATACACTAAGTGTTTCCGTGCACGTAACGGCTACCTACGTGTATAAAGAAACGAAATGTTTCCTTTATTAGGACATCAACTAATTTGGTCAGCCGCGGGAGCGTATACATCGCTTGCACCAACGTCACTGAAACCGAATGTATACCTGAACGTCAAGGTGCACGCAAGGCTTGGGGCTTTGCACGTTGGTGTTATCATTACGTCACCAGCAAGTTATCTCAATATTGACGCTCAGAGACCAATCGTATTGGGGCCGCATCGTTATCATATTGAAGCAAGTAAACGCAATGTGAATATGCATGTGAATATGCTGCTTTTACATCAAGTCTGCTCTGCTGGTAAGCCAGTACAATATTAAGCTACGTCTATGACGTCACCAGTAAGCTATCTACAAAACTGAATTCAATTCTGCAGCTTACCAATTCTTATTCTTGAAAGATGGAAGTGTTTTACACGGGCACGCGTTTCGCGTTGACGTGTTTTACATGGGTTCTGTGTGTTGCGTATTTTTCAAGTCAGTTTACTAGCGATTACAACGCGACCGATCTGCAGAGGTCAACGCCAAGTTATACCTGCCATGTGGTTCATAAAGCTAGTGCATCCGCTGACTTTTTCGCGCGATTACGTGAAAACACTCATTTCGGGAAAAAAACTCCGGCGTCAGCGTCATTTGTTTTGAGCCAAAAATTAGTTTCGTATCAGATCGACAATTGTAAATAGATGTAAATCAATCAATAATAAGTAAATATCGGTTATAATTCCCGGCTAGATTTAGAATGGAATCCAGACCTTCTGCGTGTCAAGCAGGCGTTTTGCGGCAGCCAAACTAGTGCTTCAAACTCCCACTTGAATAAAAAATAAAGGCCAAGTAGCCTCCTTAACGCACATATTACTGCGTGGCGGAAGCGTATAATCGCACCAGACATGAATACATAGAGATTGCGCAAGGAATGAATGGCACTCAAGTTACACTACATGCTCATGCATAACTGATCATCAGCAACAGCATCAACAGTGTAAGAAAACCGTGTGGCGTGGTGGACACTTCCTAAGTCTACTTGGAGTTCACAGATAGTCTTAAACGCTCAATGTTACGCGCACAGACGCTCATATTGCAGCACGGTTTAGGTGTGCGCAACGATGTGATGCGATGCTAGCAATTGAGAATGTGCCGCGACCAGAGTTTGGTTGCACTATTGCGTTCTGCTCTTGAAGGCGAAACTCAAAGCGATAGCTATTATACCCAGTTCTTGGATATGTAACAACAAAGTATTTCGGAAAAAGCATTATCTCAAGCGCATGACCAACGATTACAACCTGATGTTCCTCGCTCCACAGCGCGCTTCAGCATACTATCGGTGAACGATTCATTTACGCTATTTACCTTTGCCTGAACGCAGATTTAGTAGATACTTTAGCTCACTAGCCTCGCCGCGGTGGTCTAGCTAAGGTACTCACTCGGCTGCTGACCCGCAGGTCCCGGGATCCGATCTCGGCGGCAGCGGCTGCATTTTCGATGGAGTCGAAAATGCTGTGAACAGTGAACAGTGAACTTTATTGACATCACGTACATAGTACACACACATAGTACACAATGCCGTAGGCCGGCAGAAAACGCCATCGCAAGGATAGCTTGACGAAGCTGCGGGCCCCCGTTTTGGCACCAGCGTACAACGGTGTTCTCAGTACATAAAAAAAAATGTACTGAACAGATAAATCACTTAGTACAGGACCCGAAGGAAACTGTGAGCCCACTACAAATAACCACGTCTTGCGTACAAACCATACACAAAAGAAAATATACACCAACGGATGTACTAAATATCTCAGTACATATAGATTACCTTCATAATACATGCATTCAGATTAACATAACTTTGTAATTTACATAAAGTATACTATAGATATATATTTGCACAAATCATTCAGTACACGACCGAAAGAAACAATGAGAAAATATGAGGTGGTTACAAATCGCCATGCCTAGCGTACACCGACATATTCTCTATAGTTGACACTCATAGGCATGCGCGAGATATTATATAGTGTCAATGTAATTATTTGCAAGAAAGAAACGTATTGCATTGAAAGTGTTGCTTTCCAGCTGAAAGTTAAATTCGTATAAAGCATTTAGTAGCCTCGGAAGTCTGCTTCCTAACGTATGTCGCCCATATGTTGTTCTACAAGTTTTAACAGTCCGAATTTTGCAGTTTCGCGTTTTATAAGGCTGACAATTTCTTTTAGGGTGGGAAGTTCAGTCAAGAATACATGTTTCCCCTTTAATTCTTGTTTATAGGCTTTCGCTAATCTAAAGTTGTACATCTTCTCAAAAGGCATTACATTATACTTTTCAAACAACGGGTAGGTGTGAAAATGTGAAGGCACGTCCTCTACAGCACGTAGAAATCTTTTTTGTAGACAATACAATTTTTGTATGTTTTCTTGACTAGTGGATGCCCAAACTAGATGGCAATAGTTAATTCTGAGGAAAATAAAGAGTTGTAAATTAATATCATTACATGTCTCGGAAGGATCAGGCGATTCCGGTAGACTAGTCACACTATTGTGACTCTATTGTGTAAGCCCAAGTGCTCATATGTGGGTGCACGTTAAAGAACTCCAGGTGGTCAAAATTTCCCGAGCCCTTCACTACGGCGTCTTTCATAATCACATGGTGGTTTTGGGACATTAAACCCTATATATAAATCAACTTTAGCTCACTGTCACTCGCTAGATGACGCGATGTGCGTGCTTTAACGCTCGTCGCGCCTGAGTTGAGATGCACGCATTTTACATGTACTTTGACACACAAGGCATGCTCGCCCAAGCTCGCACGCTTATGTCTTGAGGGGGAGAGGTTTGTACAATACGTTTTGTGCTTTCACCGCGAAGTTTACGTTGCAGCTATACGCCACACGAAATTCACATCGCTCGCTGCAGCGGATGCGTTAGTGAAAGGGGCAAGCTGCTTACGCACAAAGGACTGTGACAGTTCACGCTTGACATGTGTAGATCTGTGCGCACTTTCCGTGCCTGCTTGTTTGTGCTTGCTGCTAGTGCCGAGCTGTGAGAGATGTTACTTCGCGCTCATCTTGTGTGTTTTCTTATCATGCGTCGTTTGTGCTTTAGCAGTCCACTGGAAATTTCGAGCTACTTGCAGTTCTTCGTGTGAAATTACAATTTCTTTTACCGCATTCACTTGATCGCCCTTGCTGCGAAACTATATAACTTTCTATTTTTGCATAACTTGCCATGTTCATTAACCTCCGCATTATAATATGCGTGATGTATGGACAATTGCACATTCAGAGACTGTGTGTAAAACATAGTGACCAAAGGACAAATTAATACGTACTGATCAGCTAGTTGGTTAGCAATGACCTTTTAAAGAACCAGCGCACACAAGAATACAAAAACACGTATACATAAAGGGCACAAACACAAGCGCTTGTGTTTGCATTCTTTAAGTGCGGGTGATTTGGCATCCCTCTGTGCGCTGCTTCTTCAAAAGGACAACATTCGCAAATAGAGTGGATGTGACTAGCTCAAAAATGATTTGACCCATTTGGTCACAATACATCTATGTCTCTTCGTAGAACTGACGAAAATTCCTGCGCATAACTACGCATTTATTGCAATAAGAATATTCATGATGCCCAAGCTTTCTCTAGCGGACAGAGGTACGGCATTCATGGCTGAGAGAAAATAACCGAGAGAGGTACTGCGTGGATGTCCAAGCTTTCGGAATCCATTTTTTTCGACTAAGTGGTATGGCTTATCAAGACAACAGCGTGTAATTATCAGAAAAACAGACTCAACGAACGTTTCAACGAGACCTTGGCTGACTTGATAAGCATGTACGTAGATGTAAAGCACAAGAACTGGGACGAGGTATTGCCATACGCCGCATTTGCCTACAACACGGCTCGTCAGAAGACCAATAGGAAGACACCCTTCAGTCTCGTTTACGAAAGACAACTTACGACAACGTTAGACGCGATGCTCCCTGACAATATAGATGACAGTGAGGTGAATGCTGAGAAGTTTATGCAGCGATCAAAAGAAGCAAGACAACTTGCTGAACTTTCAGGCTCCTAACCACCGAACAACAGGATGCCAAACGTTGCAACCTCCGGTGCAGACTCATCATATAACTGCGTGGGCGACAATGTGTATACGTCTGAACATATATTCATCGGTGTGGCTCCTCCAAAAGGCACTTGCGAAAATATTTCGGACCTTACACAGTTCAGCGATGCATCAGTGACATAAACGACGAATTTGTTCCAGACAACCCGCTGCGTTCAAAGCGCTGAACCCATTCACCAGAAAGTGTTGACGTGCTTTGGATGAAGTCACACCTTAAATCACTAGCTCTGCAGTAATGGTGCAACGGGAAACCACAGAAAAGTACGCTTCGTCAATCATTAAATTTGTTTCTTTTTTTCGAAAGCAATAGCACCTACCCACTCAGGGGGAACGGTCCAGAATGAGTAGCTGAAGACTTGAAACACATTTGTTATAGTTAGGAGATATAAAACCAGAAACCAAAAAAAGAAATGGTAATGATACATAGTACAATAAAATAAAACTACAAGTAATATGCTTTTAAGCTCGTAGACCAGACTCTTGTAATAATCTGATCAGAAATATTTAGGAGAGAATAGTTGTGTTTGTGTAAGCCTTACACAATATGGAACTCGAATGATGATGACGCCGATATTATGGCTCGTACCCACTCAGGGGCATCGGCCGCAAATTTGTTGTATAAATTTTGAAGCCTTTCTGTAAAAAAGATAAATACCACTAACAAAAATAGGATAGAACGTACCTAAAACAGAGGGAGTACAATAATTGTATACTGCCACTGCTTCGTAGTCACCGCCTCTGGCCTATAATGCGCCACAATATAAAGATGGACGAAAAAGAGCGAAAAGACCGAAAAAGTGTTGCACACCTGCCGTCGTGGCTACGAGCACTGTTCGATGTGCTGCCAGGCTTCTATGCTCAGAAATCGCCATTAAAACGAATGGTAGGATGACTAGAGCTTTAACGCTACTGGTAGAGTATCGGGTGTGTTATTTAAAAGTTGTAGTATCGGTCTATAACAGTGGGAATTCGTCTCTGCTTTAACTCTAACGTAATTAGTTTCATATAATGAATGCAACATTAGAGATAAACTCCACTAATAATACCCCTGTAGTTTCCTTGGCTTCAATGTTTGTTCGAGTGGCATGTTTGCACACAGTTAAAAAGGAGCACTTATTGATTTCTTCTTCGTTCAAGCTTACTACATACGGCCACTTATTGATGATGGGTGTAAGGAAGTAGTAAAAAACAGAGGGTAGGAACCAGATTTATTATGCACGTAGCAGCACTCATAAACGTATTTTTCTCATCAATTTTGTTACATGTGATGCCCGAGGAAATAAAAAAAATTGTGTCTTATTGTTTAAGTTGCTCTTTTTTCTTTGTCATCTAGCAACGTCTGCATCTCACACTACACCCACAAGTGAAGGCTAATGGGTTCGTCAGAAGTGCAACATGAATTTACGGTGACTTCGAGAAGCCAGGGCGATCTAGCAATGTTCGTAGCGGCGGCGCTGATTGACACCCAGTTACAACAAAGCCTAGCTACGAAAAGGCTGTAAAACTTCCATGCGTTCTGATGCTGTTCGCATTTACATAAACGCAATGGCAAAAGTCGTTTTGGAGCGTGCCTCGGTCGGTTGTCGAGCAGGAAAGTCTGTTCCAGAGGTAGAAACATGGACTGTAACGATAAATTGGGGGTCTGCTGCTGTTTAGTAGCAAAAACCACTTATCGTACATTGAAAATTCAAGTGAACTAACCAAAAAAAAAAACGTTTCTGCCTCCACAAGTTTCCGTAGACATGCGTTCAGCCCACACTATTTGAATTAGTTAGAAAATCTGCAGGTATTTGCACCGTTGCTGAACCCATCGTATCAGCGGCAATCCTTCTGTTTCTATAAACAAAAAAAAAAACTAAAGCGATTTTTTATTGTCAACTACCTTGATCCCCCAATCCTTCATTACAGACGTAGAGTGTTGCAGAGACGCTAATGTGAAGATTTGCGTGTACACAAAGTACGGTGTTTTCTACCATAAACACGACTCGTTTGCTGTGGATCACACATCCATATACGCCAGAACATCTTCTTCCACTTGGTCAACATTTATACAATCTACTCATGTGGCCTGCCTCTATAAAATGCGATCAGACATAGCATGCATGATTGATAATTTAGTATCTCTGTATTTATAGAATGGCTAGCTTCTTCGAGGCTTTTATTTGCCTATTATTTGTAAACGAGTTTTTTCACCTCAACTAACTAGTTTGTATTCAGAGCTATCGTGTATTCCACCAGAACATTGTGTAGTATAATATTGATATTACATATTAACCAGCAGAATATGTGGTAACTGATGCTCTATGCTCAAACTGGTTCAAAAAGGAGCATCAGATGGCGCAGCTTTTGGTTCGATATAAACTGCCCTTTTCTTTATTATCCGATGGTAGAACAATACGTTAAAGGATTAGCCTTGAAGTGAGGCTCACTACAGCAAACCCCAAAAGGGCGGCATTCAAACCATCTAAGGCGCCCTATTTTGTTATAAACTTTCTCATATTACCTCAAACTTCGGAATTCCCAGCAAACGAGCGTATACTTGTGATTTTTTATAGACAGACCAGCGTCATTTTTTTGCGAAAGAGTGTCTTCTAAGTACCTGAGCTGTTCCATTGGCTTAGCGATGCACCCTTCCGGTCGCACTAACTAGGGAAAATAAGGCGCCCTCTTTGCGGCAATCGTCGTGAAAAGGGCGCATTCTCATTTCCTGTTCTGATTTTTTTTTTTTTACTGCGTCAGACTCGATTTGCCGCTCGGGTGAGCGTGGCGCAGTGGCTGTGCCTCCCATCATTCTCTGCTCTCGCTCTGTTGAGTTGCACTCTAAGCAACGCCTTCGTTGGACTTCAAGAGGATAGGGGGGTAGGAAGCAAACAAGATAGAACGTCTGTCTCCGCTCACGTCGGTTGGAGAGATTCGCAGCATCAGCCAAATTAAATGCTTCTTTAGCAGTTTACGAACGATTCATTCATTTTATGTTGTTTTTCTGTGCCACGAAGTATTCCACGTTGTTTTTCTTACCAAATCTTGCGGCTCCCGATGTTTTTCTAGCACACGTAATTGGGTGGGCGCGTTTAATGCTGGCGCTTTCGGCTTGTTAAAATGTTATTATCACGTGCATACTGGCGAACATACTTTCACACCCATTACAATTTGTAGAAATAAGTGTCGCCACGACAGTTGGGAGCAAACCCTTATTGCTGCTTGAAGCCGTGGCATAAAGATAGAGAACACTTAGACAAAAAATTTTTCTTTTTGCGTCTTCACAAAACTGAATTTTGTTTCTGTTCGCCTAACAACTGTGGCACATGTCCACTATGAGGATTTGGTCATGAATTCGGCGGTTTTATAAACTAATACGAAGTTTAGAATAAGGAACGTTATAAAATTGAGTAGAAATACTTCAGACTACTTAGAAAAAGAGCTGTACTTATGACAGCCTTATTTCTTGTTTTTGCACTTTACTGCTTGTCTCGAGAGATTATGCGTGCACAGTGGTGCAACGATAGCAGCAAATTGCATTAGTTTAGCACGCTAGTGCAATATTGTCGTAATCACTCGGGCTTCTTTCACGTTCGTTTCCAAGATTACCCTAAAGTTGGGGTAATCTGCCAAAGCGGAGTGGTAAGCTTTTACTCGTATTCACATCGTATAGCTTTCACTTATAGCTTCAGCGTGAATGGTAAGTGCGTGTGTTCTCAGGAAACGTATAGGCGCCTTGGGTTTTGTGGATATTGAAGAGGCTGATCTGACAGCAGTGGGATGGAAGCGGATACTTTTATATTAGGTTAGAGCGGTACACATCAGAAATACAGGAAAATAGGACACATCCAACGCATGACATTTTGTCAATATTACATACGATGGCGCCTTATTCCCTCCTTTTGACCCCCTTTCATCATGTATCCTTATTACACCATACAAGTCTATGCTACAGCAGAGACTCTAGGACGTGTCATACGACGGAAGCCAGAAAAGTCATTTTCTTGTTTTCGTTTGGTAGGGGGTTGATCATAGGGTGGTGTGTTGCATCCCTACAGACCACTACTCTGGCTGTTACTATAGCCAACACTGTATCGAGCGTGCCACGCGCAACTGTAACTGCAGTAAGGGTATCAGCCACGGTGTCTCCTTATATGCACAGCATTATCTGAATAAATATATGTCGTTCGGACGCACTCACCTCTGATACAAACACCGCCCTTTGTTTTTTTCAATGACAATGAAAACTCACTCTGAACGCTGCCTATGTCAGTTAAATCGAGCGTGTAACCAGAAGGTGGTGGGTTCCGCCCTAGCCAGCGGGAAGTTGTTTTTCCGTCCACTCCACTTTTTTCACGTGTATGTCTGACTGGCTTCTGCAATACACCTAAAGCAGTACAATTGTGTCGCCTACGTTTTTATTGTCCTCATTTTGGCGTCATGTCAGATTTTTGGCGTCATGTCAGATGAAGGAACAAGCCCTTGAAATTCACTTTCTTTGTTGCCTGGGAAAATGAAACGTTTTACCCCCTATTTCACATTAGGAAAGAGAGACACTAGACAGTCTTGGTACTCGTGGCAATGAAACTGTGGCACCATTTGACTTGAACCAACAGAAAGTGAGTGCTTTCCCCTTCACATCCTGGGACCAGCGCTATAGAATATACTGCAACAAAATTTTAAACCAAGAATGTAATTGAACTATTGGGTCAGGGCTGCATCGTGCGGACACAAATTAAAAACTTCGATTAAAAGAGCGGGCCACGTGTTATCTTCAATGAAATAAGACACCTCATACCCTTGCAGCTACTGTGCTCTCACCGCTTTCTTTGTGCTGAACCGAGAAACATATAAACCCTTTCGCTACCTATAGAGGCCGTATTCATTTACACCAATATTATGTATACATTCACTAGTTTGGCTGCTATGATGTGGTTAGCTACGTGTACGTTGTATAAAATTCCAAGTTGTTCATTTTCCATTCACTGCTTCGCCCTTGCAGAGAAACTATGGATTTTATGTAACAATTTAAACGAGTGCACTAGATGTCGATACCTATAAGTTCGTAGTGGAATCGAAATCAAAGCTCTCATACATTACGAAAGTACGTACTTCGAAACGGATGCGAGTTTTGAGAAAACCGGAATGCATATGATTAGGAAGTCGGCCATAACAGAGGGAGCAAAGATTATCTGTTTGATTAGCTCACTTGTTCAACGATTTAAAGCTACATACGCTACAAAAGTCAGCGTAGTTCAAGGCTAGCCGTTGGAGTTTCGTACCATACATCGAAGGTTAAGCCTTAGCTGAAAACCTTGGCTATTTTAGAAAACCACATATTTTTTTAATGTTCTTCTTTGATAAAACACTCCCCTTCATCAGTTTTTTTGGCGGGGGAGGGGGGGCGTGCCCCTTAGGCAGCCCCCTGGCTACGGGCTTGGCTGTTGTACGTTTCTAGCTTCATGAAGAAAGAGGCCACCATATACACGAATCGAAACCATGACAAGCACTTCCCCCCGCATCGCCAGAACCACTCATTAATAAAAGGCGTGCTTTCGAAAACTCAATAATTACAGCTCTCTTGCTGATTTATTAGGTAGCTAAATAAGTGTACAGGGAGAACGCAGTCTCTTTTTCTATTCTTAAATTTGGTTGCACGTTTGTTTGTTTGAAGTTTCTTGGGCACTACCATTCATCAAGCACATACTTGATGCGAGAATTTCGGACGCGGCTCTCTTTGAAATTTGCAATGTTTAGGTGACTATTGCTGAACGTCTGCGTAATCGGTTCCCAAGCGTGAATGACGCAAACTTCTCACGCAGGAAAGAAATGCGGGTGCTCCAACACGCAGCATGCTTGAACACGCATCTGACAATATTGGAGCAGTTCAGCGGGTGTCTGCGAGCTCACCACCCCTTTCCTTCATTTCCTTCCTCCTCTCTTATCTTCCTATTCTCGTTTCTCGTTTCCCCCGAACTATGAAGTAAACCGGACGCCTTTCTGGTTAAACTGCCTGGCATTTCGATTGGTTTTTTTTTTCATTCCAACAAAAATAAGCGCCTATTAAAAAAAAGAACACTTATCAGCCACACACTGTTTACGTCGCCAGTGGGTGGGCTTAAAGAAAGATAGTCGGTTATAATTAGCACTGGCCGTTAATTACAGCGGGCGTGCGCAAGAGTGCGAAGACCGATAGCAGTAACTAGGAGAGAGCTGTTTTTGAGTTAGCGAAAAACTTGAAGGATTACCATACCGGAAAAATCAATTTGCTTGAATTGTCTGCCGTTGGGCGAAAAAAGCTTTATGTGCCACGCATTTTTTGTCTATTATAATCACTACTCACAAAATGAAAGGAAAAAATAGCCACTAGAAGTCTATCACATGCTGTTTTATATTAATTGAGAGCTTTTTAAGAAAAGTTCCATGGTTTTATACAGCTTTTTTTATAAAAGTTGTGCCTCTGAAATTTAATGCCCTGACAACGTTACAAGTCCTGAACAACCTAACGAAGTGCAATCAGTTGCTGTCGACTCTCCCGCTGAGATGCAATCGAAATTACATAAGCTTGAATATTTTTTGCGATTTCTGTTATTTAGGGTGTTAATTTATTTGTGTAGCAGGGCATTTTTCTTAATAATACCGGTAGTTGTACTATATAATTTTGTGATATAATGGCTGCCGACTCTTAATGACGCCATATACCGCACAAGACCGCTGCTCCGCGCGGTGACGTCATGTGTGTGCGCGGCTGCTTCCTCTCTCTTTCTTTACTCTCCTTTCAATATCTCCCACCACTTCCACCTGTACAATGTAGCATATCGGCTATGCCAAACCGGTGGACATCCCTGTGTTCCCTATCTATCGCTCTCCTTTCAATTGAAACGCGACTGCCATGGCCAGGGTCGAACCAATAATCTTTGGGTCAGCAGCTGAGCACGGAGCCCACATTATTTATTTATTTATTTATTTATGTATTTATTTATTTATTTATTTATTTATTTATCAAATATTGCGGACACGTAGTCCGAGCCGGGAGGGCAATAGAAGCGATACGACAGTGAACATGTTTGAAAAAAAAAAAAACTTATGAAAGGAGACTTAATATTGCCGTATATTCCACTATGCGTGACGCATCAGTAAACCGAAGTACTGTTGTTTCATGACGTACATTAACGCTACAATAAAGGTGCGATTCTGAAACGCCGAAATAAAACAACCAGGGAGATATCTCAAACAACTTCAGGTGGTCGAAATTTCCGGGACCCTCCACTACGGTGTCTCTGATAATCATATGGTGGTTTTGTGACGGTGAACACCACATATCAACCAATCAATCAATCTGGCAGATAAACCGCGTATTGCAAGGCTGCTGTACGAGTCGATTTCTGTCGTGCCCACTCCAAAGGCGCGAATACATTGGCGTGAATTACCTGCATGGTGGTATATGTAGAACAGCTTTAACGTTTTAAACGGATTCTTTCATGCGCAGATGCTTGGTTTTATTGTATTCGCATCGTGTAAAAGTGCTCAGAAGGGCAAAATGAGAGGCGCTCGAAGAATTTACAACATTTGCCTTTCATTTGCCTGCGTCATGTATACTTTGAGCTCGCATTGAATTATACTCCTGTCTTTCCGAGTCATAAAAAAACAAAAAAAAACGACAACCAGCTCTGACAAAGTGGCACAGGCGTCGTTCTCTTATGCGACAGGACAGCATTTCCTACTTTGATGGCGTCCTGAAAGTAGAAAGAAAGCGAAAGAGGAAATAACAGGCACGAATTTGAATACGCCTTGCTTAAAATATACGAGTATGGTGTTGGCAGGTGAGAAAAATACCGGCAGGCACTTTTCACGTCGAGAGGCATCGAATAGCGGCCGTCGTTTGCATTTTATGCCTCCCGACGGGGGCCTACTTATAATGCATGCGCGAATGGCTTATATCGCGGCCGCTGAACACTTTAAACACGCCTAGTGATTTAGAGGCGAGCCCGCGCTTCACGTGAATGAATTAGTTGGGGTGAGAAAAAGTGTCAGGTACAACAGCAGCTGTGCGCTGTAGTTAGGCATTATGCTCGTGTATTTAGGATTTATGAGCGCGTTACGCAGCGCTCAAACGTTCGCAATTATGTGAGAGTTAACGTTCATATAAAGAGTATACCATAATTATTGGGCAATTTTGACCTGATATAATCTGGAGGTTTTTTTTCACTTATTGATATTGAACATATCGCAAAACACCTCCAAAATAATATACCCACAATAACACGTTGATTGTAACATAGGTGACGAAAGCGACTAAGCCTAAATATTCTCAAGGGTGTTGGCGCAACTGTGCAAACCTATGTGAATGTTGGAAAACACTGCGCGATCCCACCATTGGCAGCAACCTTTTCTTTGGAAAAGAAACTCTAATAAGACATTTATTCCAATGCGTTCTTGGGCAGCAATTTCGGATTTTTTTTAAAAATCAGCACGCAACACATTGTATTAGCTCAGTTATTGCGAAACCCTGGAAGACCCTCTAAACTGTAATACAGCCTAGGTAAATTCGTAATTTAGGGAACTGACGGGATGCTACGGACAAACTTGAATGCTTGACGCATATTCACATTAGATAATGGAATAGAGCAACACTCATACAAACCACATTTCAAATAATGAGTGTTCAATAAGCTATTGAATGCTACCTCGATTCTATATTCTAGCACATGTGTTGGATCTCAGCGGACGTGGGTGCGTTTAAAATAGTCTACTCGACCACACATATAACAAGAATGGTGCCCCTTAAAGCTAGAGGAAAGGTCTTTAGGCATTTTACAATCTCCTTGAAATACACTTTTTGTTTATTTAGGTGATTTTAAAAAAGCCATGTGTGGCAAAATATTTGCTTAAGGAATGAACACTGTCCTGACTGACCCCCCCCCCAAAAAAAAAAGAAAACAAATAAACACGTTCCTTCAACGCACCCACAATCACGCCTAAGTACACTTCTCCAGCATAACGCGCTACAGTACAACTTATTTTGAATAATAAATATAAAGGATTCCAAGAACGTGGAGCAATTGACATTAAAAAATTGCGCCCCTCCGACTCCATCCAGTAAATTATCTTTTCTTTTAGGCGTCAGCTTGGACATACAATTTTCTGTAGTACCTTCAAAACGATTTCAGTAGCGAAAATTTACTTTTCGTGAATAGTTTTCAACGAGTACAAATATTCTTGGCTCTTGATTACAAAGTCAAGCTTAAATATCTGCGGACTTTGATTGGCGGCGCAGCGAAGGAGGGTACCACATCGTGTGGTTTCCAGCCCATCTCAATGGTTCAGCTAACCCGCTCGAATGTAACCCTAACGAGCAGGCTCAGCGGATAGCGCGCGATTTCACGTGCCGCGCTGTCGCGAAGAGCCACGCTGGTAATGAGGTCGACATTTACAAGGATCCGTTGTCTACTTTTCATGAAATTGTTTCGCACTACCGGCTGGTCGGGAAAATATTTCCATCCCCCCCCTCCCGATTTGACCAAGCCTCAGGCGAGCACAATCGTACTACTTCAAACCCGTTCACATCGTACTCCTCGATCTCTTAACCGGATAGAGCCCTATCGTTCGCTGTCGGGCCCAAAATGTGGCCGCGATTCGTGTTATTTTAACCACATGCTCTGGCTGTGCCCAGCCCTTAAAGCCTTTCCGCCCATCTCGAAGGAGCAATGGGATGCATCTCTGAAGCGCAGAAACCTTCATACGCAACTCCAGGCCGTCCAGAGGGCCCACAACATCGCGACGGAACTTCGACTTCCGGTTCCATTGTGGGCGGAGCCACCGACTTGATATGGCGGGAGGCTTATAGCTTCACTAAATATCTGTTCCTCATTACCTAAATAACATTCTTGTCATGTCACGTCATCCGATTGGCGTATAAATATCATCACCGAGGTGTAAAGTCCGAAAATCACCTTTGATTATGACAAACGCCGTAGTAGAGTGCTCCTGCTAGAGGTTCTTTACCATGCACCTTAAGAGAGTGAGGCAGCAAACAATTGTCGTTAAAATCAACAAGATGAAATAGACGTGGGCCGGGCACGTAGCATGTAGGCAAGATAACCGCTGGTCACTAAGGCTACCTAACTGGATTCCAAGAGAAGCCAAACGCACGAAGGGGAGACACAAATTTTGATTGGCCGATGAGATTAAAAAGTTCGCAGTTTTAACGTGGCAGCAGAAAGCACAAGACCGGGTTCATTGGCTGATCATGGGAGGGGCCTTTGCCCTGCAGTGGGTGTAATCAGGATGATGATGACAATGAAATGCAAGTACACGAACCTAGAGCATTTCCGCTTCCATACAAAAATGTGGCCCCTATGGCCGCGGTTTGAACCCGTGATCTTCAGGTCCGCAATTGGGCGCCATTTAGATTACCATGATGGTTTTGATTGTTAGAATCAGAATCCAGGTTTTTAGATCATTTCTACTCGTCAAATTTTCCTAATTTGTGACATCCCAGTAAAGAAAAAGCATAATTCTCACTTATAAATATTTTCGAAGTCATGGATCAGCTTCAACCTTCGTTCGTTCCTCAGAATATGCTATTTTTCCTTGAAATCGGCATACTGAAGGCGTAAAGTCTACTCTACCTCCCCTCACATGGTCTCACTCCCTGTGCAACTATACGCTTGTCCTATGCGATATCAAATATGTGAAGCTGACTGTTAGACTGAACTGACACCTACGCAGTGCATTTCCCGAAGCAGTTTCAGCACTGGGGAAGTTCTGTGCTGGAACACTTGTGTGCACGCTGACTTTCCATCTTTAAGCTATTTTATTTATTAACATTTTGTGGCTTGATAAGCACTGAGTTCTTTGATGAGTATTGCGGATTTTCTTTGCTTCCATGAAAGCTCGTGGTGAAGGTCGCATATAAACGTGGGGCTTTGGCTTCAATTCCCACTAAAACTTTCATAACACTCGGTCGTTGGGTTTGTGTACAAGGCAGCGGAATTTCGCTCGTGAAAGTGTCTTCAGCAACGCTGCACCAAACTACAATGGATCAGAGCATGCAGACAGGCGAAATGTTGTCGGGGTGAGCAGCGCGCGTGCCTAATTAGGCGTAACGACGCTGATCAGCCCTGATCACAACACGCCCTCGGGACTCATAGCGTGAGTAATCATTGAAGGAATTTTCCATGGGATCTGCGCGCCAAAGTTTATTTCAGCTCCTTCATGGCTTTTCTTTCCGATCTCGATTTGTAAGAGTGCAATGACTCATACAGGCGCATTGTTCATCTTCGGGTGACCTCTAGTAATGATTCTGACATGAATCGTTAATTATTATTGATTCTGACAGGACCTGCAAGGAGGTGCCGGTGGGAGATTTCTTCTGTGCTTTGTTGAACAATAAAAAGTTCGCGGCGTGCGCGTTAACTAAAAGCCGAATGCTCCTGTCTTTCATTCCCCATTAGCACCCATTGGCATGTTTCAGTAGGAAACGTAAGCAGAAGTAGAAGTGTTAAAAGCCGACTTCTGCTGTCTCTCATTCCCAGTTGCAGCCATTGTTTACCTCCAAGGTAGTACCTGGTGAGATTTCTCTTGTGCGTGATTAAACAACAAAAAACGTTTGTTTAAAATGCCGTTGATTGATGAAATAAACGAACGAAAGACACCAGATGTTTTCTAAAAGGAAAACGAAAAGACGCCAGATGTTTCTAAATCAAAACAAAACGAAGACGCCAGCTGCTTAACGAAAGACGCCAGGTGTTTTCTAAAGCAATGGTTTTATCAAAACCATATCGGTACAGGTTTGTAGTTGCCGATGCTCGTTGCCGTCGGTGTGTGCTCGTATGGTACAGTGAGCACTATCTGACAGGAAAAGGTTGCTACGTTATACTCGCTGGGCGTAACCTCCTTGGTTTTAGAAAGGTTTAGCGAGCGTTGGGCCGCTGTGCCATGAATACAGTGAACTAGTATATACCATGAACTCGAGGTGGTTAAAGGTGGGAAGTAGACCGGAAGCGCAAGCCGCAAAAATATGCGGGTGCGCCACCTCTCATTTAGTCCTTGGAATGTCCGCTGGATGGGCGGTGCTTCTATATGGGGAATGTATGATGAAAAGATGCGAGATGGTGGTTCTTGGAGTGTTGAATAGATTGACGAACGGACACACAGACAGATGCAAGGATGGATGCATGAAGGGACGCAGGGGCGGATGTATGGACGAACGCAGGGACGGACGCACGAACAGACGCACGCATGGACGGGAGGATGAACGCATGGACGGTCACACAGACGGACGCATGGACGGACGGAAGCAAGCATGAATGGACGGACGAATGCTTCGCCCCACTCTCCATAATTTACTCCGTGGATATGCTGCCATTTTTTTTGAGACACTGAGCAATGGCATCACTCTGTTAAGGGTCAGTGATACTACAACGTTGACTTGTTACGTTTACAAGGGAATGGTGGAGAGAACGCTGTTCCCTCTTTACGTTCCATGATGTCAATTTGTGACGTTATAAGCAGGCCGCACCTCGCTGCGCTTTCCGAGCCAGTTGTTCGTTGTTAATGCGGCTCTGTAGGTTGACATCTGAGGCAGCGTTCCCTGAGATATTACGGAACTTTCTATTTGCGCACCTGAAGCGCTGCGTCACTGCTGTCGTCTAAAAATTGATCGGCATGTGAAGTGTCATGTGTTTTGCCTCTTGTAACAGAGCCAACCCAGTGTTGTAGTTAGCGATACCTGGGGTATGTCCGGTGCTCCTGAAAAAAAATGCGCTGCTAGCGTTTCAGTTAGCTGTGTTTATGTACGTATATTACGAGTATTCGAATGAAAAGTTCGTATATTAAAAAAATGCACACCTTCTTTCGCCTAAGTAGCATTGCACACTATATTTCGTTTGAAAGAACAGCATGTCATGTTAGCTTAATGACACATTTCTCTCTTTGATATGTAGCAGGAAGGCGTTGATTACGCATTAGAAGAACTTGTAATGGGAGCTCATGTCTAGTTAAGAAAATAAACGATGTACGAGCTTTCGTCCCTGCGTTAGAGGAATGTTTACAAAACTGATTAGGACAGTAAGCACGACAGCAAGAGGACACGCTCATAAGAAACGCCGTTCTATCTCCGCGTCTTGATGCCTAACTATTTATACTATCCGTTTCTACCAACAGAAGTAATCATCAATCATTCTAAGCTTCCTGTAATCCACAGCTCCTCTGTTCATTAAATGCTACCATATCGTCGGTTTTTCAGTGTCTCCCTTAAGCGAAATTTTACATATACAGTCTACGCACTTCATTTTACAATGTTACTTTTCCAGACTACGTCCCCGTTAACTGCTTGCAAAGACTGGAGTAAAAATAACGTCACGTGCCCGTGAGAATAACGAGCAGAAAAGTTACAAAAGCTAAGTTGAGATTATTGTAAGCGCTTAAAGCGAGGATCTTGATATGCCAAAGAAAGACCAGGCATAGCTGATGAACTTGGAGCCTAAGAAGTACTAATGATCTTGATTCGTACGGTAATTTTGAGCAAGACGTTTTTGCGCGCTGCCGGTGCTCCTAATGAGCGCTTTAGTTCGAGTACCCTAGCCCTCAATTTAGGAGCACCAAAAAAATTTCAACACTAATTATAGCATCCTAAGTACACTGCTCCTTTTCTGGCATTTAAATTATGCAAAAGTGTTCTTCCTGACTGGGTTCAAAGTTTGTTCTGTATAGAATACTGTCATATATAGAAAAACACCAAAGACATGACCTTCATGAAATAAGTATCGGAGGAGGTGTTGCCAAAGTTTATTATTGAAAAATAAATAAACGAGTTGCTTTTGACTCTTGTGTAAGGCGGGTTTCACTATCGGACTGCTTAAGTACTATGAAGGTGTCTTTCGGCATGAAATTCGGAGTTATTCATGGAGAAAATCAATCAAATGACAGCAGTTATTTGCAATTATACATATATATATATATAGGCAGGCATGGTTGTTGAGTGGCCGTAGCGTTGCATATAGTCAAGTAGATCCTCCGTGAGCGGTCACAACGTGGTTTATTTCGACGTTTCGGCCTAGAGTCTGGCCTTCATCAGGATTGAAGGTACAGTTTGTTGGTGCTCAGCTTTATAGAATCCCAAATCAGAGGGAAAGAGAGAGAAAAGACAGAAACAAAGTATATATATATATATATATATATATATATATATATATATATATATATATATATATATATATATATATATATATATATATATATATAGCGCGAAACTGCCGGCGGCAGTATCGCGCTATGTGGCCAGGTAGCCCACAGGCAAAGCATATTGGGCGATTGTCGAGTGTACGCCATTGTCCACTACTCTGGACGGACCTTGGTTGAGCGAACCGAGGAGTGGGTCGGAGCGGCCCGGCTGAGGGAAGTGACGTAAACGTCTGAAGAGGTGGTCGAGCCGCTACTTCAGCATAGCTTAGAGGTGCATTTACCTCGGCACAGGCAACAGGGCTCGGCAAGGGTGAAGTGTCACGGGCAGATGGCAGAGCTGCGCAAACTTGCTCCTGGATGACCTGGCGAATGTTTGCTGGCAGAGGTGACACTGGTTGGCCGGCTGTTGATAGCAGCGATAGCTGACGAGCGACCTCAGCACGAACAAACTCCTTAATCTGCGATAGCAGCGACTGAAGGTCAGATGTGGTGGTCAGGCTGGAGAGGGTGTCATCCAGGACGTCAGGGCGTCGAGTGAGAAGACGCTGTCGTCGCAGCTCGTCGAAACTCTGACACAACTCAATGACCTAAGAGACAGTGACAGGGTTCTTGGAGAGCAGCATTTGAAAGGCGTCGTCGGAAATGCCTTTCATGATGTGTCGCACCTTGTCAGTTTCTGCCATCGACCAGTCGACACGCCGGCAGAGGTCAAGGATGTCCTCTATGTAGCTGGTGAATGTCTCACCAGTTTGTTGGGACCGGCCTCGTAGGCGTTGTTCTGCGCGAAGTTTGCGCACACCAGGGCGTCCAAAAACATCTGCGATGCAGGTTTTGAAGGTAGTCCAGGTGGGGATATCCGCCTCATGGTTTCTGTACCACAGCTTGGCAACATCCGTTAAATAAAACATCACGGTGCCAAGCTTTGTGGGATCGTCCCATTTGTTAGTAGCGCTGGCTCGTTCATACGATTCCAGCCAATCCTCAACGTCTTTTTCGTCGGTGCCACTGAAGATGTCGGGTTCTCGCAAGAGCTGTGCACCGGGACAGCTCCTGCCCGGCGAAGCCGGTGGGGGTGTGAAGACGGCGTCGTCAGGCATGACGGACGGCAGCTTTCGGCTACGCAGTTCCAGGACTGGGGAAGACCGCAGCACTCTTCACCAAAATATAATGTAAATGCAAGGTAAACAGCGGTAGCGGCGTCGGTACCGAAGCAGCAAGAGCAGGCCGAGTATACGGGCAGCGTCGCAGCAGCAATCAGGCAGTCCTAGCTCGTGCCTCGCGCCCACGTGTCGATGTCGCTGCATTAGTGGGCACTCCTCTTCACTACAATATATATATATATATATATATATATATATATATATATATATATATATATATATATATATATATATATATATATATATATATATATATATATATATATATATATGTTTGCTGCTGTAATCAGTGCGCATCCACAGATAAGGGCAGAAAGGAAACATTTTTGCCCGGGAAAGAGCGGCTTAGCAGAAGCTACGCAGACTTTGTACACTGTTGGAAAGTAACCATAAATACACAAGCACTAAACATTGCTAATATTGTCCTAGCTTTTCGCAAGAAATAGTATTATTTTTCCTCCTCTGTGCAGCAAGTTCCACGTGGTGTTCGAAATATTTGGGAGAATCCTTCCCAAAAATAAGAAGAAAAAAAACAATACTGCTAAATCGTGAACTCTGCTTTTTTCACAGTTCATAACAAGCGCAGAAAAGAGTACCTAGAATAAGCGTTATTGTGGGCTTCAACGGAAAGTCATTTTAAATAGGCAATATTAGTGGAAGGTGTAACGCGCCATGAATGTTTCACAGCTGATGGTCATGCCCATTTACAACGATCATGTCAGGAAACGTTTGGTCTTCTGACCGCTATTTTAACGGGCCATCACATTATTTCGCAGAGCAGCCAAAAGACACTCTTTAGACAGAAACGAGAAACTTTCCTTTCAGTGGACATCATGAACATGAACAATGAAGTACTTACGCTTGCAACAGAGTGTGCTAAATATTGATTTGGTGGGAGACTTCCTACATTGTATGACTCATTCAGAAGTTTTACTGCTTTCTTTGTCCAGGATGCATATATTGAATACGTTCTGGCCTCATTTTTGTAACAAGAACCTTGGAAGTTGTCCCGAAGAGTGCCATTTATTAGGATGTAAGCGCAAGTTCTCTTGTAGTCAAATGTCCAGCTGGCGAAGCGTATCATACACTGTAAACGGAAATAAGCCGAGATGGTAGTAAATGAATGCAAAACTTTATTACAAATAGTTTTTTTTTCGGTGAAGGTGGAGCCCTCAGTCCAGGGCCTCTGTGGCCTTTGCCATCTTGCAAGCTCTATCGATCAGCTGGAGCTGTTCTTCAGGCTTAGAGCAGGACAGCGCAGCCTCCCACTGCTCCGGTGTTGGTGTACAGTTTCTTGGCACTACCTGTGTGTGTTGGCAGGCCCATGTCACGTGGTAAAGTGTGGGGTGTTCTCTGCATAGCGGGCATTAGTTGGTGTATATTCCCGGATAGATTTTACACAGAACACTGAGATTGGGGTACGTATTAATCTGCAGCTGTCTCCAGGAAACCGACTGCTCTCTGTTGAGGTCTTTGTGGGAAGGGGGGTATATCCTCCTCAGGCCTCTCTGGTGTTCTAAAATTGCTCCATAGCGTCTAGTAACTGTGGCTGGTTCCTCGTCGTTGTGCGCCCCCCGGTCGGCGTATTCTCGGGCAATGGCGTCGACACGCTGGTTCCCGGTCACAATTTCATGGCCTGGTGTCCACGTAATGAAGCAGCTCGAGAAGTTGATTTTTCTTCCCTTGAGTATGCGGATGGCAGCACTGGATATGCGTCCACTGCTGTACCATCGACACGATTCTTGCGAGTCAGTAACTATTTCTGTAGTAGACTCTTCGCTCTGGTGTGTGATGGCGAGCGCGATCGCTACTTCCTCAGCCTCTAGGATGTTGTTGCTTTTGATGGAAGCGTCGTTGTCTTCCCTAAGTTGGTGATCAACAACGCTTAGAACTGTCCCGCAGTGCTCTCTGTATGTGGTCGCGTCAACGTACAATACGTCGGTTTTCGCCTTGAAATTTTTTTCTTGTGCTTCTTATCTGGCTTTTCTTCGAGCCTTATGGATTTCTGGATGCATGTTTCGAGGTATTGGGCTGACTTCAATGATCTGGCGAATGTCCTTTGGTATGCTCGCCGTGTTATTGATTTCTCCGCAAGCATCCCTCATGCCCAATGTCTGCAACGTATGCCTGCCCATAGCAGTCCACATTAATCTCATTTTCTGCGCAACAAGATGCGCCTCGATGTGTTCTTGCACTGTGTTGTTTATCCCGAGTTTAAGGAATTTCTCTGTCGAGGTGCTGACAGGTAGACCGAGGGCGCACTTGTAGGCTTTTCTGAGGATTGCCTCTAATTGTTCTTTTTCCTGTGGGAGTGGTGTTTGGTAGGGACAGTGTATACAATCCTACTGACCACGAGGGCCTGTACAAGCCTATATATACAACTGTCCTCCTCCTTCATGCCCCGTCTTTTGTTAGAGATTCTGGTGATCATCCTCGTGATTTGCGCTGTAGTGTTTGACAGCTGTCTGATGGTGTGGTCTATACGACAGTTGCTTTGTATCCACATGCCTATAATCTTAATTCGGGACACTCCTAGAATCTTCTTCCCCCCTATATAGACGTCTATGGAGTTTTGCATATCGTATACTCGTCTGTAGACTCTCAGGACTTCTGATTTCTCCGGAGAGCAGGCGAGGCCACATTGACGTACGTAGTCGTGAACTGTATCAGCTGCGCGTTGCAGAAGATCTTGTTTTTGGCCTAGAGATCCACTCGTCACCCAGATTGTAACATCGTCTGCGTAGATGGCATGTCTGAGTCCTTCAATGTTTTCGAGGTTGCGAGCTAAGCCGATCATAACGATGTTGAACAGCATCGGCGATATCACAAAACCTTGGGGTGTTCCTTTTGTGGGCGTATCAAACGTATCAGTGCGGATGCCTCCTACACCAATTGTGGCGGTTCTGTTACTGAGAAAAGCTTTGACGTAGTTGTGTATTCGCTTTCCACAACCTAATTTGCTAAGCCCCTCTAGCACAGCCTTATGACTGACATTGTCGAAAGCAGCCTTAATATCCATTTCAAGTAGTACGTTTTCGCCACATTATGGGACATCGATAAGCACCTCCTCCTTGATTTGTAGGAGGACGTCCTGTGTTTAGAGGCATTTTCGGAAGCCAAACATGGTGTGCGGCATGAGTTCGTTGTCTTCCAGGTAGGCCTCCAGCCTCTGAAGCACGATTCTCTTGTAAACGTTTCCCAAACTTGAAGTCAACGAAATGGGTCCAAAATTTTCCAAGCTTGGAGCCTTTCCACACTTTGTAATCATAATTATTTCCGCATGTTTCCAGTCGTTAGGAACGGTACCCTTTTCCCAATGCTTGTTGATGAATTCTGTAAACCTTGCGATAGATTTGTCATCGAGGATCCGTATCATAGCGTTCCTGATGCCATCCTTTCCAGGCGTAGTGTTCTTTGTTGCCGACAGCATAGCATGTCAAACTTCTGTGGTAATGGGTTTGTCCAGAGCGGGATTAGCTACACCAGTGTATGCCAGGCTGCAGTCAGTATTCGTTATATCGCCAATATAGCGCAGCTTTATGTGTTCCAGCAGTTCCCGGTCTGTGCCTTTTAATCAGTGTGCAGTAGTAAATGACCTTGTCCTCTAGCGCACGCCCCAATGGGAGTTTTATAAACACCCTCCGGTGTTTAACACCCCCTTACTGATGGGAGTAAAAATTTACTCCCCATCAGTAAGGGGTTTTTGCATGGTGCCAGGGAAGTTTTTATTTACATCCATCGGGGACCTTTTTCAGGTCAGTATGGGAGTAAATTTTTTACATGAACCAAGAAAAAAAATTACGTCAGCAGCCGTACCACGCGCAAGCGTAACTTTAATTGCATTACCTTCGAACCACACAACAATGATTACAGTACACAAACATGCCCACAACGTTCACGTAATATTACGATACTCACACTCCCCACAGCTTGCCACCCACGCTGCACTCCTACAATTCAGTCACCGGGTAAATATAGGCAACACATTCTGACCTTCCATGTAGCCCTGGAGGGACCCTATTTTTGCTAATAATTATCAATAAACACGCGCGGCGTAGGTATGAAGTTGCGGTGGCCTGATGTAAGCACTTCAACGCACAAGCCTTTTATTATAAGCCTGCCTAAAATTCAATATTTTTTAACTATAGCGAAAAAGCTTTATCAGCTGGCGCTCTGTCGTACGGGCTGAATTTGCATTCGCAGTACTGTTTGCGAATCCGTAAAATGCACTGAATCATACACAAAGCCCGCGCGGCCTTGAATGAACACATCAACGAGGCACATTCAGCCGCTCCAGCGATGAACCGAGGTAGACCACCGCTACCGCGTTCGACGACTAGGCCTCACTCACGAGTACGGCACGGTGATTCGATGAATAACAGCTGGCAATCACAAAATGCTAGCTGATGTGCCGTTTATGTCTCGTTATTTTTCCCATGCACAGAAATAGGTGTCCGCTATCCACGCAGTTTAAGCTATGGAGTGATAGACTTGAACGAGATGGTTCGCAGTCGCTGTTCCCGTTGCTCGCATCATTGCATGGGCATGCATGCATGCCGTACGCTGTTTCTGTGTGTCACCGCCTCGTTCGGCGCTCGCCTTCGAGTTGGTCATTTGACAGCTGTGGTTGCAAGGCGCAGAAGACTGTTATTTATCCCAGGAGCCTTTGCGAAACACATTTTTTGCCTCGTCGGTGGTCGGTGCTAGCTCGTAGCGCTTGCCACGGCGGCCGGCGCGCAGTGCGAGCTTGATACGATGACACGATGCGAGCTTGATACGATGTTGCAGCCGGTGAAATACCGGTGACACTTTGAGAATCCACTATGGGCGGAGACGGGGCGAGTGCGTCGCCGGCACAACTCTCGCATCAGTTGCCCGCCAGCCTGCCGTGGTCGAGCCAAGCCTACTTCAGACCACTTCGAAGTTTTACGCTTAAACTCCAGGACCAGTCGCTGACGATCGTAACAGCTTATATTTGCTATCATTAAATTATTCTTCGAAATTTTTTGTAACTCGGCCCTATGAAGCGCTGCATTCGCGGCTTTTCATTGAGGAATTCGATCGATGTCTAGCGTGGGTCAACGGTGCGAAATATATTGAAATGTTCACAGTATACACCAACCGGTCGTTGAAATTATTTCCTGTTGACAGATGCTCACACGGGCACATAAAGCAGTGGTGTTTCACACCGACGTGCATACATATGTCCGTACACACACACACAAACACAAACACACACACACACACACACACACATCACGCCCAAAGAGGGTTTTTAAAGCTTCCACATGGAGTATGTAACCACGTGACCTGAAACTCCCTGGGGAGTTTAAAAAGGTCATGTCGTTCATAAACTCTGTCATTATGCAGGGGGCGTTTTACGACGACATGTGCCGAGTTCACTCCCTACCAGGGAGTAAATAATTGGGGCAGAGGAGTTTCGTTGGCTCATGTGCTGGAGAAACTCCCATATCGGCTAACTTGCGCTTACAGTGTATATGCAGAAATTTGCTGTCGCGCTTAACATTTATTTCTTATTTAAGAAACACACCACTTGCATAGTTTCCTACATATTCCCCTACTTATATTCTGCCCTGCAATCAAAGAAAGAAAAAAAGTTAACAAAACGTAAAATACCGCAATCCTGGTTTTCATGCGTCTCTATAGATTATGCGAGCAGAGGTGAAGTAGCATATCACACATACTGAGTAAACTAATATATATTTGACAGTGTTCACAATGCCCAGCAACTGTAGAGCCCGAATGTACGTTCTAAACATTAAAGCGCCTGTTATTTTATGAACGACACATTCCTTTGACTGCTCGAAAGGCGCTTAGGTACCGTACAACGTTACGAATATACATTTGACAGTGAAAGCCGTTATGAGATCGAAAATCGGGTCACGTGCGACGCCATAGTTGTCCGCCGCCGGCGCCAGCACTGCCGCCGGAGTCCGTAACCACAATCGGGAAATCAGAAAAGAAATACCTAGTACCAAAGACACAGTGAGGCTTGAACCCGGGTTCACTACGTGGCGGCCCAGTATTCTACCACTGAGCCAGACTAGTGCTTGGAACTTGTACGCAAACTTTCCTTAGGCAGGCTTGATGTCAGGAAAGGAGTCGCGTTACTATGAGCAACAAAGTGTTTTAGAAGAGCAAGAGAACAACGAGGTGTCGCACAATGCAAATAGCGTAACAAGTTGATCGTTCAATGTACCAACCCATTACAAAAGCTTTTTCTTGAGCACTTGTTAACGGTGGCGCATACCACTTCAGGCAATATTTTTCATTGTTGTAAGCCACTGCATGAACAATGTAACACATTTGGGCACAGTATTTCTTGCAAGTGTTCAGCGGATACAATGCTACTCGGAAGAATAATCACAAATGTCATAGTGAATTATGGTCTACTACCCATAAATTATTATTATCCATGCCCTAGTGAGTATCAAGAAAGTGTGCTTGCAGTAGTTACCCGATGAGTGTATTGAAAAGGCTCTGAAATTACGTTGTTCTAGCTTTCGCTGTGACTGTGCTGCCCCTTCTACGCAGGTCTTGCGTTTTCGTGTAATGACTGAATCCGGAACCTAATTCGCTTGCACAATCCCCAAATGGTCACCAAATGCTTCCAAAGCACTGCACCAACGTATAAGCATTATTTACTGCGCATTGGGAGCAAGACAAGTTCTCCAGTGACATAGGCAAGCGAGATTAAAAAGACAAGGTAATGACAGAAGCAGCTCCCCCCCCCCCCACCCAAAAAAAAAAAACAATCGCAGCCATCAGACCAAAATTTCCTGTACGATCCCGATTTCAAAGAAGCGGTGTTCTGAATTTCTTCTCACCCGTCTGTATTGGGCGAATGAAGTAGATTGGCAGTGAACAAGGGAGGGAGATGCGGGAACACAATACCTAGAATGTCCCAGGGCGCCTGAATCAATAAAAAGCTGCTCGTTTGATGCTGCGTCGGCAAGTATGAAGGCTGCTTAGAAGCAGTAAGCTTGAGCGCCAGCCTTCCCCTTTGATCTTTTTAGGGGCGAAGCTCCTTATAGCGGCACCCGTTCGTCCCTCGTAGTCTGTAACAAGTATAACATTTTGACCTCCAAGGTGGTGCCGGTGAGAGACTTCTTCTGTGCGTTGTTGAACAATAAAAAATAGTGCTCAATGTACATGTCAATGGCTGCTAATGGGGAATAAAAGACAGAAGCATTCGGCTTTTAGTTAACGCGCAGGCTGCGATCACCATTAGCAGCCATTGGCATGTACATTGAGCACTATCTGACAAGAAAAGGTTGCTACGTTATACTCGCTGGGTGTAACCTCCTTAGCTTTAGAAAGGTTTAGCGAGCGTTGAGCCACAGTGCCATGAATACAATGAACTTGTATATACCATGAATGAACTAGAGGTGGTTAAAAATGGGAAGTAGATACGAAGCGCAAGCCGTAAGAAAGTAAAAGCCGAATTCTCCGCCTCTCATTTCCCATTAGCAGCCATTGGCATGTACATTGAGCACTATCTGACTGAAAAAGTTTGTTACGTCATACTCGCTGGGCGTAACCCCCTTGGTTTTCGAAAGGTTTAGCGAGCGTTCGGCCGCAGTGCCATGAATACAGTGAACTAGTATATACCATGAAGTCGAGGTGGTTAAAGGTGGGAAGTGGACCCGAAGCGCAAGCCGTAAGAAAGTGTGCGTGTGCCACCTCTCGTTTAGTCCTTGGAATGTCCGCTGGATGGCGGTGCTTCTATATGTAGAATATATGATGAAAAGATGCGAGATGGTGGTACTTGGAGTGTTGAATAGATGGACGAACGGACACATAGACAGATGCATGGATGGACGCATGAACGGACGCAGGGGCGGCTGCATGGAGGAACGCAGGGACGGACGCACGAACAGACGCACGCACGGACGGGCTGATGGACGCATGGACGGTCACACTGACGGACGCATGGACGAACGGAAGCAAGAACGAATGGACGGACGAATTCTTCGCCCCACCCTCCATCATTGACTCCGTGGATATGCTGCCATTTTTTTTTTGCTCAAGTTAAAAGAAAGATTCGCGGTGAGGTCACCTTTCATGCCCTCCTTTTACTTAATTACTTTATTATTTGCTTGCGTATACGGGCGTGCTATCGATAGTTTGACAACGTACGGACTCCGTCTAGTCGATTGTCTGGGTTTAATGCATGTCTCCTGAGGAGTTAAAGGCGTGAAAACATGCAAAGCGAGGATGGTGGAGAAGCATCCTTTGCTCTTTTCCTTTTAAGTGCGGGACACCTCAGGGCCCGGTAATTCGTCTGCGCCTGCCATGTCATGTGGTTTGGCGTAACGCTGGCAAAACACGCGTATAGCATAAGCATCTGTAGCCCATTCAGCAAGCGCTCGCCCCAAAGAGATGTCTTCTTCCTCTTCGCCTTCGAACACATTGGTTAGGATATTAGGCGCACATCATATTAGGGGTCTGGGTGGTCGTACGCTGTCGTAAGCTGTTGTCGCTTGGTAAGACGCAGGCAAAAAAAGTATAAGAATTGAAAAAAAGGGAAAGCAAGCTACAAATAGGAAGACAGGGAAAGAGAGGGAGGCATTTGAAGCAAGGTAGAAACAAATAGATATAAAGTAGAAAAAAATTGCCAGATCCCACACACGGTGGGTATGGGTGGTATGCGAAGCGCGAATGAGGAAAATTGATATGTCACTTCAATATCAGCACAACGTTACGAGGTGGAGGTAAATGATGCCGTGCAAGATTTACGTGTCATGTTTATCATGTTTGAATATGTCGTTTACTTTTGTCATCTATTCACGTCACGTGATACCAAATTTAGTATATGTGGAGCTAGTAAAATGATCTCCGAGCACGCTATGAGCGTGGCATGTTGTCATGTTCTTAGATGTCACGCGTGTCGGGATTATCATGTTTGCATCAGCCATATATTTCGTCATCCGTCGATGTGACGTAACACCAAATTTGGTATATGGGAAGCTAACAAAACGGCCGCGAGCGCATCATGGAGAGCCCATGATACTCCGATGTAGTGTTGACGCGCGTGTACGCTGGGCACAGCGATGCTACGTGAGCAAAACGCGAGCACTCTATATAGTCTGACGCCAGGTGCGACCGGCGCGACCAGCGTCCGTAGGCGCGGCCCGAAGGCAACCAGCGCGACATGCGACATGCTGCATTTCGTGCCGATGCATTACCCAGACAACTCTGTGTTTCCTTCTTCTCGTGACGGAGAGACGCCGGACGCACAGAAACGCGCATGTGTCGAAGCAACTCAGAGCGGCGCATGCCTGCGAGCATATGGCAGGACCAGCGACTGGCGTGCAACGCCAGTGTGACACGACGAAATGAACGCCGGAGAGCACGCACACCGCATCACGTCGAAATATATTGGCGCCTTGACTGTGACATGTATTCATGTTCTCACATGACACGATTCTCATGGTTAGCATGTTTGCACCAGTGACATACATTCGTCATCCATTGGCGTCACGTAATATCATATTCGGAATATGTGTAGCGAGCACAACGGCCGCGAGTGCATCATGAGTGTAGCATGTAGACACGTTGTTACATGACATGCACGTCGTGATTATCATGTTTGAATGTGCAATTCACCTGTGTCGTTCGTTTGCGTCACGCAATAACGAGTTTGGTACATGGGAAGCTAGCGAAACGGCCGCGAAGGCATCATGAGTAAACTTGTAGTCATTTTTTTACATAAGACGCATCTCATGTTTATCATGTTTGCACCAGTATCATACCTTCGTCATCCATTCACGTTTCGTGATATCAAACTTGGTATGGGTGAAGCTAGCAAAACGGCCACCAGCGCATCATGAGCCTGGCATATAGTAATTCTGTGACATGGCATGCATCTCATCATTATCATATTTGCACCATTCACATACCCTCGTAATTTATTCACGTACCGTAATACCAACTTTGGTATATGTGACGCTAGCTGAACAGCCGCGAGCGCATCATGAGCGTGGAATGTAGTCATGCTGTTACGTGACACGCATGTCATGTTTTTCGTGTTAGGGTCGGTCGCTTGTGTTCGCCATGCAATCATGTCATACCATACCAGTTTCGCAACATGCCATGTGATTGAAACCACCGCAAGAGCTGCAGGACCATTAGTATAAATCATGACATTCATAATATACATGTCATGACTTCCATGTCTTGTCATGATTTCCATGTTATGACTAGTAAAATAAGTTTTTCATGCGGTCAATGACGAGTGTGCGGGAGGATAAATTTTCCTGCTTAGCCTGTAATACTGCGTAATATCTCTGTAAGTGGTCATCCGCTCAAATCTCTAATCGTCCTCCCCGTTCGACCAGGGCAATCCAGAGGCTCGGTCTGTAAGTCCTCGAGCTGTCTGGTGTGCAGCCTCATTGCCGGGCAAGGAGGAGTGAGCGGGTGCCCAGACTATTTCTATTGTTCGTTGGTCTTTGTATTCAACCAATATTCTTAAAGCTATTTGGGATATTCGCCCTCGTGCAAAGTTTCTCACAGCCGTCTGCGAGTCGCTAACAATGAGTGAAGTCGAGGTGGATGCTATGGCCATTGCAATAGCTGCTTCCTCCGCCTCTTCTGCAAAGCTCGTTCTCACCGAGCCACTGACCTTATGATTTCCTTTGTAGTCCACTACTGCTATAGTCATGTTGTCATTTCCTTTGTATTTGGCCGCGTCTACGTATGTTGTTTCCGGTAAATCTTTTACGTTGTTATGTATATTTTTCGCTCTTTCAGCTCTCCTTGCTTTGTGATGTTCGGGGTGCATGTTTTTTGGAATCGGTAAGATTACTAAACATTTCCTGATTTCATACGGGATATCCTTTTTGGCGCCAAATTGATTTGCGTAGTTTATACCCAGTTCCTCTAGTATGGCTCTACCTGTTTTACTCTGCGTTAGTCTTTCATATTGTGCGACTCTTTGAGCTTCTATAAGCTCTTCTTATGTGTTGTGAAGCCCTAATTGAAGTAATTTATCATTAGAGGTATTAATTGGAAGTCCGATCGCCTGTTTGAAAACTCGTCTAATGATTCTGTCAATCTTTTCTCTCTCGGCCACTTGCAGTGTGAGGTACGGAATCACATATACAATACGGCTGATGACAAAAGCCTGTACCAGTCTTATCATATTATTTTCCTTCATACCATAGTGCCGGTTTGCAATTCGTTTAAGTAGACGCATAGTTTGCTGCGCACTGGTTTCAAGTATTCTAATCGCCTCTCCGTTGTGCCCGTTTGAGCTGATTCGGAGTCCCAGAATTCTTATGCTTTCGACCGTAGCTATTTGCGTTTTTCCAACAAAGACTTTAATGTTAAGTTTTTCCTGCATGCTTTTCCGACCCCTACATATCGGGCTATAGAAGAGAAGTTCCAATTTTTCCGGTGAACATTGTAATCCTGTATGGGTGGCATATTCTTCTACAACATTCACTGCTGTTTGTTAAGTTTTCTCTGTGTATCCGTCACTACCCTCTGCTACCCATAAGGTAATGTCATCTGCATAGAGGCTATGGTGCAGTCCTGGAATTTCCTTCAGTCTGGTAGGGAGACCTATCATGGCCACGTTAAAAAGAAAGGGGGATAGGACTGAGCCTTGCGGCGTACCTCTGCTGCCCAGACTAAACTCTTGGGATTCTGCTTCGCCTAGTATTATTCTTGCAGTCCGGTCAGTTAAAAAGTATTTTATATAATCGTATACTCTTTTTCCTACCCCTAACACTTGAAGATTGGCAAGTATAGCTTCATGTGATGTATTATGGAATGCCTTTTTAAGATCTAGGCCAACTATTACCTTTGTGTCTTGTGTATTGAGACCCGAATCAATTATTTGGTGTTTATTCTTAAGCATAATGTCCTGTGTAGACAATTTCGCTCTGAAGCCTACCATCGTATGAGGAAAGAGCTCATTGTCTTCCATATAATTTGACAGGCGAATTAGGATGACATGCTCTAATAACTTTCCTATGCAGGATGTCAGGGAAATAGGCCTAAGATTATCAAGATCTAGTTTCTTGCCTGGCTTGGGAATCATTATGATTGTTGCCGTTTTCCATTGCTTGGGTATATTACCTTTTTCCCAACACTTGTTCATATATTCGGTAAGGGCTGTGATAGATTTGTCGTCTAAGTTTCTGAGTGTTTTATTCGGGATTCCATCGGGGCCCGGGGCTGATGTTGTGTTCAGTTTCATCAGTTTCGATTGTACCTCGGCCTCTAATATGGGTCGGTCTGGGGAATCATTTTCTTTACCTTCGTACGAGCTTAATTGATCTTTGGTTGTATCCCCAATGTATCTCTGTCTGATTTCTTCAATCAGTTCTTCCTCCGTGCCTTTGTATTTACGGACAAGTCTAATAAAGTTTTGTTGTTGTGCTGTCTTGCTCGCTTCCGAGTCTATCAGACATCTTAACAGGTTCCATGTTTTAGAGAGACTTATTTGTTTTTCCATCGCATCACACTTTTCCTCCCTTTGTTGTCTGCATAGTTGCTCCGCATACTTCTCAATATTTTTACTGAGGGTGGCTATCCTTTTTCGAAGGCGTTTGTTGTGTTTTTGTGTTTTCCACCGTTTTTCTAGGCTCTTTTTTGCCTCCCACATATGTAGGAGCTTACTGTCTGTGCTTTCTAGTCCTTCTGTTTTTGGTATGGTCTTAGTTGCGATTTGAATATTTTGCTTAATGTTCCCTAGCCATTCATCTATGTCTTCGATGACTTCGCATGCTTCCTTCTCTCTGATTTTTCTAAAGCTATCCCATTCAACCATCCTTAATTCTTTGCCTCCTCGTTTACGTGGACCTGCTTTAAACGTGGTCTCAATTATATAGTGGTCACTGCCCATATTTTCTTGTGTATTAAGCCAATAAGGTTCGATGATATTCTTAGTAAACGCGAGGTCAGGAGACGTGTCTTTGGATACGCTGTTTCCAATCCTAGTTGGGAAAAGGGGGTCGGTTATTAACGTAAGGCCCTCCTGTTGGGCGTCGATCCAGAGATTTCTACCTTTGATGTTTTCTTTGTCATAACCCCATGCCGCATGCAACGCGTTGAAATCTCCTTCTATAACCAATGCTTGCTTTTTAGTAATGCTGATCGTTTTTCTAAAAAGTGACCTAAATTTGGTTTTTTGTCTAGGGCTGCTATAGACATTTAATATTAATAGACTTTCCCCACTCTTCTGCGATGGAACTAACTCAACAAGAACATGATCGACATCGCAGATTTCTGTATCATGTTCTATCACCGTGAGATTTCTTCGCACGAGGGTTGTTACGGACGTTTATTCATCAGGGGTACCATAGGATTTGTAATTCAACAATTTAGCCATTCCTCCAGTTTCCTGTAAGGCGATGACGTCTGGTGCCTCCTTTCCGTTTAGGAACTGTTGTAAGTTACCAAGTTTCCGGCGATACCCACGACAGTTCCACTGCCAAATTTTATACTGATTACGTCGTGCCATGTCTAGGAACGGTCCCTTCCCCTGCGATTTAGATTACTTCGGTCGTAGTCGGCTGGTTGTAGGGTTTAGTAGTAGTTTTAACCGGGCCTGCTCCTATAGACCTCAAATCTGTTTGCGTGTTCTCCACCAGCGTTAGTCGATTTTCTATGCTATCTATTCGTTGTTTTATTTCTACGAGCTGCAGCTGCAATCCTGCGAATTGTTGCATTACCTGAGTAAGTTCTCCGAGCACATTCTCGACTTTCTTTTCGAGGGGTTTTGAGAGGTCTTCATTTTCTACAGGAGATATTTCCTCTGCTCTTCGTTGACGATGAGAGATTTGAGCAGATGACCACTTAGAGATATTACGCAGTATTACAGGCTAAGCAGGAAAATTTATCCTCCCGCACACTCGTCATTGAACAAAGGACAGGCGGTGGCGTGGCGCCTACTCCAGACCCACACGTTTCCTAGTCCTGTAACAATGAACCGCTGCATGCCGGAACTTCATTCGGACAAGTGTAAATTTTGCCACAACAGGGCGGACTTTTGTAAAAGCAGGAAGTGCCGTTAGATGTGGTCGTATTCGATAGGCCGTAATCATTCCCACTCGACCTAGAGACTTCTTTGCGGTATTGGGTTTGTTGTAATTTCACGAATGAACCATAAACCTAGTAGTTGTAGCCTTTGTAAGCGGAAATTTATCATCCCCATTCATTGCTCAAGAAATTTCTTCAAAAGCAGGAACGTTAAGCAACAAGGCAGAGTTTGGAGTGACTGTCTGGTTGGATGAAGAAAGATAAAGTAGATACCTATGTCTTAAAACAATAGAAATTGATCAAGGTGTAACACTGTGCCTTTCATAAAGACTGTGTATTATGCTGCACAAATATATATATATATATATATATATATATATATATATATATATATAATATATGCTAAGAAGAAAGGCAGGGAGGTTAACCAAAAAGAGAGTAACTGGTTTGCAAGTATTTTCATTGTTTAGCCATAAATTTCATATACCGCCTGCCAGTTTATTCAATTGTTCTTGAGCTGCTAAGATAAACTCCACATTTGTTTCCTCATTGTGAAACCAAGCGTTTCTTTACGGGCATCTCCATCGTCATTCTTTTTTCCTTTATATATTCCTTCGTCAGTGGTAGCATGTTTAGCTCTCAGTATTCCGGAAAAGCGTAATCGCATTCCTCCACAAGGAACAAAAATTAGAGCCTAGTTTTTTGTGGGAGGAGAAATAGTTGCACTGCTACTCCCTGACGATGTTGCTTATCCACATGTGTCGTTTATTAGTATATTGTTCATCACCTCATAACTAAACGTTTTAGAAATTTTTGACTACAGTTATTCAAAACTACCGTACTGCTGCTCAGTAACTAGGCTATGATCATTTTGGTTGTGATCCTAATTGTATACCTCTACGCAAAGAATTGTGAAACTGGTCATTTTTTTCTTTTTTACTTTGCTGCACCAGAAATTGTACAGAAATGCACCTTTCTTGTGTAACCAGAGACAGGACATATAGGTTTCCTGAGATATAGAACCACGATAGTGCACGCAATTTTGAATATTACCAAACAAAATGCCACATGTGCTCTATCATCAGGTTCCCTACCGAACTGTGCTGGTGGAGGCTTGCGTCGGGCAGTGGGTAATAAGAGCTGGTGACGTAGAATTCTGAGCAGGGAGGATAACGAGCTCGAGCATGATACGTGACTATTCGTTACATGACGCTTTTAAACACTCAGTGAAAAGCATAAAGTAATCAAAGGCCGCCAGAGTTGCTTGTAGTTCTGTATTTTCAGTGATCTTGCTATTCCAAAAACCCCACCAAAGTACATCAGAGTTTACTTACCTCGCTTTTCTCATAAATGCACCGTAATTCGCACCAAACTGCACCAGAGTTTAGAATCGGACAGTGCTTATACCGCTGAAAATCACATGGCTGGCGCATTAAATCGTGTGCAACTTGAGATAGAGCTACTGAGGTCGCAGTTTGGATCTACGGAATCTTTCGAAGACGGAAAAGCGCTCACGGGTGTTCGCTCGCCCGTAAGTACATCTCAGCATGCCGTTGTACCCGAAAATAGAATGGCATGCATGGTGCTGACGCACTTTCGGTTGTTACAGATAGGCTTGACGACAAAAACCGCTCTCCCCAGTGGCTTTTGAGTTCTAGGCAGCTCGGTATAGTGATCAAGAACGGCGTTAATTCATCGGCTGACGTCATGTGCTCCAGAAATGCCTCTGGTAGCTCTTTTCGGCTGCTGCACGTGCGTGTGTTTTAATAAATGCTCAACAATCAATCAAAAGTGTCAATACAACGGCGAGAAAGAAAATGCGTGAAGTTTGCTCTAGGTCGCGCAAAGCATGGCTTAGTGAAACTTGTTGATCTCTCTTATTCACTTGTTCGTTTTCATTTGCCACTCACACAAGCTGTACACGGTAATAGCTTTGCTCAATTCCTCAGGTACCTTCGCACCTGAGAAGTTATAAACGAGGGAGCCTAAATCGTGCGCTTACGATGCCAAAAAATCCGTCCTTTACTTGTTACTAACCACGTGCCCATCTCACTTCCTGCGGATAAGCTTGAGTGCCATCCTCAATTTATTAAACTTACAGTGCTGTAAAGGATAGCCTTGCCTCCAAAGAGTGCAAATACAGAAGTAAAAAAAGAAACATGATGCTTACGACAGCAGCATGGTTAGATAGAAGTAATGCACACACGCTCTAAAAATCACCTGAATTGAAAGAAAGATATGTGGCATAACCGGAAATCGACCTTTCAAACTCAATATCTGATGACCGTCTCTTTTCTAAGCTACTACTTTTTTCCAATAGTAAGCTGAATGGCATATTTTTTTTTTCTTCCACGAGGCCACCATTGTGCTTCAGGTTTCGGAATAACCAAAATATGCACGTACAGCAAAACAGCGATGCCTGGGTAAGAAATAAATAAAATTGACACTAAGCATCACCTGGACTAATTTAGGTTCAATAAGACCGTAATCGGCAAAGCCAATCTCTACGCCAACTTAAGCTGCGGTAGAATAAAATCGAATGAATATCTCCAGCTGGTATTCATTCATTCATCCCCTTTCAGCGGCTTTGTCGTATATCCCTAGAGCTGGCACGCCAGTAAAATATAGGAGCTCGCTTATATGGAAACTGATTACGGCATCACTTTCCCGCTACCCGAAGGTCTTCGCCACCGGAAAATATTAAGCCCAGGGATTTTGAAGTGTTTTTATGGCTACCTGGTATTTTTGGCACGAAACGTGGCTCGGGCGTGAATGTTGGCTAGCCCGAGTTAGCAAAAAGAGGTGCAGGGTATATTTTGCCGGATGTAGAGAGACTGTTGTGTATAGCCTTCAGCATGGCATTTTTAATATATTATATTATAATATAAGATATACTACATATATAAGTATATAGATTGATAAATAGATAGAGAGAGACAGGGGAAAAAGAAGGTGCTAGAAACTGGTTCAATATTCATAATAGTGGGCTAATATTATAAATAGGCTTGCCTTGCCTGACGCAAGCGGCTTTATTTTGTTGGCCTGGTATATTTGACAAATAACGGGACCACTAAAATAAGTTTAGAATTAGGAGACTCTCCTACATAAAAGTCATAACTTCAAGGGTGGATGAATACACGAGCTTATAAAAAATACTCAAAACAAGGAATGTCACAACAGCCCACCTTGGTTATTAGAAGAGTGTAGCTACAGAAGATAAAATATGCTTTCCTTAAAAGACAATTGGAAACCTCTAACGAAAGTTTTTTTTTTTTACAATTGTAAAACGTAGAAATACAAGTTATAATATATGGTGTTTACTTCGAAGGCTCACGTGGCACGACTACACCATCCTTCGACTAATCCCTTTTGTGAAAGCAAATTGCACTTAACTAAAGATTACATGTTACCCTTTGAACTACACCCAAACTGTATAGGTACTTTTCATCACCGAAACCAACACATGTATCAAGTTAATTTTGAATGATTCGTTTTCTCTAAAAATTCAATTTGTGTGATGGCGGTTCGAAGAGGACACTGATTTTCACTTAAATAGAGGTGGCTCAAATCACCTGACGCACCCTCAGGTCAAGCGCGTCAATAATTTATTCATTCTGAAACTCGAGAGAACATTTTTCGTGGACCAGAGCCCCCACCAGAAGGCCGCAAGTTTTGAAGGCAGAACTAAGTCACTACTGTAGAACGTGTCAAAAAAATTGCCCGCAGCTTCCCTCGGGGGAACACTGAGGAGGATGCGGAGCATATAATTGGTTAACGGGGTGTTAAAGTGCGACTTACTTGGGTCGATGGCTAAATTGGTTACCGTTGTTGTGAAATGGGGTGTTAAATTGCGACTTACTTGGGTCGATGGCTAAATTGGTTAACGTGGTTGTAGGAGGGGGTGTTAAATGAGTGAACACGTACACACGTATGCGAAAGGGCGGCGCTGGTCGAAGGGACGTTGATCATTGTGTTTGTGGATTCGTTGGAATTCATTTCACCGCGACCTTGGACGTCGACGCGCCGTACAAACCAACCGACGAGCGGCAACTGAGCGAGCGAGCGCCGACCTTGAGTATATATTCAGCGCGACGGCGCATGCACTGTCAGCTGTCGAATGTTCGAGAAGGGGGAGAAGCGCAACGGCGCATGTGCGTGCGTCAGCTGCCGATGTTCTCGAAGCGCGACGGCGCATGCGCGCGCGTCAGCTGCCGATGTTCTCGAAGCGTGACGGCGCATGCGCGCTACATTATACAGCTAGCGAATGTTCGTGAAGAGGAGAAGCGCACGCGGTGTGTAGAGGAGGAAGGGTGCACAGATGGTGGAGGAGTGAAGCGCGCGCGGTGTGTAGAGGAGGAAGGGATGCACAGATGGTGGAAGAAGGAGGAGGAAGCTTGCGGACGGCGCCGCACTACAAGCCTCGAGTATTAGATGCTCCGCATCTAAAAACTGTGCGGCAGCAAAAAATACATTGAAAGTTGACCTTCTTTAGGGCGAATCAGGAGGGTAGTCATAAAAGACGATGTCATAAGTGGGTTTCGGACGCCTGCTATTATGAGTCGGTCAATGAATGCAATAGTGTCACATGTTTTGAAAAACGTGCGTTTCTTCTCGATGCAAACTCACACGAGATGGCGCTTATGTATGGCAGCTCGATTTATCTGGGAACGGTTCAGAGAGCCGCGAAAAATTTCGGACTTTTTCAATTCAAGAAATCTGATTGGGTGCAAATTGCGGTAGAAGTAGTTGGAAGGATTCGCAATGAGCTGAACTCATGCTTGCAGTAATAAACAATTTTTTGTTAGTTACAGTCTGCTGCAAATGTCTGTCATTGACAATCCACGACATTGTTCAGGGAACGTGTAAATAAGTAGACAATGTTGTAGGATCGCAGGCCCACAATGCGCGTATGCCTCAAACAAGTTCACCTTTCTCAGCCACTGGAGATGAAAATAAACGGTCGAGTTAAGGAAACTATCTCTGCAAATCTTGACTGTTGATGTTGTTTGCTGTCTGTACTACACGGGACGGCTTACTGTTCTCCCATTGTTGAGTATCAAGTACTCAAAATCGTTCAACGTTTTTTCTAAACACAAACGCAAATCTTGGCTTGCTTGTCTGAGTTCTGTTTTAGCAGGACGACTCAGTGCTATCACGTACTTAAAACTGTAAAACATTTTTTCTAAACAAATCTGCTCCCCTAAGTATTTTTTCAGAGGCTTTTCGCATTTTGAGTAGGAAAGTGTAAATGATAAAAAAAGATGGCAGCATATTCATGGAGTGAATGATGGATAGTGGGGCCAAGTATTCGTCCGTCCATTCGTTTTTGCTTCCGTCCATCCTTGCGTGCGTCTGTGTGGCCGCCCGTGCGTCCATCCGCTCATCCATGCGTGCGTCTGTTCGCGCGTCCGCACGTTCATCTGTGCGTCCGTCCCTGCTTTCGTCCATGAATCCGCTCCTAGGCCCATTCATGCGTCCATCCGTCCGTGCAGCCATCCGTGCATACGTCCATGCATCTCTCTATGTGTCCGTTCGTCCACCTATTCAACACTCCAAGTACCACCACCTCACATCTTTTCATCATATATTCCGCATATATAAGCACCGTCATCCAGCAAACATTCTAAGGACTAAACGAGAGGTGGCACACGCACACTTTCTTGCGGCTTGCGCTTCGGGTCTACTTCCCACCTTTAACCACCTCGAGTTCATGGCATATACTAGTTCACTGAATTCATGGCACTGCGGCCCGACGCTCGCTAAACCTTTCTAAAATCTAGGAGGTTACGCCCAGCGAGTACAACGTAGCAACCCTTTCTTTTCTTCTGTGCGTTGTTGAACAATAAAAAATTCGCAGCATGCGCATTAACTGAAACCGAATTCTCCTGTCTCTCATTCCCCCTTATCAGCCATTGGCATGTACATTGAGCCTTATCTTTTATTGCTCAACAACGCACAGAAGAAATTTCTCACCGGCACAAACTTAGAGGTCAAAATGTTATACTTGTTACACACTACTACAACGGCTATGAGGGACGAACAGGTGCCGCTATAAGGAGCTTCGCCTCTAAAATTCGTAGACCCGACGTACACTGGGAATTGGTGATATGCGAAGCACGAATAAGAAAGGTTGATATGTCACTTTAAAGTCAGCACAACGTTACGAGGTAGAGGTGAATGATGCCGTACAGGGCTTCCCTCTCATGATTAACATGTTTGGATGTATCGTTTACTTTCGTCATCTATTCACGGCACGTGATAACAAATTTAGTAAATGGGGAGTGAGCTAAACGGCCGCGAGCACGCTATTAGCGTGGTATGTTATGTTTTTACATGACAGGCGTGTAAGAATTAGCATGTTTGCCCCAGTCATATATTTCGCCATCAGTGACGTCATGTAACACCAAATTCGGTATACGTGGAGCTAGATAAAGGGCCGTGAGCGTATCATGAAAGGTCCAATACACACCAATGTATCATTGACGCGCGCGCACGCTCTGCACTGTGACGCTACGTTAGGAAAGGGCGACAACTCTATAGTCTGACGCCAGGCGCGACTGGCGCTACCAGCGTCTGTCGGCACGGCCCGACAGCAACTGGTGCGTAATTAGCGCCAATGCGTTACCCAGACAACACTGCGTCTCCCTCTTTATCGTGGCAGAGGGATGCCGGACGCGCTGAAACGCCCATGTGTCAGAGAAACGCAGCGCAGCGCACACCTGTGAGTACATGGCAAAACAGGCGCCTGGCGTCGCAACGCCGGCGTGACGCGACGAAATGAACGCCGGCGACACGCGCATCGCCTCACGTCGAATTGCGTTGGCGCCTTGACTGCGGCATGTAGTCATGTTCTCACATGACACGCATCTCATGATTATAATTTTTGCACCAGTCACATACCGTCGTCATCCATTGACGTCACCTAATACCAAATTTGACATATGTGAAGCTAGCGAAAGGGCCTCGAGTGCATCATGAGTGTGGCGTGTATTCATGTTACATGACACGCATGTCGTGATTATCATGTTTGAATGTGACATTTAGCTGTGTCGTCCGTTTGCGTCACGTAATACCGAGTTTGGTACAAGGGAAGCATGTAGTCATGTTGTTACATGACACGCATCGCATGTTTATCATGTTTGCACCCGTACCATAGCTTCGTCATCTATTCACATCTCGTAATACCGAATTTTGTATAAGTGAAGCTAGCGAAACGGCTGCCGGCGCATCAAGAGCGTGGCATGTAGTCATGTTGTTACATGACTCGCATTTCATGATTATAATGTTTTCACCAGTCACATGCCTTCGCCATACATTCACGTACAGTAATGCCAAATTTGGTATATGTGACGCTAGCGAAACGGCCGCAACCGCATCATGAGCGTGGCATGTAGTCATGTTGTTACATGACATGCACTTCATAATTTTCAAGTTAGGGTCTGTCGCTTGTGTTCGGCATGCAATCATGTCATACCATACCAGTTCTGAAACATGCCATGTGAACGAAAGCACCGCAAGACCTGCAGAACCATGAAATTTAAATCATGACATTCATAATATACATGTCATCACAAGTCAAATATGGTCGTCATAGAACCATGTTATGCCATACCAAGTTTGGTATCGATACCGTTATCAAAACGGCCAGGAGAGCTAAATGTCGTAGGCGGATAGATAGATAGATAGATAGATAGATAGATAGATAGATAGATAGATAGATAGATAGATAGATAGATAGATAGATAGATAGATAGATAGATACGCTCAATGTCGCCGTAGTTCGCTAAGAAATGCTTCGCATTTAAAAACGTTTTAGGTTGTAGGTGCTGAATATATGGTGGAGATACCTGTGAACTATACCTTGACATATACGAGCTCCTACGACTACTTTATAAAAGCATCGCGTTATAATTATTTATTTCTTTTTGATTTATTTATTTGTTTAGTAAGTTAGTTAGTTGTGTGACCTTCAGGGTGCACTTGTGCATAGAAGAGGGTAGGGTTTAGAAGTATGCAGCCCCGTTGTATCGTACTTTTGAGGTAGTTTGAGGTTCTTGGAATATAAATATAGAACTCGAACAATTTTGAAGCATACACACATTAGAGATCCCTTATTTTTCACGTAGTTTTGAGTCGTTTGATAATTTACACGTACATTAAATAACACGTCCGTACAATGATATTTCTCTTCAAAACATCATTTCTTTCTTGACTTTTGTTGTTTAGGTTGCAGGCTAAAAGTTTTTGTGAAATTCAGTGCTCCCTTAGTTTTGTTGATGCATTTCTGATTCGGTTCTTATCTTCGAGTACTGCAGTTATTGCTGAATAATCTGAAAATAAAAAACTTGCCAAGGATATCTTTTTATATCTTTTTATAGTCTGTGGCACCCCCGAACAGTGACGCCAGCTTAGTTCTTTATTATGAAATATGGCGTTCCTGTAAACTGTCTCACCCACTTTTACCATTTTCGGGGGCTACTATGTGTTTAAGATACATTCGCGTCCTTGTTTACATTTTGAAGTGTTCTGACACGAAAGAATGAGTGTTCGTGTTAGAATCCGCGCACGTGAATAGATATACTCATACGCGCGCGCGTACACTTACACAGGGTCTTTTTCATTTATGTTAGATTGACTTGAGGCCGTTCCACCTCCTAGTAATGCCACCTGCCACCCTCCCCCTTTCCTTTATCGTTATTGTCTTCTATAGAGGGCCTAATACACACACACACACACACACACGCGCGCGCGCGCGCGCATGCGCCCCGCCGCGGTGGTCTAGTGGATAAGGTACTCGGCTGCTGACCCGCAGGTCGTGGGTTTGAATCCCGGCTGCGGCGGCTGCATTTTCGATGGAGGCGGAAATGTTGTAGGCCCGTGTGCTCAGATTTGGGTGCACGTTAAAGAACCCCAGGTGGCCGAAATTGCCGCAACCCTCCACTACGGCGTCTCTCATAATCATATGGTGGTTTTGGGACGTTAAACTCCATATGTCAATCAATCACGCACACACACACGCGCACACACGCACACACGCACACACACACGCACACACGCGCACACCCACACGCACACACACGCACACGCACGCACGCGCAGACACACACGCGCAGACACACACGCACACATGCACATACACACACCCACGCACACACGCACGCGCAAACACACACACATGCTTGCATTTATCATAGCAACGAAGCTTGCTACTCTTTGCTCGATAGTATTGAAGAACTAAAGTTAGCAGGCACTGTAACGAAACGTTTATTTATTGTAACCATAAAACAGTAAGCTACTAGAAGAAAACATTGAATTCCCTAGGTACTATTACAAAAAATTTCTATATTTATAGACTAGACGCAAAACATCATTTATAAACGTTTCATGTTGTGAGAAGAAGAAAGCTGATTAAGCAGAAACAAGAGATGACGTAAGGAAAAAAGTTTTTACATAGTTAGTCGAATAACCTACACAAAGGAGCTAGACATGCATTGCCCAGTTCTGTAAACGGGCGCCTAACAAACAAATTTATCGAAATCTACTCAATCGACAACCTCCGACATGCATAGCGACAGCAAATTGAGTGGCACATAGCAAAGTCTTCGTTCGCAACTGCCCAGCTTTCAAAGGAGGCAAACGTATTGGACTATCGATCGCGCATCTATCACTGCTTTTCGTTCATATAGCTTTGAATGCGCTACATACTAAAAAAAGGCGCATTGACAACTTTATGTACGGTTTTCAATCGCGTACCGGGAACGTACATACAGAGCACAGTACAAAGGTTGCAATGTACCTTGACGTGGATGGTCATGAACAGCAACTCGACAAAAGCAGAGGCAGGACATTGACTGAGTACGTCACGAGCAGCTCTCGGGAAAATGTATCGCACTCCAGAGAGTGTATTCTGCATGTATTGAGGTCAAAGGGAGGATTGGCAGACGCAATAAACGTGGCGAAAAAGGACTGGTACTTCTCCTGTATTTATATTGTCTTTACATTGACCGTACGTGTTTATTGGAGCTGAGCTTTCAATCATTGTGCAGTTTGTCGCTGTCCTTGAAGAAAAATATATTTCTTCGAAATGATTCCCCAGATGAAGGTGCCGTACTACAAGACTGTACTTCACGCACTGAACAAAAAATCGCAGTGGCTTGAGCTTGGCACACGCACAATGTCACCAATGCTTCGCACTATGCCGGATTAGTTCCGTGCTTTTCACTGGAGTGTATAATCTGGATTTGAAGAGTGAACGTGAGTTTTTTATTGCGTAAGAATTGGGCATGTTCAAGCCAGAAAGGGAAAGATTGCGTGAACAGAAAGGAAAAATGATTGACTACCGAATGGGACCTAACACTTAGCCTTTGGTGCGTTTTGATTTCGAAAAGTTCACGAAAAACAAGTTACCATTGTTTTTATTTACACTTATTACATTCCATAGTAAGATAACGCAGGCTAACTACGATATGCTCGGGGTAAACATTCGCGGACACATTTATTGGGCCTAATTGCAACGCTGAAGTTCTCCCAGCGAAATTTTCAGAACAGACCTGTTTCGGGACACGTTGGGCCTTGTTGCTTCTTTAAATCTCAGATCTACTTCTTTGTGTCGTGTTCGGGTGTCTGTGCGCGTATACAATGGGCACCATTTTTTTCAACTGACTAGTTAATGGGGCGTTCTCAACGTACCAAGACTCGAGGCGAGACGTCCTTCTAGCATTTAATCCGGCCAATGTCTCAAAAGTAGGATAGAAATTACATATATTGCTATGCTTTCTACAGTGCCCGGCGACATAGCCATGCTGTGATTACATTCTGCGCACGTCGTTCCTATGAAGGGCCCTGAATTGAATAAAAAAATAGCGAGACTAGGAAGTATGCACCTAGGAGGTATAATAGGAGGTACGAAAAAGACTTCAGTGACCCACACACTCACAAACCCACACTACTGCCTTGCACACGACATTTCAAGAGGAAAAAAACTCTTGAAAAAAATCTTTTCTGGGTAAAAAAAATTCCGGCAGATTCTATGTACCTGGGAATCGACGTTATGCGAAGCATACGGCGGGTAGGCGACTGTGTTGCAATTTTTTATTGCGTGAGACGTCATAAAATCACGCTAATACTTGTGCAAATGTTGAACGCACATACATATGTTGAAGAGTTGCAGATATTTACCTAATCAGTTGTTGGCACTTGCGCAACGTGGTCCACTGGAACATGCGTACTAGCAACACCAGAAGCTGATATGAAGCGCTGAAACTAACTTGAGCACATGGCAACTAACCACAATTGACGTTAACCCGACTTGACGGTAGTATCAAAAGAGCACATGTAATGTTTAAAAATCGGGAAGGCAGCACAGCAGCCACTATTGATGTTCCATGAAGATTAGCGTCTATTTGAAAAGAAGTTCCAAGACATGGCGTAGCTCTGTGGTAAGATGCTTCACTGCCACGCAGAATGATTGGTTTTGATTCAAGCAGGGACCCTGGAATTTTTTCTGCATTATTCGGGTCGACGCTAGCGATGTCGGGTATTTCTGAACGCTCGCGTGTTACGATTGCCCTTGTATGTTGTCGCCGTTCCTGGGTGTGCATACTAAGTGTCAATCACTTGTGGCACATACCCAATTAGCAGCGGCACATACCCACCCATTTGTATGTACTACTGTCTGTCAGGAAGTGTTTGACGACGTACGTGACGAGATTGTGACATTATTCATGCCTTGACTAGCGCGTCATTTTCGTCAAATCATCTTACTTTCCCATGTTAATTTTGGTACACGCCAAGTTCAGGGGGTGCCCACAAGAGCACCCAAACGTAAGCGGTTAGATAGATAGACAGATAGATAGATAGATAGATAGATAGATAGATAGATAGATAGATAGATAGATAGATAGATAGATAGATACGCTCAAAGTCGCTGAAGTTCACTAAGAAATGCTTCGCAGTTAAAAAGATGGAGCAATATGTTGTCAAGGAGTAACTGTATTCATAAGCTGTATCACAGCTGATCCTGAACGGACATTTTTCACGGTCGGTACAACATTCCTACGTTCGCAAGCCAAACCCAAATCTGTTGGCTGTATGGTGAACTAGGCAGCGTGGAAGGTTATGCGTTGCTTCGCACCCACACAGTAAAAACTTTTACACCCAAAAGGATGTAAAAAGGGTGCTTTTACAAGAAAGCACCCTTTGAAACACCCTTTAACACCCATAAATGGTCGATTGAAAAAAAGCACCCATTTGTTTGGGTGCTTGCCTCGATAGCACCCTAAAATAAGCTCTAAGGGTGCTATTGTGCCCGAGAAGCGTGCAGGTGACGATTCATCAGATGGATTATGCAGCATAAGAAAAATACACAATTATAATATTTGGGATTTTACGTCTCAAAACCCTCGATATGATTATGAGGGTCGTCGTAGTGGAAAGCTCTAGAGATTTTGACCATTTGGTGTTCTTTAATGGGCGCTGATATCGCACAGTGCACAGGCTTCTACCTTTTCGCCTCCATTTGAATTCGACTGCCATGGCCGGCATCGAACCCGCGACCTTCGGATTGGCGGCCAAGCAGCGTAGCTACTGCACGCATATGTGGACCTTGCGTTAAATGACGGCCGAGACTTAGAATGTGTGAAGGTGCTCTCCGAATACAGCAGAATGCCAGCAGAAGCAGATCGCCTTTCATCTATAATGGCAATTAACTGCAATCCACGTTACGAAAGCTCACCTTAGCGTTGGTTATAAGCTACATGTTTGCTGTGAATTATATACAGGAACATAATGTTCGCCCGAGTATGGGTGTGGGTGCGTGAGCCTGCGCATGTGTTCGCGTGTAAGCGCGATTGTGTGTACACCCGTGCATGTGTGCGTGCGCGTGTATGTGCGAGTCCGTGCTTGTGTTAAGCGTGCCTGTGCACATGTGTACGCCCATGCATGCGTGCGTTTACGGTCGCGTGTGTGTGTTGCCGTATGTGTGTATACGTGTATGTGTGTGCGCATGTGAATAAGTATGCGTGTGTATCAGCCCGTGCGCCCTCAAATTTCGTGTGTGTGTGCGGGGGGGGGGGGCACTGCTTCTTAGTGTTTAAGATCCCACACCTGTTCAGACTGGGAGTCTATATGGGAGGTGGCTTAAGAAATGGCGGTGGTAAACGCACTGTACACGGACTATTCAGTACATGGAAAACAGCTGCACATTTTCGTATCTCATCATTGCTTACGAACTTGCTGTGGTAGCTGATTAGGTCCGCTGAGGTGCTTCTACGCTCGAAAACGTGGGTTAGGACCAATTCACATGGAAAACTGTCACTGCACTTATGCGCAACCATCTTTTATATAACAACGTTTAACAAGAACGTGCCCTGTCTTTGCTACAGGTGCTTAGCTAGCTCATTGGGCAACCACATGGAATTATGTGCTGATCATGTGGTCAGCAAAAAGTTTGTTATAACAACCTCGGCACGTTTTGTGGTGCGTGACAAGCCTTCTAAACATCCGCGACTGTGGATTGATTTGTTTCAGCTTCGACTACGCATTCAGTGTTTGCGGCACAATACGCGGAATTGCCAGACACAGACAATGCGAAAATAAATTCCTGTGAAAAAAGGTGTAGCGATTCTCTCTCGCTCATGCCACCGAGGACGAAATAATTATTGTTTCTGGCCATTCCATGGTGCACTTTGTTTTCCGCCAGGTTTGCTTCACTATTTTTCGCCCACTGCAATCGCATTCCGTCAAAATACTCAAAGAACCCGAGGCTGGTAAATAACCTGTGTCGCTGTGCGACTGGCTGGAAGGAGAGTTTCCGTTTACAAGGAGTCATTCCGCGTCGAACGGCCGTCCGCCGTATGCGCCATAGCGTTTGCCTTTCGGCGCCGTCTTGGCGGGTTTCCCGCTCCTCCCCCCCCCCGCTCACTCCGGTCAGCGTTGCTCCCACAACGGCGGCGTAGATAAGCGAATAGTTGCGTCACCGAACACCTGCGTCGACAGCTGTGGCGCCGCCGCCAGTGCCTCCTCCTTCTCTCTCTCAACGTTGCTTTCTCTGTCTCATCGTCTTTCAAATGCCTTGCGTTCGTCTGGGGTCTTGGTCGCTGTGTGTGTTCTAGCGAACAGGCGCATATTCAATGGTGGTCACGCATGACACCGTGTTCGAAGTGACGCTCGTATTAAGGAATATTCATGGAGTGGCGGACACGGACAACGTGGGCCTGTTAACGGTGAGTGTACTGTTTTCGTAGGTAGTAATCATACAGCGCTAGCTGGGCGCCTGCAGCAGCTCTGCCGAAGTAGGCTGCCAGCCATTTACAACAGCATGCGTTCGCAGGCCTGTTGCAGATGCCCGATTAAACGTGTGACTTAACGAGTTCACACTGCTATGCGCGATGTTGTGTAAGTGCCTGCATCACTCATACAGTGAGTGATGTGATCACTTAACAAGGGCGGGATTAGTTGCTGATCGCACATTGTCTCTACACTGCACAAACTGATTGATATTGTTTTAAAATGTGATTTGGGCTACATCGTAATAACATTTCTATTAATACTCAAATGTGCAACGTGCTCTGTAGGTGTAAGCATAAAAAAAAGAAAAAGAAAAAAATTATGTACAGAGGCGCACTGTACGAAATGGCTTTTTTTTTTCCTAAAGACGGTATAGTTGGAGGTGCTGATATGCCGCGATGCTCCCAGCACGTGCGCCTCCGTCTTTTAAGCTATTTAGGACAAGTGCCACCAGAAACAGGGAGAGATCTAGCAGACTTCTAAAGGCGCGTTGTTGTGGCCATCGCCGTGCGTTGTTTTCCCTCATTTCTGTTTGGTGTTTTCGTGCTTTGCCTTCATCTGCGATAACGTTCGGCGTTATAACAGAATCGAGAGAGTATACGTGACTGTGGAAGCTATGTGCGGTAGCTCTAGCATAAGCCATGGCTGCTGCAACGTAGACGGCGTCCGCGCGCGTTGGTGTCGTTCGAGCGCTCCTACTTGCTTGATTGTGTTTAACTGAGTATTTAGGCACGGGTTACGTTTGTAAATCCCGTGGTCAATAATCGCTAATAGCGTGCCCCTGATTGCCATCAGAGGATGGGCTTGGTTGTCGAAATATGCCAGACGCTTTTTCTGAAAGCAAACTTTGAAAGAAAGTTTTTTAAAGAAATACTTTCATACGTGCTAGGCAGTGCCTATTGCAGGCCCGCAACTCTTTAAAAACTGGACGAGCTATCACATCTTTTATGAAATTACAATGAATTAAGATGATTGAATTATAGATGACACATTTTTGTGCTAGATTAGGTGCACAAAACACATGTTCGCAGCCCTACGTCTAGAAAACAGGCAAATAGGAAGCACAGCGTCAAATTTGGATTAGATTCCATTGACGGAGCGTCTTGTGAGGGTAGAAAGAACGAGAAAATTGTTCATTTTTGATGCCCTTATAGAGGCAGTCAGAATTGCACTGATTGGTGACTTGTAACAATTCCTCAGATTGTTAAAGGCGTGATTAAAGTCAGTAAATCTTTTACTTTTTTTGCAGACCTCTTCGCTAGTGCCACGCCCAAGATCATTTGTTCTCATGTAAAAAAGAAAGCAGAGATGTCTTCACTGCTTGTACATGAAGAGGTAAGTTTCTTGTGCGTTTTGATTAATGCTACATGTTCTGAACGTTGTTCTTTAAGAATTGTTTTTCACACTGGCTCACTACCCTAGGAGGAATTTGATTCTTAGGTGAGTTCAGGCTTTCGTAAGTGTCATTTTTGAGCTGTAGTCTTACACTTCACCTCATTTCGGGAATTCGCTGTATGCTGGAAAACTCTTATCTTTGCCATACGAAATCATTGGAATGTGTTGGTTGTATGCTTCGAGTTCAGTGTAATGTCAATTACACGCCATTTCGAAGGATACACACTACACATTCTTTATATATGGTGCTGCCAGAACAGCACGAACATCCTTTTGTGAGAAGTCATATTTCTCCTATTACTGGATGAAAGGGTGCCGCTGACGTCCTGCGTAGTCTACCCCGGCCACAGCCTAGAGCAAGCCTACTTCCTGAACCTCCACATGGATAACCGAAAAATCTTCCGTGTCAGTAATGACGAAGAAGGAGTGACAGCACTGATGAGTTGTTTTTTTTTATTTTCGACATTGTCTACGGCCGCATGGCCTTTGACAACCACCGTGATTGAGCGGCTTTTTCTCGGCATGAGTTAGGAGTTTATCAAAGGAAGGAAGGAAGGAAAATAGAGGGAAAAGAAAGGCAATGAGGTTAACCAGCCTATAGGCAGCCGGTTTGCTACCCTGCGCATGGGGGAGGGATGGGGGAGATGAAACAGAGCAGAGAGGGAAGATAGAAACAGCACATTCGGCAGCACATGCGCGCACACACAGTCATAGTCCAGTCTTGTCTTTCGCGGTGTGTGACATTGCTGTTACAGTCGCTTGTTCGAGTCGGTGTCGCGTAGGAATTTCAACAGAGCTTTCATCGCCTTCTGTTGCAGTGTCTTCTCTCGGGCACTCCACAGAATAGTGTCCACAGACATTTGGCTGTTGTCGATTCGCGCAAAAGCAGACGCCAGTGACTGTCTCTGGATTTCATACAATGGACAGTCACACAGGATGTGGTGTAGCGTCTCTTCGCAACGACAGGCATCGCAGAGAGCGTTGTCAGCCATTCCTATGACAAAGGAGTAAGATTTTGTAAATGCCACTCCTAACCATACGCGATGAAGTAGGCTGGCTTCTCTTCGGTCGAGTCCAGTGGGCATGCGGAGAGTCATCAAATAGGACAGGTGGTGTTGACGATTCGTATCGATGCTTGGTGGGCACCATAGTGAAAACGTGATTTCACGCGCAAGTCGTCGAAGATTACTGGCAGCATCAGTCCTCGAAAGTGGTATGGCTTCTTTTCGTGTTCCTTGAAGGGCTGCCCGCGCGGCAGTATCGGCATGTTCGTTCCCTATGATGCCGCAATGACTTGGCAGCCATTGAAGCGTCACATGATGCCCTTTCTTGAGTAAAGTGTGGAGAAGGCATCGAATTTCGAAAACAAGCTGTTCGTACGGGCCGCGACGCAGTGCTGAGAGCACAGATTGTAGGGCAGCCCTTGAGTCGCTGAAAATCGACCATTGTTGCGGTGGTTCCCGATTGACCACACAAAGTGCAGCGCGCAAAGCAGCTAGTTCCGCTGCTGTAGATGCCGTGGAGTGGTCAGTCCTAAAGCTGATGGTAACACCTCTTGCTGGGATAACTACTGCCCCTGACGAACACTGGTGGTTCATGGAACCATCGGTGTATACATGTATGCTGTCTGAATATTTCTCGTGCAAAAGAAGAAGAGACAGTTGTTTCAGCACGGGTGACGAAAACTCAGATTTCCTCCGGATCCCTGGTACACTAAGATGCACTGTGGGTCGAATAAGACACCAAGGTGGTATGGATGGTTTAGATTCATGAGTGAAGCCCGAGAGAAGTTTATCGTTGTATTTCACGATAATTTTGGCGAACGATGCTTGGCGCCTCTCTGAAGGCAAAAGTGCAAGGTGATGGCCGGGGGCACGTGCGAAGTGTCGGATGTGCGTTCTCAGGACTTCTACAACAATGTGAGTTTGTATCGGATAGTCACCAGCAATTGCAATTGTTGCTTCTGTTGACGTACATCTGGGCAGACCGAGGCACACTCTCAGCGCTTGGGCTTGTACTGCCTGTAAAACACGAACATTGGTCTTGCAGGTATTGCTAAGCACAGGCAAGCTATATCTGAGGAAACCGAGAAACAGGGCCCTGTAGAGCTCCATCATTGCGTCTACTGACATCCCCCACGTCTTTCCTGCCAGGAACTTGAATAGTTGGGAAACAGCGGTCAGGCGCTTCTTCATATAGGTCACATGCGGACTCCAACAGAGGTCCCTATCAATAATGATGCCCAGAAACCGGTGGGTTTTGGCGTAAGAAATCGGTCGCCCGAAGATTGAGATGACATAAGGGGTCATTGCTTTGCGAGTGAAAGCCACCAGCGCGCATTTTTCTGGTGATATGCTGAGACCTTGTTTGAACAAGTAGTTGGCAATCATAGTTGCTGCTTTTTGAAGCCGGCAACGTATCTGAGGACGTGTGACTGCCGATGTCCAGACACAGATGTCGTCTGCGTATATTGATATTTTAATGGTGCTTGGCAAGTATTCAGCAAGGCCAATTAGTGCAAGATTGAATAGCGTCGGGCTAAGAACTCCGCCTTGAGGAACACCCCTGGAAGTATAACGTCGCGTAGTTGGGCCATCTTCTGTTAACACAAAGAATGATCTTGCAGCCAGGTAACTCGAAATCCACCGAAAGACTCGACCACCAAGGCCAACCACCGCAAGAGCACCCAAAATGGCTTCATGTAGTACATTATCATAACCGCCTTTCACATCTAGAAACAAAGCTGCAGATAGTCGCTTACGGGATCTTTCGTGCTGAACGTACGAAACTAGATCAACGACATTGTCAATAGAAGAGCGGTCGCGTCGGAAACCAGCCATTGAATTCGGATAAATCTTGTAGTATTCAAGATACCACTCCAGGCGGCCTAGTATCATTCGTTCCATTATCTTCCCTACGCAGCTGGCCAGCGCTAATGGGTGGTATGAGGTTAGTTCGAGTGGGGATTTGCCCTGCTTCAAGATGGGTAACAAGCGGCTTACTTTCCAGTCATCAGTAACATTGCCATCCTGCCACGAGATATTGTAGAGGCTCCACAGTTCTCTCCTTGCACCTTCCCCAAGGTTGCACAAGGCTCGGTACGGAATACCATCTGGGCCCGGAGAAGTTGAACGCCTACAGAGAGCTAGTGCCGCCTCGAGCTCCTCCATTGTAAAAAGGAGGTCCATGTGGTAGTCACGGGAACGGGGGACGTCACCTCTCACTGGAAAATCTGGACGAGTGGCTTGGTTGGCGATCTGCGCACAGAAATCTTCTGCGACATCGATGTCTGGCCTCCTTTCAAATAGCGCGAGCGCTTTGAATGGAAAGCGCTGTTCCGTAGGGTGACGCAGACCTTGCACCGTTTTCTAAATGTGTGAGAGTGGCTTGCGAGGGTCTAGTGACTGGCAAAACGTTGTCCATCGTTCCGACGCTAATCTATCCATGTGACGCCGAATCTTCTTTTGCATCCTCCTGGCTGCCCTAAGATCGTGAATTGATTTTGTACGCCGATTCCGACGCTCCGCCCGGCGTCGCAGTGCTCGGAGTCGCTCCAACTCTATATCAAAGTCGTTTAGTGTGGAAGATATCGTCACCGTGCGAGTGGCGTTTTGCATTGTGCTCTTAATTGTTTCCTCTAAATCAGATCGTAGGCCATCGCTGCAAGCATCTTCCATGTCAGATTTGAAGTTGGTCCATTGGACTGCTCGAATGGTCGTCCGTGGACCATAACTAGACAAGCCTTTGATGTTAAGGTAGATTGGAATGTGATCACTTCCTCGTGTCTCAACATCTGGAAACCACTTGACGTATCTCGCGAGGGAGTTGGAGACAAAAACAAGGTCGAGACAGCTGCCGTATGTCACCCCTCGAAGAAAAGTGGGGCTGCCATCGTTCAGGAGAGTAAGGCCATAGTTGTAGGCGATGTTTGCTAACCTGCGTCCTCTTGCATTTGTCCGCGTACTTCCCCATGCGTGATTGTGCGCATTGAAATCACCTATGAGGACCCATGGTGCAGGACACACTCTCAAAATATCCGCTAATCTCCTGGAATCGAGATTACTTGACGGTGATATATAAACGCCTATGAGAGTAAACATGAGTTGGTTCTTTTTCACAGTGATGCAGACATACTGATTGTCATCGTGAGGTGCAATTGGTTGCACAACATACGTCAGTTCACGACGAACAAAGACAATGATTTTGCTGCACGCACCGTTCGTTGAAGACATGACAGCTTCGTACCCCGATAGTCTTATTGGTTTCGACAAATTGGGTTCACAAATGATGATAATTGGAAACACTTTGGTAAACACAAACTGACGAAAATCTGAAAGGCGTGATTTTAGTCCTCTGGCGTTCCATCGGATGACGGATGCAGCCTTGACTTCTTTGAGAAATGTTGAGGTGTGAGTAGCCATCTTCCTAGTTGAGAGATTCAAGCACTGGGCTTAGGGCGTCCAATAGTCCAAGTGCGCTTCGAGCAGATGGTGTCTTCATGTCGACTAATATCGCTCGGATGGCTTCTATAAGGGAACGCAGCACGGAGATCACTTGACGATCAGTTTTAGGCAAATCTTCCATGGTTGGAGACGGCTCTTGTGTGGCCACAACCTGCAGAGGTTCCTTGGCAGAAGAGCGCGTCGGGAGCGTGGGCCATTCCTGCAGAGAAGGAGGCTTCTCTGTTTCTTTCGTAGAAGTGGTGGGCCCTTTCGCGGCGCTACTGGATGGAACCGCTACAGAGTGGGAAGGAGCGTCTCGGGAATGTGCCTTCTTTGAAGACTTTCGATGATGCCGACGTCGACGCCGACGCCGGACTACTTCGGCTGCCTCCCTGTGTGTTGAGTTGTCTCGGGCCATTTGTCTGAGAACCGCGCGCTCCTTTTGGATTCGAGGACAGTCTTTCGACGAGGCAGCATGAGGACCACTGCAGTTGGCGCACTTCAGAGTAGTCGCCCGACAGGCGTCTTCAGCATGAGATTCAGCGCAGCGGGGACACAGTCGTAAGTTGGGGCATACGCCCTTGACGTGTCCTAGCCTGAAGCACTGATGACATTGAAGTGGCTTTGGGATGAATGGTTGAACCGGATGTCGAAAATGTCCAACTTTAACGTGGGACGGTATGCAATCTCCCTTGAAAAACACTTTTACGCAGCGCGTATTTCCAAGGCGCCGCACTTGCGTAATGACAGTTCCCTCGTTTGCAGGCTTGATGAGGGTAGACAAGTCAGCATTAGGAATGGCAGTGTCGATGTCATAAATTACACCGGCAATTGATTTGTCATCCATCGGGATAAAGGGGCGCATTTTAATGCCACCTAGCTCAGTCATTTGCTGCAGCTGTCCTAGCGCACTCACATCGTGCACGTCTATGGCGAATGTTCTTCCTTGGATTTACTCGTACGTCCTTAATTTGATGTGGCACCGCACATTCGAGAGCAACCGAAAGGGCTTGCCTGTTCAGGAGCCGTAGGTTGGTTGATGGATCTTCGGGCATGAAGATGATGACGTGCGGCCAGCGCGCAAGCCTTGAATGCACAGTCGCTGTGCTTGCAGGAGCTGATGCTGCTGTATTCGCCGTCCTTCTCTTTGCCCTCTTACCCCGGACAGGTATGAAGCTGCCATCGGATGTGTCGTCTTCCGACATAGAATAGAGATCGGTGTCCTCAGTGTCACTGGGAGAGCCAGCTCGCTTCCTTGTGGCTGACGGGTGTGAGGACCTGTGACCAGGCGGGCCTCTGCCATGCTCCATGTCCATCACCGCAAGACGGAGAGGCGAGGCACCTCAAAAGACCGATGATTTCACTAAAATGAAACAGAGCGCTGAAACAAGCGTTCTTCTAAAGAGACACTTCTTCTTCTTCCAAAGAAGTTGTTCAGGCAGTACGACGCTGAACATTTTAGTGTCACAATGCCTGAACAACCTTTTCTAGTGTGGTCATGGTAGATGAACAAATATTGTTATTTGTGTAAGTTATTTTGCCTAAATATAGCTGGACCATTCCATGCCAAACGTCCCAGCCACTTTGGCGACCATCTGAATTGAATTTGAAAAAAAACGTGCTGACTTACTGCGTTGAAAACAGTGAACTGCTAGAATATTTCAGCGAGAAAAAAAAGTTTTGTTCATTGGCTGGCTTATAACTTCCTGGCATAATGCCGTCTGTGTGCTGTGTGTGGAAAAATTCGTTTTACAACTACTGCTTACTTTTTCTAAAGCAAATTTGGTCTACCTAATAAGTAAATGTGCTTCTGTAAGGTATTTGAAGCTCAATAATAATAGTGCAATTTTTTTGCCACAATCGCTTCCAAGAATAAAGCCAAAATGTGTTATGTGTGCATTTTTATTGCAATATTGCACTGTGTATGAATATCTGAGCAGTGAATACTTACTCCACAGAAGGTATATTTTGAGGAAAAAATATCTTTATACCTCTCAAGCTGCTGTAATATACGAGAAAATATCACGAATTTCAGAAAATCGTGATTTTTGTCCGTATTGAGATGCAATTTGCTCCATGTTGTGATACAATGAAAACTCATCATTATATCTAAACTGTAAGAAAATGAAATTCTTTCTGTAATAAACATCTTATCGCAAAAAGGACAGGAAAGAGCGCTGTCAGCTGAATTTTATTGAAGGTGCTACGAGCGTTTTTATACTGAGCACAAGACCAGGGCTCATCTGCAACAACACATGTGTGACCATGACAAAATAACTTTAACCGAGAAAAGAACTCTTTTTCGGAAAAGATAAGTGAAGGTGTACTGATGCATTGATCCTTGGCCTTCCCGATAAAAAGTTCTAAAATCTCTCATTTTTCTGCTTGCTTATTTTTCAAAAACCGTGTTTTATGAAACCTAGGACTACACTTACATTCTTTACGGTGTCCGGCCATGAGACAACTAAAGCCCTTCTTAACATTTAAAGCATGCTGTCTTGCTTGATCATTGAAGCATTGCCCAGTTTGTCCTATGTTTACTTTTCCACATGTTAGCGGTATCTCATACACATTAGATTGGCATTCAGTAAACCTATTCTAGTGACGAATGGTGCAAGATTGACTGTTCCTGTTGCTGTAAGTACATGCACTTTTGAAAGCTTGCAAGGGGTGAAAAACAACGTCATATCTGCTGGCTCTTTTCCTGAAATTGTGAGACACCTTATGTACGTAGTACTGTGTGACATGCAAAGGTGATTGGTCATTCTCTTTTTTTTTGGTCCTGTTTCCTTTAACTTTACTTTGTGCAGGAGGGTTTCGCAAACAAGTGTAATGATGCTGTTGGGGTATTGGCTGGTGCTATCAGCCCAGGAGTGCTAAGAATATTTTGCCTTTTGATAGTGGGCATTCAAAATTAGTAGAAAGAGGAATTGATACCACATGTATTCAGGCCACCCTTCAGAAGTCATGTTAGCACAAGGGTGAAGTCTGGCTTAAAAACCAGATTAAAAAACTAAAAGATGCTGGGTATCCCAACAGAATCATCACAGCCGTTTGCAAAACCCTCCTGCAGAAAGTAAAGTTAAAGAAGACAGGACCAACAAAAAACAATGACCAAAACTTTTGCATGTTATACCACATCACGTGTCTCACAATTAAAAAAATAGCCAGAAGATATGATATTAGCGTGTTGTTTTCCACCCCTTGCAAGCTTTCAAAAGTGTGTGTACTAAACAGCAACAGGAATAGTCAATCTTGCCCCATTCGTCACGAGAATAGGTTTACTTAATGCCAATTTAACGTTTGTAGAAGTATTTTTTATCAGGTAAACCAATGATCAGTGCATCACTACACGTTCACTTATCCTTTCCGAGAGGGAGTATTCTTTTCACAGTTAAAATTATTTTGTAATGCTCACACGTGTCGTCGCGCATGAACACGGTTCTTGTACTCCGTATAAAAGCGCTCGTAGCACATTCATTAAATTCAGTTGACAGTCGGTGCACTTTCCTGTCCTTTCTGTCTCTTCCTAAAGTTGTCGCGTTGTGACTAGCACACAACCACGATGAACCAACTCCCCCAAATTAAGCTCTTGTTACGTAACACGTAGACTGAGTTTCGTTTGGAAAGAAGGAGCGGTGCTTTTAAAATAAAATTTTTCACATACAACACCTAGACAGCCTTCCAGGAAGTTCAGATGGCAGCCACGTGACCAAATATTTTTCCTCTCCTAAATATTCCAGAAGTTCACTATTTTCAATGCAGCACGAGTTTTTCGGACACATTTGAGATGGTTGCCAAAATGGCTGGGACATTTGGCATAAAGTGACCCAGCTGTGTCATTAGCCATTATTTTGCATTACCTCTTTTGTTTTTTGTGTGTCCTGACTCAGTTTGTGTTCGTTTTTAGCTTATTGTGTTTCTGATCATTGTATTGGTTTCTTAAGTATTCGCTAAAGTTATATGTGCGAAAACCCTTATATGTTTGCATGTACATCATTCCTCATAACCAATTGTTATACATCCAGGAATACAAAGCTTAAACCACTGTGGTTGTATACATTTGAAAACACTATCCATACATATTTTTGTGTGCATCACTTCTTGGGAACGATTGTGTACATGAAGGCATATATAGTGAAATCATGGTGATTGTATATATATAAAGAATCATAAGTATATATTTGCCTGTATTTCATTCCTATTAACCGATTGTGTACACAAAGGAGTATTAAACTGGAAACCACTGGGATTGTAGATACTTGAAAGAACTATAGGGATATATTAGTGGGTATTTCATTTGTAGTCTCTATGTACTTGAAGCAGTATACAAAACTGAAACCAGTGTAATTGTATGGTGCAAAGAATTGTCAATGAAGTGAAACTGAAAAAATATAATAAACCTTTGAGGTGTTGCATGTGTAGTGTACGTATACGTGAAAGTATATCTGGTGAAAAAGTTGTGTGGCAGAAGAAAAGTTTGTTTTATTTGCCTATTAAATAAACGCAATATGAAAGGGTAGCAAGGCTTTATTTTCTGTAACGCTCATTATGCATATACTGTGAAATATATATAGATCCAGCACAACTTCATACACGATTGTACGCGTTTATGTTTTTGCCCACACGTAATGAATGGAGCTCGACAGGTGGTGCACCATCGATAATCAGTACCACATTCTTCAAGTAGTGTGTAATCAGTGCATGCTGATATCTATAAGTGCAGTCTAAAAGAATACTGCCACCCCTGCCATGGGCACTCAACACCCTTGTGCACCCTTCTCGCACCCTCCTCAGAGGGTGCTAAAAAGTGATGGACATCGAAGGCACCCTTTCTTAAGGGTGTTTTTGTAACACCCTACAGTTTTTTACATGTACACCCTATTCTAAGGGTGCATGGTAAAGCACCCTTTTTGGAAGGTGCTGAATTAACACCCTTAGGGTGTTGTCCACGGGACAAGCTCATTTACACCCTTCTGGGTGTAAACATTTTTACTGTGTATGGAGGCGGAATTGTTGTAGGCCCGTTTGCTCAGATTTGGGTGCACGTTGAAGAACCCCAGGTGAACTAAATTTCTGGAGCCCTCTACTACGGCGTCTCTCATAATCATATATTGGTTTTGGCACGTTAAACCCCACATAAAAATCAATCAACCAATCAATCAAAAAACGTAAGGAAGTCAAGAAGTAGTAAAAACAAAAAAAACTATTTCAGGTGTTTATATGATGGTGAGCCGAAAACCATGCGCTCGGAGTTCGCAGGATCGAATCCCGGCGGCGGCGGCTGCATTTTCGATGGAGGCGAAAATGCTTTTGGCCCGTTTGCTCATATTTGGGTGCACGTTGAAGAAACCCAGATAATCAAAATTTCCGGAGCCTTCCACTACGGCGTTTCTCATAAATGGTGGTTTTGGGACGTTAAACCCCATATATTTATGGAATCAACCATAATCATGCGCTGAATCACGGCTACCACCTCATGTTTTTTTTTTTTAATTTGGAATAAACCTCAAAGCCACGACCACTCTACATGTGGTGTATGCCTATTCTCAAGAATATGTCACAATTCACTACGCCTCTGACTTATTAAAAAGCTGTAGTGTTAATCAGATGGCAGCTTGTTGAATGGGAAGACAACGCGGAATTGTGTGTTAAGAGATCGACAATTCATTAGCTTAGTGTTAGCAACTAAACTAATGCACTTACTTTGATTTATCATAATGCGACACAAGCGTACAATCCTCTGGCATACTTTCGTAGATAATTGGGACAAACATTCTCAACTACAACGTTCAGAGAATGGCGTTCATGGGAACCATGTCCCCATTGTGCAAGGCCTTTCTTACTACGGTGTACTAAAATTTCTTTCACATGAATAATGATTTTTGAACATTGCAATTATAGCGATGTTTAAGAGAAAGACGCTTTTGTGAAGATATCATCAAAAAGCATTATATCTTTGTATGTGCACTTGCTGCGATTAAGGGTCGCGTAATTTTTCGTGTTTATAAACTAGAGAACTGGGCAGTTGCAATCAAGCACCAATTCCGTTCTGTTTTTGTGCACATCAACACACGAGCGATTATTAAGCTAGGCGAGATGAAACATTCTGACACCGCAAACTTGGCTATTCTACAAACAAAGAGAAGACACAGTAAGCCCTGCAAACTGTAGAGCCCAACTTCTGTTTACCGCAAATGATGCCTCCGTCAGCGGCGGCAAAGTCCTTTTCCATGAGCTACAATTTCTCATCCGACTGTTACGGTTAATTTCAATGGCAGATCCAGAGATCAAGTTTATCTGCTCTGAGCGGAGCAATTGCAATCCAGTGGTGGATTTGGAGCATGAGCTGTGTGTTCCAATGTCAGGTTGAGAGCAACCGCAGATCACGAATTCTACGTGGAGCAAAAGCTGTTGCTCCGCCGTAATCAGTGGATGTGACTGGAAGTTGAAGTAACGTATTTTTTGCGCCAGTCTTTGATCCAATCACCGATGGATGTTCGGAAAACGCTTTGCATTCTCTCGGACTCTTTCGTGCTCCCTCACTATACTTCCGCTCACCAAGAGCTCCCGTCCGGACGCGCGCGTTCCAATCGAAGATTTGGCGATAGCAATTCCGCTGGGATCTGCGCGCTCCATACGCAATACGGCCCAGCGCTCAGCATCTGCCATTGGAATTCAGCAATAGCAAAGCCAAATTATAAGTCAAAGGGTCCACTCGAAGAAATTGCTCAGCGTCCCTGACAAAATACATGGCCAGGCCAAAAAAAAAAAAACGGCGGCAAGTGCAATGTATTGGTTGCTTACCTAAGTAGAAGTTTCGCATGCTGGTGTGTCTGAAACATGTAGAGGTGATCATGGTATAATCCAGAAGTATTTACGCTCGGCATTTTTTTTATTTTTCTCTTTGAGAGGCAGTTACCCTTGGGCATGAGTAGTGTTTTCCAGTCGCTTGCATTTGCTTACGTCGTTTTTCCGCTATAAAATTTAATAGATGGCATCAATATATAAAAAAAGCGTTAAAGAAAACCAAAAATACTCACCCCAAAAGGACATATATAAGCCGCTTCAGTGGAATCTCATTTTGGCGCCGTGCTTGCGTGCATGCTGGACATGTCAGGTACCTTTCTTGCCTCCCTACTATAGAATTTTCTTTATCCTGACAATCTATGTGTCTTTATAGCACGAACTCCGTGATTGTTCTTTCGTGAAGGAATGTCACGTAATTCCTGTCATGAACTCTCATATAAATACTGGCAGTTTTCATCCTTCGTGATGACGGCCGTCCTAATGCGATCACACATTTAGGTATTCCTTATGTTTATCCAAGACTTATGCAGTTGAAGTTCCGTTTTAATGACAAATACTGTTCTCAGAGATGAAACGCCACAAGGTGAGAACACAAAAGCCACAGGAAACGCCGAGCATTCAATGCCATAGCAACAAACTGAACTGTTATACGAAGCTATACAAAGAACTAGATCCTATTCGGCGAAACTCCACAAAACACTGGCGCGAGCAAACTTGGCCGCTCCAGAGAGCGGACAACTTTCATGCTGTGGATCACTTCGCTGTTGTGTATAGTTAAAATGTAGCACAAACGAAGCTATGCAACTCAACGGTGACGGTTACGTCAATATTATGCTACGAGTGTCCATATCATTGGTATTACAAAAAATTATTTTTTTCATTCCACCCCTGTATCGTTCGTAAAGTAACAGGTAAAAAATGCAGATCAAAAAGGCGCCTTGTTAATATATTACCAAATGCTTCCTAAAACGCATTGGACGTGTAATCAATAACGAAAAAAGTCATTTACACTTCTATTATTCAGGTATTCAATTTAAGTAAATTACGACCCATTGGTATGCAACGCAGAATAAAGACACCCCACCATAATCATCGACCAATTACTGATGAGTGATTCCAAGCTCTACAACAGATTTCGTGTCAGCTTATTGTAGGCAACCAATCGAGAAGCATAAATTGGCACGACCTATCAAGGGCGTATACTTCTGGGCGTGAACTGCAGCCGAGAATGGGCGAGAGGATTAGCTCTAGTCGATTGTCGCGGGACGCTTAATGACGGTGGCACATTAGGAGTAATCAGTGGCACGGAGTCGGCACTTGATAATGGTAATGCGTAATTGCACAAGACGGCGTACGCAAATACGCTGACTGGTAGTGCTTGTTTACGCCGAAACCAAAACACATCTTCACCGTTAGATCACTGCACTAATAAATTATTTCATGCGTGCATGGTTTCTCCCCGATCACATATTACCGAAATGGAGAATTCTCAAGTGTCTCGCAAAACTTCAAGCTGATTGTGAGCTATTGAGGAAGAACTAAGGCACATTATGTGGCCAATGGAAAAAACGGCAATGAAATTAGAGCCATTCCCGCATAATAAGAAAAAAGAAGCGAGTCTTAAAGTTATTGGTATTCGTGGGGCATTACTGGGAAACATGCCTGAACAAAATGCTGAGAATAAAAAATCGTTCACTTCTTTTGTTAGTGCTGGCTGGCCACGTTTATATATATCTCTTCAACGATATACGCGTGAGTTCTTTTCTGCGATCATTATAGTCATTCGGTTGTGATTGGACTCAACAGCGGAAAAGTGTGCCCCAGCAAACACAACACGTATGTACGTATGACCCTACGTACGGGCATTAGTAGGGACTCCCCAAAAAGAGAAACCAATACTTTTTTGGTTTTGTATTATAAAGTGTACGTACACCTCACCATCTCTCTTCATCCAAGGATGACCCGTTCATGCCTACCACACGGTGAAATCGACAACTATGCGACTGACGTTGTTGATTGGAATAATGACAATGTCTTCTTATTCCATGTCATTCCAAGAGTCTCAATGCATATGTAAATTAGTCTGGTCATATAGAGGCTCTTCTTAAGATGACGCTCTTATTTTGCTAGGCTACTTGTGGAAGATTGACAATGAGATTCTGAGACAGTATTGATTTTTAGGTACAGTTTTTTCGGTATGAAATCTTCAAGGTGCCCTCCACTAACGTGAGCTCTTGCTCATTATTTTTTTTAATGCGGAGCATATCTTTGTCGCACGATGTCATGCTTCGACGTCGGCAGCACCGTCCACACCTCCGCTGCGCATGCTCGCGTCTTGTGCCGGCCCAGGACGACACCCGCGAAACTGTCGTTCTAGGATTCAATAAAAAATGAGACACCACGGGGCGTTCAGCAAGCCGAGCTTGCGCAGTTTGGGTGCAGAACTCTAGCCTGTACTCCTCCCTCTCGAACGCGGAGCACGCGTTTGAAATCAGTCCACGGCATCTTTAGTTGGCTTTCGCAGGACTTGGCGTTTTGCTTGACTAGACTAGATGCGATGGAAGCAAATGTACCTTGAATCAGTAGTGGAGCACAACCCAACATTGGCTTCCCACCACTCGTTGAAGGCAACGCTTGTCCTCCATTCAATAAATAGGAAAAAATACGGAATAACAAATAACCATTTCCAAAACATACCCAATCACGCAACAATCACGCGATAACTCCCAACAATGCGACGCATTTACTGTCGTTCCCCAGTATGAAAAGGGGACGGCTTTTTTTTCTTTTTTGCAAACGCTATGTAACGACAAGGATTGACTCTTACAGAACTGGAAATTGATGCCTACTTCTACTTTGTTTGCATACCATGCTGTGCATTCGCATACCAGCTAACGGTATTATATCAGTGCAGTTCTCTAATAATAGAATTATGGCACTGGGTTCAGAAAATGAAGATGGTAATCGACTCAAACTGAGCTTCCTGCACAAACATATCCGCTATTGGGCTGCATAACGAAGCTATCAGGATTGGTCTGGAAAAATTGACAACTGCCTTAATCCTCTGGTACTATTTTTAGCATGTATGTCCCATCAATTTCACCTTTCTGAAGTACTACATATTAATTTTAGTTACTTGCCCAGAAACCACAGGAATTTTGCGCAACAGGCGCATACTCGGATGAGGAATTACAATTGTCTATGCGACGCTTTTTTTCACCTGCCCCGATGACGCACTCACACTGGCCACTAGCAGGCTCGGTGCCGATGACGTAACGAAGCAGCTTGCATGACGCAAGAGGCTTTAAAAGTTGTAACTGGTCACATCTCCAGGAAGCAACCGCGAACGATGACAGCAGCTTGATTTTTTCA